>NW_028270151.1:97605675-97922576 GCF_037043375.1 Chiloscyllium plagiosum
GATACAGGAGGAACTTACATTGATAGGGAGGGCTGCTGGCGACAGGAGGATGCCACACAGATAGCGAGTCTTGTTGAATCTGGATTGGGAGAGTCGCAAGCTTACATTGGGTTCTGCAGATTGGAAGTGCTGCAGGGTCCTGAAAGGATTGTCGAGTCTCCAGCGAGTGATCGTGTCTTTAGGACTGGAAGAGGTTACGTTGAGACAGAAACATTGAAGACAATATATGCTGTTTTCTTTTGTTTTGAACAGAACCTCAATATCCCTCATGAGCCAGGGATCGCTAAACCTGCCAGGTTTTCTCTTAACTCTACCAGGGACACACTGACGCTGGTTCTTGAGATCACACATTTAAAAGCCTACAATTTACCATCCATTCCTTTTTCTTCAAACAGACCCACCCAGTTGATGGGAGCATGATGTGGAGGAACCTATGTTGGACGGGGGTGGGCACAGTTAAAAATCACACAACACCAGCTTCCAGTCCAATAGGTTTATTTGGAGGCACTAGGTTTCAGAGCGCAACTTCTTCATCAGGTGGTTGTGGAGCCCAATCATAAGACATAGAATTTATAGCAACAGGGTAGTAGTGTCATGGAATGTAATATCAAACAAATTTAGTGTTAATTTTATCTTTTAGGATGATCACCTGCGCTTTTAAAGCTCGTGTTTTGAAATAAACATGTTGGACTATAACCCGGTGTTGTGTGATTTTTAATTCACTCAATCGACCTCTGCTCGATCCTGCCTAATGGCCCCAAACCTGACCCTGCTCCAGTTTAAGACCTTAATCTGTGGAGCTGTCTGATATTTTGCCATAACTATGTTAAAACGAAGACAGTTGTGGTCACTGGACCCAAAGTGCTCTTTGATTGACACTCCAGTCACTTGCCTGACTTCGGTTTCTGAGGGGAGGTCCAGTTGCTCCCGCCTGAGTAAATTGGGGCCCTCTATATATTGATCTAGGAAAGTTTCTTGGGCACATTGAACAAATTCCACACTGAGTGTCCCAGTCAATACAGGGGAAGTTCAAATCTCCAAACAGGACTAGTCTATTACTTCTATAGGTACCTGCAATCTCTCTACACATCTGCTCCTCTAGTACTCGCTGGCTATTTGGGGGTCTAGAACACCATTCTAGTAGACTGACCATCCACTCTTTGTTTCTAACTTCTCACCATATGTCTTCATTTGATGACCCCTTAAGAGTATCCTGTCAAAGCACTGTTTTTATGTCCTCCCTTATCAAAAGGACAACGCCCCCTCCTCACTTACTTGTCCCTCTGTCACACCTGTAGCTTCTGTATGCTGAGACATTGAGCTGCCAGTCTTGCCCTTCTCTCAGCCATGTTTCTGTTATGGCTATAATATCCCAGTCCCCAGAGCTAATCCATGCTCTGAGCTCGTCTGCCTTACCAGTCAGGCCTCGTGTGTTGAAATAAATGCCCTTTAAACCAAATGTTTTTTCCCTCCCTTGACTGTGCCCCAGAATATCCTGAATATGAAACTTGCTCTTGATGGCTAATGTATTTTCCCCTGACTTTTCAATTGTTCCTCTCTGATTAAGAGTCCCAAACTCCTGCCTAACTAGTTTATACATTCCAGAGTAACACTACCAAATCTCCCTGCAGTGATACTGGTGACCCTCTGGTTCAAGTCCAACCCATCCCCTTGTCCAGGACACCCCTAACCCAGAAGAGATCCCAATAATCCAAGAACTGAAAACCCTTGCCCGTACACCAGCTCCTCAGCCACACATCCATCCGACCTATCTTTCTATTTTTATATCCACTGGTGAGTGACACTGGGAGCAATCTGGAGATCACTACTCTTGAGGTCAGCTTTTTATCTTCTTACCTAACGCGAGATACTCATTTCACAGGATCCCATTCCCTTTGTCTAACTCTGTCATGTGCACTGATGTATACAATGACCTCTGGCTGTTCATTCTCCACCTTCAGAATGTTCTGTAACCGCTCAGAGATATCCTTGACACTGTTACCCGGGAGGCAGCCCACCATCCTGGTTCTGCAGCCACACAATCTCCTGTTTGTCCTCTTCATAACGGAGTCTCCTGTCATTACTGCTATCATTAGACAGGATCTGACAAACAGAGACTGGGAGGAAATGCCTGCAGTTGTGGCTTTATTTGCAAAGTGGGAGTATTTTAAAGTGATACCATGAGTATCCATGGCCAGTGTGTTCCTTGAAGCGTGCATGGCAAAGGCAGCAAGTCCAGCAAATACTGATCAAGTGATATCGTGAGTTTGATAAAGAAAATACAGTGCAATAAACACAGGTGAAGCCCTTTACAAGTATAGAGAGGGCAACGGGGTCCTTACAAAAGAGGGTCAAACAATGGTTATGAAATATCCTTGGCAGATAAGTCACAAGGTATTTTATCAGTACAGTTAGAGTCAGAGGATTACTGTTGAAAGAGTGAGGCCTGTTAGACACCAAAGGGACGATCTGTGCATGGAGCCAGAGGAAGTAGGTGAGATCTTCAATGAATACTTCACACAGGAGAAAGGCATTATAGCTAGATATTTCAGTTGGAATGGTGAGGTTGTGGAACATGTTAAGATCAATCAGAAGGAGGTATTAAACGTTTTAACAGGCAAAAAGGTGGAAGAATCCCCAGTGCTCAATGGGATGCATCCCAGGGGGTGCTGTTGGAGGTAAGGGAGCAGATTTCTGGGGCCCTGGTGGATATATTTAATACTTTACTGGCCACAGGTGAAGTGAAGAATGACTGGAGGATAGCTAATATGGTTCAGTTGTTCTAGAAGGGCAGCAGGAATAGGTCAGGTAATTACAGAGCAGATAGTCTGATATCAGTGGGAGGGACAGTATTGGGAACAATTCTGAGGGACAGGATGTATCAACACTTGGAAAGGCAGGGGTCAGCTTGGCTGCATCATCCCTGATTTGGTAGAGGAAGATGCCTCCTCAGGAATTCAGTTGAATGTTTTGGAATGGCCTCTCAAAATATTGAGGAGAGCAGTGCTGATGATGTGGGTTACATGGAGGTCAGAAAGGTCTTGGACACGGTCCACCTGGACGGCTGGTCCAAAAAGGAAGAGTCCATTCGATCCAAGACAAGTTGGCAAATTGGATCCGCACCTGGTGGAGGTCTGTGTTTGTATTTGGAAGCCTTTCACCAGCTGGTGTACCACAGGGACCTGTGCAGGAACTATTGCTGGTTATTCTGTACATTAATGACTTGGATGTGAAAGCAGAAGGTATCATTAGCAGGTTTGCAGATGACATAAAAGGTGAGGGTGTTGTTCACAGTCAGGAGGATGGTCTCACGTTCCAGTCTAAAATCGATCAGATGATAAACTGAGCAGAGTAAACGCAGATGTAGTTTACTTCTGATTGGTGTGGGGTCAAATCCTGTGGAAGGTATGATAAGCGAAGGATAGACAGAATGAACAGAAGTCCTTGTGGAGTATTGAGGAACACAGGGGTCTTGGTGTCTAAGTCCATAGATCCCTGAAGGTGTCAGCACAGAAAGACCGGGTGGGGAAGGCACCTGAACTGGGAGCGGGAGGGTGATCCATATGTTGATGGGGTGAGTTGTTGGAGTTGCTCGAGAAGATTTAAACTAGTCTGGCAGGGCTGTGGGGCCCTCAGCAGTTAAGGCAGATGAACCCAGTGCACGGATAGTGTCCTGGAAATGGGATATAATAGATATTGTAGAATTGCACAACAGATGGACTGGCAGCAGCTCATTGTTCCATGGAATAGATGCTACAAGAAGGATTGAACAGGAGGCAGAAGAGGAGCAGCGGTGGTGGGTTTGATTGGGGGAAACATCACAGCAGTGCTTAGAGAGAATATTCACGCGGAATCACCCAGTTAAACAATATTAGTGGAACTGAGAAAGAAAGTTCATCAGTTTGCTATGATTGTACTGAAATTGTACTACAGCGGTAGTTAGTGGGTGATGGAGCAGCAATTCTGTCAGGAGATCTCAGATATCTGTTAGAATAAGAGAGTTGTCATCGTGAGGGTTTCAACCTTTCCAAACCTGGACTGGGATTGCTGCAGTGTTAAACATTTGGATGTAAAGAATTTGTTAAGTATATTCCAGAAACTCCATTCAATATGTAAACGGCCCAACTGGAGAATGGGGCTAAACCTGCCCGCCCCTTGGTAAACAAAGTAGGGAACGGGACTGAGGTGTTAGTGGGGGAGCACTTTGGAAAGTCACCACAATTGTATTAATTTAGAAATAGCTTTGGTGAATCACAGGGCTGGTCCACAAGTTCAAGTTAGAAAATGGAGCAAGACCAGTCTTGATGTTATTAGACATAATGATTTTTAAAAGTGGAAGCTATTTGCAGGTAACGTGAAGTCTAGCAAGTGGGAATATTTTAAATGAGAGATAAAATGCATGTTCCCGTTAGTGTGCAGCTCTATGCTGACAGAATGAGGAAACACTGGCTGACTGTTCATGCTCTGGTCAAGAAGAAGAGAGAACATGTCAGGTAGAGCCAGCTAGATCAAGGGAATCCCTGAGGATCACAGGGGCTGCACGAATACACTTTGGATGGAAATCAGGAATGCAAAAAGTGTCATGAGATAGCTTTGGCAGATAGGGTTAAGGAGAATCCAAAGAGAGTTTACACATGTGTTAACAAAACCAGTATCCATAATGATCAACGAAGCCAATGGTGTGTGAAACTACAAGATCCTAAACAAATATTTCACTTTGGGACTTACTGTGGATAACGACTGAGGAGCTCTGGGAACAACACAGTGTTTGGCTTGACCACTTCTGGAATACTGTGTGCAATTCTGGTCTCAGTGCAATTGGAAGGATGCTGTGGAACTTGAAAAGGTTCAGAAAAAATGAACAATGATGTTGCCAGGGTTGGAGGGTTTGAGCTACAGGGAAATACTTATTTAACTGGTGCGATTTTCACTTGAACATGGGAGGCGGAGGAGTTATCTTATAACGGTTTTTAAAATCATGATGGGCGTGAATAGTCAAGACATTTTCTCTCGACTTGGGGAGTCCAAACTACAGGGAATGGCTTTAAAGTATGTGTGGAACTGTTAAAAGCGACCTAAGAGACAGTTGGTTCCCACAGAGGGTGGCACACGTATGGAATAAGCTGCCAGAGGAAGTAATGGAGGCTGGTACAGATTTAACAGGCATCTGGATGGGTATATGAACAGGAAGGGTTTACTTGGATTTTGGCAAAGTTCTGGCAAATGGGACTAGAAACATCATTCAGGAGTTGGTACGAAGGGTCTGTTTCCATGCTGTACATCTCTATGACTCTATGTTTTGAAATGAGTCCACATTATAGAAGAGGAGGTGCTGTAGGCTGTAAACCTCAAAGGTAAATGAATCCCCAGGACTGATCCAGAGTATCTCAGAACATTTGGGAAGCTCGGCAAGAAATTGGGGCAAGATGATCTAATATATTTGTGCCATTGACACCATATGCGTGATGTACTAGAAGACTGGAGGGTGGAATAGTGGACAGTGAAGGAGGTTTGCTAAGATTACAAAGGCATCTTGAGGATATGGGTGAAATGGCTGAAAACCCTTGGATGGAGTTCAATCTGAATAAATGTGAGGTAATGCAATTGGTACCACAAACAAGGGTAGATCCTATTTAATAAATGACAGGACCTTCGGTGTATTCTAAAACAGAGACACATGGAGAGAAAGGATGGTTATGAAGGTGCTGCCAAACTTGGTTTCATTGCTTAGTCCTTTGGATTTAGGAGTTGGGAAGTCACGTTTAGATTGTAAAGGTCATTGGTGAGGCCTCTTCTGGAATACTGTGTCCAGTTCTGGTCGCCCAGTTACAGGAATGATATTATTAAGCTGGAGTGTGTTCAGATGAGATGTACCAGGATGCTGCTGGGTGTGGAAGGTTTCAGTAATAAAGAAGCGCTGGATAGACTGGAATTTTTCATTGAAGCCTGAATGTTGAGAGGCGACCTGATAAACTTTTATATAATAATGAGGGAGATAGATATAGTTATCTTTTACCGTGGACAGGGGAGTTTCAAAACGGTGTACTTTTGAAGTTTAGAGGAGAGACATTAAAAAGAAAGACATGAGGGGCAAATTGTTGCACAGGGGAGGTTTGCATGTGGAATTGAATTTGCGAACAAGGGGGGAATGTCAGGTTAATTACAATATTGAAAAGACATTTGGATTAGTACAGGAATAGAAAAGGTTTGAAGGGATATGATCCAGAAACAGGCAGGTGGGATGGGATTAGTTTCAGATATTATTCAGTTGACGCTGAATAGCTTCCATGCTGAATGACTCGAAATATAATGTTGTGTCATTATTTGACACGGAATGCAAGGGAAAGCCAGGGAAGAACAGACCGATTAGCCAGACATCAGGGTGGGTAAGTTATTGGAGATCATTCAGAGAGATAGGATACCCATGTATTTGGAAAGACAAGGACTGAGCACGAACAGTCAGCATGGATTTGTGAATGGGAAAACATGTCTCATAAACTTAACTACTTTTGTTGAAGATGTGGATGGGTATATGAATCGGAAGGGTCTGGAGTGATATGGGCTAGGTGCTAGCAGGTGGGACTAGATTGGGTTGGGATATCTGGTCGCCATGGACGGTTGGACCGAAGAGTCTGTTTCTATGCTGCACATCTCTATGACTCTATGACTGTATGTGAGCAAGGAGAGCGATGAGGGCAGAGAAACAGACGCCGTTTCTCGATTCAGCAAGGGAAAGAAAATGGTTGAGCATGATACAATGGTTATTAAGGTTGGATCCCAAGGGATCAGGGAGAGATAGCCATCTGCATATAAAATGGGATCTTGAGAAGATGGGTGAAACGGCTGCCTAACCTTGGATGGAGTTCAATCTGAATAAATGTGAGGCAATGCAATTGGTACAGCAAACAAGGGTAGATCCTATTTAATAAATGGCAGGACCTTCGGTAGTGTTGTAAAACAGAGACACCTCGGGGTTCAGGTACATAATTCTTGGGAGGCAGAGGGTGGTGGTAGAGGGTTGTTGTTCAGACTGGAAACCTCTGACCAGCGGTGTGCCATAAGGACTGGTGCTGGGACCACTGTTTTGCATCATTTACATAAACGCTATGAGTGCAAATATAGGATTCCCTGTATGTTTGTGGATACCAGGATTAGTGGGACAGTGGGCAGGGGGACAGTTATTGAAGGGGGTCTTAATCAATGGGGCCAGTAGGCCAAGGAGTGAAAGATGAAATTTAATTCAGGTGTCGGATTTTTGTTAAGACAAACCAGGGAGGACTAACACGGTTAATGGTCGGGCCCTGGCCAGTGAGCTCGAATGAAGAGAGACCAAGGGTTGCAGTGACATTGTTCCTTGGAGGTGGCATCACAGGTGGACAGTGTGGTGAAAGCAGCATTTGGTGCACTTCATAGGTCAGAGCATTGAGTACATGAATTGGAGATATTTATAACATTGTCATCAATATTTCTCCTGGGCAGAGGAGGCTACGGGGTGACCTTATACAGGTTTGTAAAACCGTGCGAGCCATAAGTAAGGTGAACAGACAAAGGTAGGTGACTTCAAAGGGTATAAGTGTGAGGTGAGAGAGCAAAGATTTAAAGAACCAGCTGAGGAACAACTTGTTCCACAGAGGATGGTGCATTGACGGAACGGACTGTCAGAGGAAATGGTAAAAACAAGTCCAATGACAACATGGAAAAGGCACTTGGGCAGGAATATGGAGAGGAGATGTTTGAAGGTCCATGGGCCAAATGCAGGGAAACGTGACTTGACACATTTTGGAAAGTTGGGCAGCATGGACAAGTTTAGCCAGAGTCATGCAGAACAGAAACAGACCCTACGTCTCGAGTAATTGGAGGAGAGACTATCAAGACATGCTGTCAAGACTGAAGCAAGTTAGAGACATACGGATGGTAGCCTGGACTGGAGCAGAATTCAAATATGTGAAGGGATTGGTGTGAGGGGAGGAGATGACAGATACAAAATCTGTTTTCGGCGTTAGAATGATTAAAGTCACTGATCCACGAGACATGCATAGATACAGTGTTGGAGAGGGAACACAGAGCAGAAAGTTTCCAGGCAGCATTCCCACCCTCATGTGGGAGGCCTGCTTTCCCCTCTGTTGTACGGATGCTCACTAAGACAGCACAGGCCTGGATTGATAACTATGACACTCCCGATGCTGTCCGAGTACAATACTTCAAGTAGGGATTGTGATTGAGTCTGCTGTGTGTCTGTACCGTGCTCCCCCTCCAGCACTGTATCTGTATCATGTTTTGTTAGCCAATGTTTGAAGCCCTGTCATTGCTGTCCGCTCTGTACACTGTGAATGATCTTACCTCGCGACAGGATTTATTGAAGGCTCCAGATCTCCCTATCCTTCGTATTTCTGGCTGACCAATAATCTTCAATGAGGTGATGGATGAGACACGCAGCAGTTGGGAAGTCTACTGATTCAGGAACTTCCTGAGTACGTACAGGAGACAGAGCAATGGACAGAATGGGAAATTAGACTGATGCACTGAGGGCAACACATGTCGAACGGCACTGTGTCCCACAGAGATCTGGAAAATCCCAAGCTCCATCACTGGCCTGTGGAGCCTCTTCTCTCTGGAGTGGAGAATTCTGTTGGCTCAGGATCTGGAGTAGCTGCAAGAGCGAGACGCCCCGACAGAGGCAGCAATTAGACCCACACTGTGATGGATACGTCATGGAGAGAGACTGACTGATATTACTAGCGTGCAGGAAGGTGTCAGTATCAAATAATTAAGCAGGAAGAAGGGGCTTTGATTCATATAGCACTGCGATGAGCAACCGGTGAGCAGGCGAATTGATGGCCGTGTGATATTATTGTGAGGCAATTTATGCAGAAACTCAGCGAATGTTCTCTGGAACAGGTTCAAATCCCACCATTGCAAATGATTGATTATGATTTAAATGCTTCAAAAAAGATGTAATTAAAAACCTGTAAGTGAGTATTAAACAAATGCTGATGTTAAGAAAAATCCATCAGATGCATTCAAGTCTTTAGTGAAGTAATCTAAAATGGGACTTGGATATCACAGGTATTACTGAACAACAGCTAATAGTCATATTTATAGAGAATATTCATATCCACACAGAATCATGGGTGAAAACTTAGACATTAACAATTGCTGTCTCGAGTTACAGTTATAGAGATGTCTAGCATAAGACCATAAGACATAGGAGTGGAAGTAAGGCCATTCGGCCCATCGAGTCCACAACGCCATTTAATCATGGCTGATGGGCATTTCAACTCCACATACCGGCATTCTTCCCGTAGCTCTTAATTCCTTGTGACAACAAGAATTTATCAATCTCTGCTTGAAGACACTTAGTGTCCCGGCCTCCACTGCAGTCCACGGCAATGTATTCCACAGGCCCATCACTCTCTAGCTGAAGAAACGTCACCGCATTTCTGTTCTGAATTGACCCCCTCTAATTCTTAGGTTGTGCCCACGGGTCGTAGTCTCCTCGCCTAACGGAAACAACTTCCTAGCGTCCACACTTTCCAAGCCATGTATTATCTTGTAAGTTTCTATTAGATCTCCCCTTGTGTGCGGCACAGTGGCACAGTGGCACAGTGGTTAGCACTGTTGCCTGGCACTGCGCAGGGACCCGGGTTCAATTCCCGACTCAGGCGACTGACTGTGTGGAGTTTGCACATTCTCCCCGTGTCTGCGTGGGTTTTCTCCGGGTGCTCCGGTTTCCTCCCACAGTCCAAAGATGTGCAGGTAAGGTGAATTGGCCATGCCCGTAGTGTTAGGTAAAGGGGTAAATGTATGGATATGGGTATGGGTATGGGTGGGTTGCGCTTCGGCGGGTCGGTGTGGACTTGTTGGGCCGAAGGGCCTGTTTCCACACTGTAATGTAATCTAATCTAATCTCCTCTTCACCTTCTGAGCTCCAATGAATACGATCCTCAGCTGTTCCTCGTATGTTAGACCTACCATTCGAGGGATCATCCGTGTGAATCTCCGCTGGACACGCACCAGTGCCTGTATGTCCTTCCTGAGGTGTGGAGCCCAAAACTTGACACAGTCCTCCAAATGGGGCCTAACCAGAGCTTTATAAAGTCTCAGTAGCACATCGCTGCTTTTATATTCCAACCCTCTTGAGATAAATGACAACATTGCATGTGCTTTCTTAATCACGGACTCAACCTGCATGTTTACCTTTAGAGATTCCTCGACGACCACTCCCAGATCCCTTTGTACTTTGGCTTTATGATTTTCTCGCCGTTTATAAAGTAGACCATGCTTGTATTCTTTTTTCCAAAGCTCAAACAAACCTCAGATCATTTTGTATATCTCCATCCAAATCCCCTCTTAGTCTTCTTGCTAATGAGAACAGGTTCAAATTTCTCAACCTTTCATCAAATGACCTTCCCTCTAGACCAGGCAACACCCTCGTAAATTTCCTTTGCACCTTTTCCAATGCTACCACATCCTTCCCGAAATATGGGCATCAGAACTGCACACAATATTCCAAGTATGGCTGACCAGCGTTTTGAGTAGTTGCAGCATGATATTGCGGCTCCGGAACTCAATCCCTCTACGAATGAAACTGTACACACCATATGCCTTCTTAACAGTACTATCCACCTGGGTGCCAACTCTTAGGGATCTATGTACATGGACTCCAACATCCCTCTGCACATCCACACTACCAAGAATCTTTCCATTGACCCCAGTACTCTGCTTTCCTGTTATTCTTCCCAAAGTGCATCACCTTGCATTTAGCTGCATTGAACTCCATTTGCCACCTCTCAGCCCAATTCCGCAGTTTATCCAAGTCCCCCTGCAACCTGTAACATTCTTCCACACTGTCCACTACACCACCAATTTTAGAGTTGTCTGCAAATTTGTTAATCCATCCAACTATGCCTGCGTCTAAGTCATTTACAAAGATGACAAACTAGATCCTTGTGGCACACCACTAGTAACCGGACTCCAGGCTGGATATTTTCCATCAACCACCACTCACTGCCTTCCTTCAGAAAGCCAGTTTCTAATCCAACCGCCTAAATCACACTCAATTCCATGTCTCTGCATTTTTTCCAACAGCTTACCATGTGGAATCTTATCAAAGGCTTTACTGAAGTCTATGTATACCAAGTTAACTGCCCTACCTTCATAAACATGCTTGGTCGCATTCTCAAAAAATCAGTGAAGTTTGTGAGACACTACCTGCCCTTGATGAAACCATGTTGACTATGTGATATCAAATTGGTGTTTGCCAGATGATCATAAATCTTATCTCGTATAATTATTTCCAAAACGCTTCCTGCACCAGAAGTAAGGCTCACTGGTCTATAATTAACTGAGTCATCTCTACTCTCCTTCTTGATCAAGGGCACAACATTTGCAATCCTCCAGTCCGCTGGTACCAAATATCAAAGCCAAAGGCTCTGCCATCACCTCCCTAGCTTCCCAGAGAATCCTTGGATAAATCCCATTCAGCCCAGGGGACTTGTCTACTTGCCTCAACCACTACAGTCAATGTTCTGACCAATGAAGGCAAGCATGCCAAATGACTTCTTCACCACTATTTCTGGCTGAAACGTCACTTACAAGGAAATATATACCTGCAAGCCGAGGTGTCTTTCTTTTTTCATCAACACTCACAAGGGCCCTACCATTAACTGTACAAGATAGTAACTGGATGGAGATTTTTAAAACCAGATTTCATTGAGAAATTTAAAAATGAAGGTGCATAAACTGCATGCAGGGAGAAATGTTTTCACTTGTGAGGCTGACCTGAACAGGAAGTTAACAATAATGAATCAAATCAGAAATTCAAAACAGAACATTCTCCCTGACAAAGATGACATCTAGTACCAGGAATGCTTAAGTTGAATATAATGACTTTTTTCAGGGGAAATTGGTAAGTACCTCACGGAGAAACATACAGAAGGATACACTGATGGGATGAGACAAAGTTGGAGTATATTCCTATGGAAATTAAATATCTGCACTTGCTTGTTGGGCCAAAAGGCACGTTTCTCTGCTGTGAAGTCTTTGTAAATGTCCTGGTCTTGTAAGTAAAGAATCATTTAGTCACCCACTAATCTGAAAAAAAGGTTCCACTAGGGTATAAAAGAGAAATACAAGAGGCATCCCTTCATAAGGTTATACAATTAACATCCATTACTGAAGGTATCTCTGCAGAGGGAGAGAGCGGTTTAATCTTTGGCTTCTCAGTAGCAGGAGAGAACAGAGTTTTAATCTGTGCTTTGGTTTAAGTTGAGCTGGCAACATCAAGATCTTTACTGAATTCAGCTTGGGCTGCCTTAATAAACCCATTATACGACTGAAAGCAACATGGTGAGAAGATGACATCAAACTTTGGGATGTAAAGAAGTACGCATGACACTATTTTGCTGACTGCACAAGACAAACACAAATACTTTTCTGAATGAACAAATCTAATTTTAGCTATCTGTGAAATCTGTTAACCACAAAATTAAGAAAGGTTAACATGGGTAACAAAAAACACAGTAGGTTGAATATCATCAATAACAAGTTTATTTATTCCAGATTTTCCTCTCAAACCCTTGCACACACCATTCAACATCACAGCAATTCATATATGCAGCATTTAACAAGAAAGAGGCCCCAAAGCTGTTTTATTGAAGAATAATGAGACATTGGTCAGGAAGAAGGAAGTATAAGATCAGAATATACAAGACCCCATTGGAAAAAGGAATCTCTTGAAAGTAGAAAGACAGGATGCTATGTAGAGGAATTTGTGGAATTAGGTTTGAATGAACGTTAGACAGAATATAAAAAATCTTATTCATGGCAGAGAGAAAAAAAACAGAAAAAGGAAACCTGCTAGCTTACTTTTCCTTAAGATGTCAAGAACAAAACTTCATAGACTCCAACAATTTTTAATTAAAGGAGATGGATGCTGATTTGGTTTTCGGAACGCAGTATGGAAACATGTGAAATGTTCTAAACTGCAATCTCTTCAAGATCGCATGTTCTATACATCCCCAACTGAAATCTGCAGCGTCGTGGTGGGTTCAATCTCACCTCTAGTTGTGTGATGAGGCTGGCCTCCTGTGCTTTCAATCGCTCCTTTTGACATTTCTTCTGTTCTTTCTTCAGCTTGTCCACAATGGTCTAGTGCTTTTTTAAGTTCGACCTCAGTGCACGGATACTGATCTCAGTATCACTCTGGACTGACGTAGTTTCTGTAGAATATCCAGCCAGTGGATGGTAACAGGTCTTATTCAAACCAAACTGAATTTGGACACTACATTAGTGGATAAGAGATATATGCAAATCTGCATAACACTTGGTCACACTTCTCACATCCTGTTCAACAAATTTAATCAAACCTGCGATGCCACTGACAAAACCCTCGCGCAATGAACGCACTGACCTCTTGGTAGCCACGGTATCGCCATACACATCTACAAATCAGACATGCAGTATCACCATACACACCAGCCGATCACACAACAGAACTATCTGGGCAGTCAGCATCGGTAAGCATGGTACAATTACGGTCAGAAACATATTGAGGAAAAAAGCCAAAATAAGAAGCTAGAGACTAAAAGCTTTCAAAAGGCATGCACTTGAAGCACAGGAGAGGAATGGGATTTGGAAAGGAATTCTGCAATGAGGCTACTATACATGGCCAGGATTTAGGTTTACTCTGGAAGGCGTGCACCAGTCAGAGAACTTAAAACCACGAGAGTTTGGAGGATGATGTTAGACTAAAATTCATAAAGTAAGGCATGGATTCATCATGAAAGACTTTCAAAAATGTGACAATTAGATTGGAGAAGTTAGAAATTCAGGAGGCAAAAGTCATTAAGGCCAGACTGATAATTTTCACAATAAGAGCTCTTTCCAGAATACAGGCAGCAGACTTTTGGAAGTGCTCACATTTATGGTGTATAAGGAGAAACACCTGATCAAAAGAGGATGGAATTATCAAGCCTGTTGGTGAGAGTTATGGATGATGAGGCATGATACATGTACCTTTACAGAGACAGATTTGTGGTCAGTAAATGCTGGGTTCATTCGAGGCTGGAATATGCTGCTGAGATATAAAGAATTTGGACCAGCTGAGGATAGCAAATGGGATGCTGGACTGGCAAAGAGATACAGCTGGGGAGTCAGAAATAGTATGAGTTGATTTTTCTTTGTTGAATACTTCCATTGTATTCATTGTTTTTTCTGAAAAGCTGGTCCCATTCTTTTTACAATTTAGTCAGAGGAGAAAGTGAGAACTGCAGATGCTGGAGATCAGAGCTGAAAATGTGTTGCTGGAAAGGCGCAGCAGGTCAGGCAGCATCCAAAGAACAGGAGAATCGACGTTTCGGGCATAAGCCCTTCTTCAGGAATGAGGAAAGTGTGTCCAGCAGGCTAAGATAAAAGGTAGGGAGGAGGGACGTGGGGTTGGGGCGTTGGAAATGCGATAGGTGGAAGGAGGTCAAGGTGAGGGTGATAGGCCAGAGTGCGGGTGGGGGCGGAGAGGTCAGGAAGAAAATTGCAGGTTAGGAAGGCGGTGCTGAGTTCGAGGGATTTGACTGAGACAAGGTGGGGGGCGGGGGGAAATGAGGAAACTGGAGAAATCTGAGTTCATCCCTTGTGTTGGAGGGTTCCTAGGCGGAAGATGAGGCGCTCTACTCCAACCGTCGTGTTGCTATGGTCTGACGATGGAGGAGTCCAAGGACCTGCATGTCCTTGGTGGAGTGGGAGGGGGAATGGAAGTGTTGAGCCACGGGGTGGTTGGGTTGGTTGGTCCGGGTGTCCCAGAGGTGTTCTCTGAAACGTTCCGCAAGGAGGCGGCCTGTCTCCCTCTTATAAAAGAGGCCGCATCGGGTGCAGCAGATGCAATAGATCATGTGTGTGGAGGTGCAGGTGAATTTGTGGCGGATATGGAAGTATCACTTGAGGCCTTGGAGGGAAATAATGGGGGAGGTGTGGGCGCAAGTTTTGCATTTCTTGCAGTTGCAGGGGAAGGTGCCGGAAGTGGAGGTTGGGTTGCTGGGGGGGGTGTGGACCTGACGAGGGAGTTATGGATGGAGTGGTCTTTTCGGAACGCTGATAGGGGAGGGGAGGGAAATATATTCCTGGTGGTGGGGTCCGTTTGGAGGTGGCGGAAATGACGGCGGATGATAAGACGGGGAATGTCTTAAAATGTGAACAAATGCATTGCCACACACATACAGGGTTATTAAAGGGTTGGACACACTGTAGGAAAGAAACATGTTTCCGCTGATGGGTGAATGCCGAACCAGAGGACACAGCTTAAAAATGCGAGATAGACCATTTTGGACAGAGATGAGGAGAAATTTCTTCACCCAGAGAATCGTGGCTGTGTGGAATGCTCTGCCCCAGAGGGCATTGGAGGCCCAGTCTCTGGATTCATTTAAGAAAAAATGAATAGAGATCTCAAGGAGAGTGGAATCAAGGGGTTGGGAGGTAAAGCAGGGACAGGATACTGATTAAGGATGATCAGCCATGATCATATGGAATGGTGGTGCAGGCTAGAAGGGCAGAATGGCCTACTCCTGCACCTATTGTCTATTGTGACACACCACCACCTTCTGTGGTAAGGAATTCCACAATTTCACCACTCTCTGGCTAAAGACGGTTCATCTTATCTCCGTTCTAATGGGTTTTCCCTTTACTCTAAGCCTGTGTCCTCCTGCCAGTGCAACCGTCCTCCCAAAGTTGTGTGTAGCCAGGTCATTCAGTATTCTGTAAGTTTCAATTGGATCCTCCCTCATCCTTCTAATCTCAATTGAGTATAAACCCAGAGTACTCCAATGTTCCTCCTGTGTTAAGCTTTTCATTTCTGGTGAACCTTCTCTTGGCACACACCAAGGCTAATACATCCTTCCTGAGGTATGAGGCACAAAATAATGGTAGTGTGGTGTGACCAGAGTCTAAGAAAACCTCCGAATCCCCACCATTATATCCTACTTCTCTCGAGATGAATGACAACATTGTATCTGCCTTCTGAACTACTGACTCCACCGGACAGTGACCACAATTCAGTGACTTTTACTCTAGTGATGGAGAGGGATAGGTGTGCACTACAGGGCAAGAGTTATAGCTGGTGGCAGGGAAATGATGATGCGGTGAGGCACGACTTAGGTTGCTTGGCTTGCAAAAGTAGGCTTCAAGGCATGGGCACAATTGATATGTGGAGCTTGTTCAAGGAGCAACTATTGAATGTCCTTGATAAGTATGTACCTGTCAGGCAGGGAGGAAAGGGTCGTGTGAGGGAGATGTGGTTTAATAAGGAATTGGAATCCCTTGTTAAACGGAAGAGGGTGGCCTATGTAAAGATGAGGCGTGAAGGTTCAATTGGGGTGACTGAGAGTTATAAGGTATCCAGGAAGAACCTGAAGAGAGAGCTAAGAGCAACAAGGACGGGACATGAAAAGTCCTTAGTTGGTAGGATTAGGGAAAACATTAAGGCTTTCATAGGTATGTCAGGAATAAAAGAATAACTAGGGTAGGAATAGCTCCAGTCAAGGATAGTAGTGGGAAGTTGCGTGTGGAGGCTGAAGAGATTGGGGAGACACTGAATTAATACTTTTCGTCAGTATTCACTCAGGAACAGGACATTGTTGCCGAAGTGAATACTGAGTCACAATTAATTAGAATGGACGGCTTTGAGGTATGTAGGGAAGAGGTGTTGGAAATTCTGGAAAGGGTGAAAATAGATAAGTCCCGTGGGCCTGATGGCATTTATCCTAGGATTCTCTGGGAAGCAAGGGAGGAGATTGCAGAGCCATTGGCCTTGATTCTTATGTCCTCGTTGTCTACAGGAATAGTGCCAGAAGACTGGAGCATAGCAAATGTGGTTTCCTTGTTAAAGAAGGGGAGTAGGGATAACCCTAGTAACTATAGGCCGGTGAGTCTCACTTCTGTTGTTGGCAAAGTCTTAGAGAGAATTGTAAGGGATAGGATTTATGAATATCTGGATAGGAATAATGTGATCAAGGATAGTCAGCATGGTTTTGTGAAGGGCAGGTCATGCCTCACAAACCTTATTGAATTCTTTGAGAAGGTGACTAAGGATGTCGACGAGAGTAAAGATATAGATGTGGTGTATATGGATTTTAGAAAGGCGTTTGATAAGGTTCCCCATGGTAGGCTAATGCAAAAAATGCGGAGGTATGGCATTGAGGGTGAGTTGGAGGTTTGGATTAGGAATGGGCTGGCTGGAAGAAGACAAAGGGTAGTAGTTGCTGGTAAAGGTTCATCTTGGAGTGCAATTACTAGCGGTGTTCCGCAAGGATCTGTTTTGGGACCATTGCTGTTTGTCATTTTTATAAATGACCTGGAGGAGGGGCTAGAATGTTGGGTGAGCAAGTTTGCGGACGATGCGAAAGTCGGTGGAGTTGTTCACATATAGGAAGGATGTGTCAGTTTACAGCGGGATATAGATAAGTTGCAGAGCTGGGCAGAAAGGTGGCAAATGGAGTTCAATGTAGGTAAGTGTGAGGTGATTCTCTTTGGTAAGAGTAACAAAAAGATGGGGTACTGGGCTAATGGTCGGTTACTTGGTAGTATGGATGAGCAGAGGGATCTTGGTGTCCATGTACACAGATCTCTGAAAGTTGCCACCCTGGTAAATAGTGCGGTGAAGAAGGCAGATGGCGTACTGGCTTTTATTGGTAGAGGAATTGAGTTCTGGAGTCCTGAGGTCATGTTGTAGTTGTATAAGACTCTGGTGCGGCCACATCTAGAGTATTGTGTGCAGCTTTGGTCGCCATACTATAGGAAGGATGTGGAGGCACTGGAACGGGTGCAGAGGAGGTTTATCAGGATGTTGCCTGGTATGGTGGAAGATCGTATAAGGAAAGGCTGAGGCACTTGGGGCTGTTTTCATTGGAGAAAAGAAAGTTTAGGGGTAACTTGATAGAGGTGTACAAGATGATTAGGGGTTTAGATAGGGTTGACCATGAGAACCTTTTTCCACGTATGGAGTCAGCTATTACGAGGGTTGCATAGCTTTAAATTAAGGGGTGGTAGGTATAGCACAGATGTTAGGGGTAGATCCTTTACTCAGCGAGTTGTGAGTTCATGGAATGCCCTGCCAGTAGCAATAGTGGACTCTCCCTCTTTATGGGCACTTAAACAGGCATTGGATAGGCATATGGAGGATAGTGGGTAAGTGTAGGTTATGTGGGCTTGGAGCGGCGCAACATCGAGGGCCAAAGGGCCTGTACTGCGCTGTATTTTTTCTATGTTCTATGTTCTGTAAAGCGCGTCGTAGAGACTGGAGGACCAAACAGAGATATGGAGGGTAGTCGTGACTGAAGATCTTCATAGCTATAAGAAGTGTTACTTCTGCAGATTATTTAGACATGGAGGGTGTGGAGTCTGACGGATCTTCCAGAAAGACAGTAACTCTGTTTGGAGACAGTTTCACAGATAAGGAAGCATAAGAAACCTCCTCCGGTTTGGTCAATTTGGGAAGGATTGTAGGGGAGTGTGACGTTTACACCGATAGGGGTGAAAGAGCTGGAGAAGGTTCTGGAGTAAATGCATAGAGATACAGGAGGAACTTACATTGATAGGGAGGGCTGCTGGCGACAGGAGGATGCCACACAGATAGCGAGTCTTGTTGAATCTGGATTGGGAGAGTCGCAGGCTTACATTGGGTTCTGCAGATTGGAAGTGCTGCAGGGTCCTGAAAGGATTGTCGAGTCTCCAGCGAGTGATCGTGTCTTTAGGACTGGAAGAGGTTACGTTGAGACAGAAACATTGAAGACAATATATGCTGTTTTCTTTTGTTTTGAACAGAACCTCAATATCCCTCATGAGCCAGGGATCGCTAAACCTGCCAGGTTTTCTCTTAACTCTACCAGGGACACACTGACGCTGGTTCTTGAGATCACACATTTAAAAGCCTACAATTTACCATCCATTCCTTTTTCTTCAAACAGACCCACCCAGTTGATGGGAGCATGATGTGGAGGAACCTATGTTGGACGGGGGTGGGCACAGTTAAAAATCACACAACACCAGCTTCCAGTCCAATAGGTTTATTTGGAGGCACTAGGTTTCAGAGCGCAACTTCTTCATCAGGTGGTTGTGGAGCCCAATCATAAGACATAGAATTTATAGCAACAGGGTAGTAGTGTCATGGAATGTAATATCAAACAAATTTAGTGTTAATTTTATCTTTTAGGATGATCACCTGCGCTTTTAAAGCTCGTGTTTTGAAATAAACATGTTGGACTATAACCCGGTGTTGTGTGATTTTTAATTCACTCAATCGACCTCTGCTCGATCCTGCCTAATGGCCCCAAACCTGACCCTGCTCCAGTTTAAGACCTTAATCTGTGGAGCTGTCTGATATTTTGCCATAACTATGTTAAAACGAAGACAGTTGTGGTCACTGGACCCAAAGTGCTCTTTGATTGACACTCCAGTCACTTGCCTGACTTCGGTTTCTGAGGGGAGGTCCAGTTGCTCCCGCCTGAGTAAATTGGGGCCCTCTATATATTGATCTAGGAAAGTTTCTTGGGCACATTGAACAAATTCCACACTGAGTGTCCCAGTCAATACAGGGGAAGTTCAAATCTCCAAACAGGACTAGTCTATTACTTCTATAGGTACCTGCAATCTCTCTACACATCTGCTCCTCTAGTACTCGCTGGCTATTTGGGGGTCTAGAACACCATTCTAGTAGACTGACCATCCACTCTTTGTTTCTAACTTCTCACCATATGTCTTCATTTGATGACCCCTTAAGAGTATCCTGTCTAAGCACTGTTTTTATGTCCTCCCTTATCAAAAGGACAACGCCCCCTCCTCACTTACTTGTCCCTCTGTCACACCTGTAGCTTCTGTATGCTGAGACATTGAGCTGCCAGTCTTGCCCTTCTCTCAGCCATGTTTCTGTTATGGCTATAATATCCCAGTCCCCAGAGCTAATCCATGCTCTGAGCTCGTCTGCCTTACCAGTCAGGCCTCGTGTGTTGAAATAAATGCCCTTTAAACCAAATGTTTTTTCCCTCCCTTGACTGTGCCCCAGAATATCCTGAATATGAAACTTGCTCTTGATGGCTAATGTATTTTCCCCTGACTTTTCAATTGTTCCTCTCTGATTAAGAGTCCCAAACTCCTGCCTAACTAGTTTATACATTCCAGAGTAACACTACCAAATCTCCCTGCAGTGATACTGGTGACCCTCTGGTTCAAGTCCAACCCATCCCCTTGTCCAGGACACCCCTAACCCAGAAGAGATCCCAATAATCCAAGAACTGAAAACCCTTGCCCGTACACCAGCTCCTCAGCCACACATCCATCCGACCTATCTTTCTATTTTTATATCCACTGGTGAGTGACACTGGGAGCAATCTGGAGATCACTACTCTTGAGGTCAGCTTTTTATCTTCTTACCTAACGCGAGATACTCATTTCACAGGATCCCATTCCCTTTGTCTAACTCTGTCATGTGCACTGATGTATACAATGACCTCTGGCTGTTCATTCTCCACCTTCAGAATGTTCTGTAACCGCTCAGAGATATCCTTGACACTGTTACCCGGGAGGCAGCCCACCATCCTGGTTCTGCAGCCACACAATCTCCTGTTTGTCCTCTTCATAACGGAGTCTCCTGTCATTACTGCTATCATTAGACAGGATCTGACAAACAGAGACTGGGAGGAAATGCCTGCAGTTGTGGCTTTATTTGCAAAGTGGGAGTATTTTAAAGTGATACCATGAGTATCCATGGCCAGTGTGTTCCTTGAAGCGTGCATGGCAAAGGCAGCAAGTCCAGCAAATACTGATCAAGTGATATCGTGAGTTTGATAAAGAAAATACAGTGCAATAAACACAGGTGAAGCCCTTTACAAGTATAGAGAGGGCAACGGGGTCCTTACAAAAGAGGGTCAAACAATGGTTATGAAATATCCTTGGCAGATAAGTCACAAGGTATTTTATCAGTACAGTTAGAGTCAGAGGATTACTGTTGAAAGAGTGAGGCCTGTTAGACACCAAAGGGACGATCTGTGCATGGAGCCAGAGGAAGTAGGTGAGATCTTCAATGAATACTTCACACAGGAGAAAGGCATTATAGCTAGATATTTCAGTTGGAATGGTGAGGTTGTGGAACATGTTAAGATCAATCAGAAGGAGGTATTAAACGTTTTAACAGGCAAAAAGGTGGAAGAATCCCCAGTGCTCAATGGGATGCATCCCAGGGGGTGCTGTTGGAGGTAAGGGAGCAGATTTCTGGGGCCCTGGTGGATATATTTAATACTTTACTGGCCACAGGTGAAGTGAAGAATGACTGGAGGATAGCTAATATGGTTCAGTTGTTCTAGAAGGGCAGCAGGAATAGGTCAGGTAATTACAGAGCAGATAGTCTGATATCAGTGGGAGGGACAGTATTGGGAACAATTCTGAGGGACAGGATGTATCAACACTTGGAAAGGCAGGGGTCAGCTTGGCTGCATCATCCCTGATTTGGTAGAGGAAGATGCCTCCTCAGGAATTCAGTTGAATGTTTTGGAATGGCCTCTCAAAATATTGAGGAGAGCAGTGCTGATGATGTGGGTTACATGGAGGTCAGAAAGGTCTTGGACACGGTCCACCTGGACGGCTGGTCCAAAAAGGAAGAGTCCATTCGATCCAAGACAAGTTGGCAAATTGGATCCGCACCTGGTGGAGGTCTGTGTTTGTATTTGGAAGCCTTTCACCAGCTGGTGTACCACAGGGACCTGTGCAGGAACTATTGCTGGTTATTCTGTACATTAATGACTTGGATGTGAAAGCAGAAGGTATCATTAGCAGGTTTGCAGATGACATAAAAGGTGAGGGTGTTGTTCACAGTCAGGAGGATGGTCTCACGTTCCAGTCTAAAATCGATCAGATGATAAACTGAGCAGAGTAAACGCAGATGTAGTTTACTTCTGATTGGTGTGGGGTCAAATCCTGTGGAAGGTATGATAAGCGAAGGATAGACAGAATGAACAGAAGTCCTTGTGGAGTATTGAGGAACACAGGGGTCTTGGTGTCTAAGTCCATAGATCCCTGAAGGTGTCAGCACAGAAAGACCGGGTGGGGAAGGCACCTGAACTGGGAGCGGGAGGGTGATCCATATGTTGATGGGGTGAGTTGTTGGAGTTGCTCGAGAAGATTTAAACTAGTCTGGCAGGGCTGTGGGGCCCTCAGCAGTTAAGGCAGATGAACCCAGTGCACGGATAGTGTCCTGGAAATGGGATATAATAGATATTGTAGAATTGCACAACAGATGGACTGGCAGCAGCTCATTGTTCCATGGAATAGATGCTACAAGAAGGATTGAACAGGAGGCAGAAGAGGAGCAGCGGTGGTGGGTTTGATTGGGGGAAACATCACAGCAGTGCTTAGAGAGAATATTCACGCGGAATCACCCAGTTAAACAATATTAGTGGAACTGAGAAAGAAAGTTCATCAGTTTGCTATGATTGTACTGAAATTGTACTACAGCGGTAGTTAGTGGGTGATGGAGCAGCAATTCTGTCAGGAGATCTCAGATATCTGTTAGAATAAGAGAGTTGTCATCGTGAGGGTTTCAACCTTTCCAAACCTGGACTGGGATTGCTGCAGTGTTAAACATTTGGATGTAAAGAATTTGTTAAGTATATTCCAGAAACTCCATTCAATATGTAAACGGCCCAACTGGAGAATGGGGCTAAACCTGCCCGCCCCTTGGTAAACAAAGTAGGGAACGGGACTGAGGTGTTAGTGGGGGAGCACTTTGGAAAGTCACCACAATTGTATTAATTTAGAAATAGCTTTGGTGAATCACAGGGCTGGTCCACAAGTTCAAGTTAGAAAATGGAGCAAGACCAGTCTTGATGTTATTAGACATAATGATTTTTAAAAGTGGAAGCTATTTGCAGGTAACGTGAAGTCTAGCAAGTGGGAATATTTTAAATGAGAGATAAAATGCATGTTCCCGTTAGTGTGCAGCTCTATGCTGACAGAATGAGGAAACACTGGCTGACTGTTCATGCTCTGGTCAAGAAGAAGAGAGAACATGTCAGGTAGAGCCAGCTAGATCAAGGGAATCCCTGAGGATCACAGGGGCTGCACGAATACACTTTGGATGGAAATCAGGAATGCAAAAAGTGTCATGAGATAGCTTTGGCAGATAGGGTTAAGGAGAATCCAAAGAGAGTTTACACATGTGTTAACAAAACCAGTATCCATAATGATCAACGAAGCCAATGGTGTGTGAAACTACAAGATCCTAAACAAATATTTCACTTTGGGACTTACTGTGGATAACGACTGAGGAGCTCTGGGAACAACACAGTGTTTGGCTTGACCACTTCTGGAATACTGTGTGCAATTCTGGTCTCAGTGCAATTGGAAGGATGCTGTGGAACTTGAAAAGGTTCAGAAAAAATGAACAATGATGTTGCCAGGGTTGGAGGGTTTGAGCTACAGGGAAATACTTATTTAACTGGTGCGATTTTCACTTGAACATGGGAGGCGGAGGAGTTATCTTATAACGGTTTTTAAAATCATGATGGGCGTGAATAGTCAAGACATTTTCTCTCGACTTGGGGAGTCCAAACTACAGGGAATGGCTTTAAAGTATGTGTGGAACTGTTAAAAGCGACCTAAGAGACAGTTGGTTCCCACAGAGGGTGGCACACGTATGGAATAAGCTGCCAGAGGAAGTAATGGAGGCTGGTACAGATTTAACAGGCATCTGGATGGGTATATGAACAGGAAGGGTTTACTTGGATTTTGGCAAAGTTCTGGCAAATGGGACTAGAAACATCATTCAGGAGTTGGTACGAAGGGTCTGTTTCCATGCTGTACATCTCTATGACTCTATGTTTTGAAATGAGTCCACATTATAGAAGAGGAGGTGCTGTAGGCTGTAAACCTCAAAGGTAAATGAATCCCCAGGACTGATCCAGAGTATCTCAGAACATTTGGGAAGCTCGGCAAGAAATTGGGGCAAGATGATCTAATATATTTGTGCCATTGACACCATATGCGTGATGTACTAGAAGACTGGAGGGTGGAATAGTGGACAGTGAAGGAGGTTTGCTAAGATTACAAAGGCATCTTGAGGATATGGGTGAAATGGCTGAAAACCCTTGGATGGAGTTCAATCTGAATAAATGTGAGGTAATGCAATTGGTACCACAAACAAGGGTAGATCCTATTTAATAAATGACAGGACCTTCGGTGTATTCTAAAACAGAGACACATGGAGAGAAAGGATGGTTATGAAGGTGCTGCCAAACTTGGTTTCATTGCTTAGTCCTTTGGATTTAGGAGTTGGGAAGTCACGTTTAGATTGTAAAGGTCATTGGTGAGGCCTCTTCTGGAATACTGTGTCCAGTTCTGGTCGCCCAGTTACAGGAATGATATTATTAAGCTGGAGTGTGTTCAGATGAGATGTACCAGGATGCTGCTGGGTGTGGAAGGTTTCAGTAATAAAGAAGCGCTGGATAGACTGGAATTTTTCATTGAAGCCTGAATGTTGAGAGGCGACCTGATAAACTTTTATATAATAATGAGGGAGATAGATATAGTTATCTTTTACCGTGGACAGGGGAGTTTCAAAACGGTGTACTTTTGAAGTTTAGAGGAGAGACATTAAAAAGAAAGACATGAGGGGCAAATTGTTGCACAGGGGAGGTTTGCATGTGGAATTGAATTTGCGAACAAGGGGGGAATGTCAGGTTAATTACAATATTGAAAAGACATTTGGATTAGTACAGGAATAGAAAAGGTTTGAAGGGATATGATCCAGAAACAGGCAGGTGGGATGGGATTAGTTTCAGATATTATTCAGTTGACGCTGAATAGCTTCCATGCTGAATGACTCGAAATATAATGTTGTGTCATTATTTGACACGGAATGCAAGGGAAAGCCAGGGAAGAACAGACCGATTAGCCAGACATCAGGGTGGGTAAGTTATTGGAGATCATTCAGAGAGATAGGATACCCATGTATTTGGAAAGACAAGGACTGAGCACGAACAGTCAGCATGGATTTGTGAATGGGAAAACATGTCTCATAAACTTAACTACTTTTGTTGAAGATGTGGATGGGTATATGAATCGGAAGGGTCTGGAGTGATATGGGCTAGGTGCTAGCAGGTGGGACTAGATTGGGTTGGGATATCTGGTCGCCATGGACGGTTGGACCGAAGAGTCTGTTTCTATGCTGCACATCTCTATGACTCTATGACTGTATGTGAGCAAGGAGAGCGATGAGGGCAGAGAAACAGACGCCGTTTCTCGATTCAGCAAGGGAAAGAAAATGGTTGAGCATGATACAATGGTTATTAAGGTTGGATCCCAAGGGATCAGGGAGAGATAGCCATCTGCATATAAAATGGGATCTTGAGAAGATGGGTGAAACGGCTGCCTAACCTTGGATGGAGTTCAATCTGAATAAATGTGAGGCAATGCAATTGGTACAGCAAACAAGGGTAGATCCTATTTAATAAATGGCAGGACCTTCGGTAGTGTTGTAAAACAGAGACACCTCGGGGTTCAGGTACATAATTCTTGGGAGGCAGAGGGTGGTGGTAGAGGGTTGTTGTTCAGACTGGAAACCTCTGACCAGCGGTGTGCCATAAGGACTGGTGCTGGGACCACTGTTTTGCATCATTTACATAAACGCTATGAGTGCAAATATAGGATTCCCTGTATGTTTGTGGATACCAGGATTAGTGGGACAGTGGGCAGGGGGACAGTTATTGAAGGGGGTCTTAATCAATGGGGCCAGTAGGCCAAGGAGTGAAAGATGAAATTTAATTCAGGTGTCGGATTTTTGTTAAGACAAACCAGGGAGGACTAACACGGTTAATGGTCGGGCCCTGGCCAGTGAGCTCGAATGAAGAGAGACCAAGGGTTGCAGTGACATTGTTCCTTGGAGGTGGCATCACAGGTGGACAGTGTGGTGAAAGCAGCATTTGGTGCACTTCATAGGTCAGAGCATTGAGTACATGAATTGGAGATATTTATAACATTGTCATCAATATTTCTCCTGGGCAGAGGAGGCTACGGGGTGACCTTATACAGGTTTGTAAAACCGTGCGAGCCATAAGTAAGGTGAACAGACAAAGGTAGGTGACTTCAAAGGGTATAAGTGTGAGGTGAGAGAGCAAAGATTTAAAGAACCAGCTGAGGAACAACTTGTTCCACAGAGGATGGTGCATTGACGGAACGGACTGTCAGAGGAAATGGTAAAAACAAGTCCAATGACAACATGGAAAAGGCACTTGGGCAGGAATATGGAGAGGAGATGTTTGAAGGTCCATGGGCCAAATGCAGGGAAACGTGACTTGACACATTTTGGAAAGTTGGGCAGCATGGACAAGTTTAGCCAGAGTCATGCAGAACAGAAACAGACCCTACGTCTCGAGTAATTGGAGGAGAGACTATCAAGACATGCTGTCAAGACTGAAGCAAGTTAGAGACATACGGATGGTAGCCTGGACTGGAGCAGAATTCAAATATGTGAAGGGATTGGTGTGAGGGGAGGAGATGACAGATACAAAATCTGTTTTCGGCGTTAGAATGATTAAAGTCACTGATCCACGAGACATGCATAGATACAGTGTTGGAGAGGGAACACAGAGCAGAAAGTTTCCAGGCAGCATTCCCACCCTCATGTGGGAGGCCTGCTTTCCCCTCTGTTGTACGGATGCTCACTAAGACAGCACAGGCCTGGATTGATAACTATGACACTCCCGATGCTGTCCGAGTACAATACTTCAAGTAGGGATTGTGATTGAGTCTGCTGTGTGTCTGTACCGTGCTCCCCCTCCAGCACTGTATCTGTATCATGTTTTGTTAGCCAATGTTTGAAGCCCTGTCATTGCTGTCCGCTCTGTACACTGTGAATGATCTTACCTCGCGACAGGATTTATTGAAGGCTCCAGATCTCCCTATCCTTCGTATTTCTGGCTGACCAATAATCTTCAATGAGGTGATGGATGAGACACGCAGCAGTTGGGAAGTCTACTGATTCAGGAACTTCCTGAGTACGTACAGGAGACAGAGCAATGGACAGAATGGGAAATTAGACTGATGCACTGAGGGCAACACATGTCGAACGGCACTGTGTCCCACAGAGATCTGGAAAATCCCAAGCTCCATCACTGGCCTGTGGAGCCTCTTCTCTCTGGAGTGGAGAATTCTGTTGGCTCAGGATCTGGAGTAGCTGCAAGAGCGAGACGCCCCGACAGAGGCAGCAATTAGACCCACACTGTGATGGATACGTCATGGAGAGAGACTGACTGATATTACTAGCGTGCAGGAAGGTGTCAGTATCAAATAATTAAGCAGGAAGAAGGGGCTTTGATTCATATAGCACTGCGATGAGCAACCGGTGAGCAGGCGAATTGATGGCCGTGTGATATTATTGTGAGGCAATTTATGCAGAAACTCAGCGAATGTTCTCTGGAACAGGTTCAAATCCCACCATTGCAAATGATTGATTATGATTTAAATGCTTCAAAAAAGATGTAATTAAAAACCTGTAAGTGAGTATTAAACAAATGCTGATGTTAAGAAAAATCCATCAGATGCATTCAAGTCTTTAGTGAAGTAATCTAAAATGGGACTTGGATATCACAGGTATTACTGAACAACAGCTAATAGTCATATTTATAGAGAATATTCATATCCACACAGAATCATGGGTGAAAACTTAGACATTAACAATTGCTGTCTCGAGTTACAGTTATAGAGATGTCTAGCATAAGACCATAAGACATAGGAGTGGAAGTAAGGCCATTCGGCCCATCGAGTCCACAACGCCATTTAATCATGGCTGATGGGCATTTCAACTCCACATACCGGCATTCTTCCCGTAGCTCTTAATTCCTTGTGACAACAAGAATTTATCAATCTCTGCTTGAAGACACTTAGTGTCCCGGCCTCCACTGCAGTCCACGGCAATGTATTCCACAGGCCCATCACTCTCTAGCTGAAGAAACGTCACCGCATTTCTGTTCTGAATTGACCCCCTCTAATTCTTAGGTTGTGCCCACGGGTCGTAGTCTCCTCGCCTAACGGAAACAACTTCCTAGCGTCCACACTTTCCAAGCCATGTATTATCTTGTAAGTTTCTATTAGATCTCCCCTTGTGTGCGGCACAGTGGCACAGTGGTTAGCACTGTTGCCTGGCACTGCGCAGGGACCCGGGTTCAATTCCCGACTCAGGCGACTGACTGTGTGGAGTTTGCACATTCTCCCCGTGTCTGCGTGGGTTTTCTCCGGGTGCTCCGGTTTCCTCCCACAGTCCAAAGATGTGCAGGTAAGGTGAATTGGCCATGCCCGTAGTGTTAGGTAAAGGGGTAAATGTATGGATATGGGTATGGGTATGGGTGGGTTGCGCTTCGGCGGGTCGGTGTGGACTTGTTGGGCCGAAGGGCCTGTTTCCACACTGTAATGTAATCTAATCTAATCTCCTCTTCACCTTCTGAGCTCCAATGAATACGATCCTCAGCTGTTCCTCGTATGTTAGACCTACCATTCGAGGGATCATCCGTGTGAATCTCCGCTGGACACGCACCAGTGCCTGTATGTCCTTCCTGAGGTGTGGAGCCCAAAACTTGACACAGTCCTCCAAATGGGGCCTAACCAGAGCTTTATAAAGTCTCAGTAGCACATCGCTGCTTTTATATTCCAACCCTCTTGAGATAAATGACAACATTGCATGTGCTTTCTTAATCACGGACTCAACCTGCATGTTTACCTTTAGAGATTCCTCGACGACCACTCCCAGATCCCTTTGTACTTTGGCTTTATGATTTTCTCGCCGTTTATAAAGTAGACCATGCTTGTATTCTTTTTTCCAAAGCTCAAACAAACCTCAGATCATTTTGTATATCTCCATCCAAATCCCCTCTTAGTCTTCTTGCTAATGAGAACAGGTTCAAATTTCTCAACCTTTCATCAAATGACCTTCCCTCTAGACCAGGCAACACCCTCGTAAATTTCCTTTGCACCTTTTCCAATGCTACCACATCCTTCCCGAAATATGGGCATCAGAACTGCACACAATATTCCAAGTATGGCTGACCAGCGTTTTGAGTAGTTGCAGCATGATATTGCGGCTCCGGAACTCAATCCCTCTACGAATGAAACTGTACACACCATATGCCTTCTTAACAGTACTATCCACCTGGGTGCCAACTCTTAGGGATCTATGTACATGGACTCCAACATCCCTCTGCACATCCACACTACCAAGAATCTTTCCATTGACCCCAGTACTCTGCTTTCCTGTTATTCTTCCCAAAGTGCATCACCTTGCATTTAGCTGCATTGAACTCCATTTGCCACCTCTCAGCCCAATTCCGCAGTTTATCCAAGTCCCCCTGCAACCTGTAACATTCTTCCACACTGTCCACTACACCACCAATTTTAGAGTTGTCTGCAAATTTGTTAATCCATCCAACTATGCCTGCGTCTAAGTCATTTACAAAGATGACAAACTAGATCCTTGTGGCACACCACTAGTAACCGGACTCCAGGCTGGATATTTTCCATCAACCACCACTCACTGCCTTCCTTCAGAAAGCCAGTTTCTAATCCAACCGCCTAAATCACACTCAATTCCATGTCTCTGCATTTTTTCCAACAGCTTACCATGTGGAATCTTATCAAAGGCTTTACTGAAGTCTATGTATACCAAGTTAACTGCCCTACCTTCATAAACATGCTTGGTCGCATTCTCAAAAAATCAGTGAAGTTTGTGAGACACTACCTGCCCTTGATGAAACCATGTTGACTATGTGATATCAAATTGGTGTTTGCCAGATGATCATAAATCTTATCTCGTATAATTATTTCCAAAACGCTTCCTGCACCAGAAGTAAGGCTCACTGGTCTATAATTAACTGAGTCATCTCTACTCTCCTTCTTGATCAAGGGCACAACATTTGCAATCCTCCAGTCCGCTGGTACCAAATATCAAAGCCAAAGGCTCTGCCATCACCTCCCTAGCTTCCCAGAGAATCCTTGGATAAATCCCATTCAGCCCAGGGGACTTGTCTACTTGCCTCAACCACTACAGTCAATGTTCTGACCAATGAAGGCAAGCATGCCAAATGACTTCTTCACCACTATTTCTGGCTGAAACGTCACTTACAAGGAAATATATACCTGCAAGCCGAGGTGTCTTTCTTTTTTCATCAACACTCACAAGGGCCCTACCATTAACTGTACAAGATAGTAACTGGATGGAGATTTTTAAAACCAGATTTCATTGAGAAATTTAAAAATGAAGGTGCATAAACTGCATGCAGGGAGAAATGTTTTCACTTGTGAGGCTGACCTGAACAGGAAGTTAACAATAATGAATCAAATCAGAAATTCAAAACAGAACATTCTCCCTGACAAAGATGACATCTAGTACCAGGAATGCTTAAGTTGAATATAATGACTTTTTTCAGGGGAAATTGGTAAGTACCTCACGGAGAAACATACAGAAGGATACACTGATGGGATGAGACAAAGTTGGAGTATATTCCTATGGAAATTAAATATCTGCACTTGCTTGTTGGGCCAAAAGGCACGTTTCTCTGCTGTGAAGTCTTTGTAAATGTCCTGGTCTTGTAAGTAAAGAATCATTTAGTCACCCACTAATCTGAAAAAAAGGTTCCACTAGGGTATAAAAGAGAAATACAAGAGGCATCCCTTCATAAGGTTATACAATTAACATCCATTACTGAAGGTATCTCTGCAGAGGGAGAGAGCGGTTTAATCTTTGGCTTCTCAGTAGCAGGAGAGAACAGAGTTTTAATCTGTGCTTTGGTTTAAGTTGAGCTGGCAACATCAAGATCTTTACTGAATTCAGCTTGGGCTGCCTTAATAAACCCATTATACGACTGAAAGCAACATGGTGAGAAGATGACATCAAACTTTGGGATGTAAAGAAGTACGCATGACACTATTTTGCTGACTGCACAAGACAAACACAAATACTTTTCTGAATGAACAAATCTAATTTTAGCTATCTGTGAAATCTGTTAACCACAAAATTAAGAAAGGTTAACATGGGTAACAAAAAACACAGTAGGTTGAATATCATCAATAACAAGTTTATTTATTCCAGATTTTCCTCTCAAACCCTTGCACACACCATTCAACATCACAGCAATTCATATATGCAGCATTTAACAAGAAAGAGGCCCCAAAGCTGTTTTATTGAAGAATAATGAGACATTGGTCAGGAAGAAGGAAGTATAAGATCAGAATATACAAGACCCCATTGGAAAAAGGAATCTCTTGAAAGTAGAAAGACAGGATGCTATGTAGAGGAATTTGTGGAATTAGGTTTGAATGAACGTTAGACAGAATATAAAAAATCTTATTCATGGCAGAGAGAAAAAAAACAGAAAAAGGAAACCTGCTAGCTTACTTTTCCTTAAGATGTCAAGAACAAAACTTCATAGACTCCAACAATTTTTAATTAAAGGAGATGGATGCTGATTTGGTTTTCGGAACGCAGTATGGAAACATGTGAAATGTTCTAAACTGCAATCTCTTCAAGATCGCATGTTCTATACATCCCCAACTGAAATCTGCAGCGTCGTGGTGGGTTCAATCTCACCTCTAGTTGTGTGATGAGGCTGGCCTCCTGTGCTTTCAATCGCTCCTTTTGACATTTCTTCTGTTCTTTCTTCAGCTTGTCCACAATGGTCTAGTGCTTTTTTAAGTTCGACCTCAGTGCACGGATACTGATCTCAGTATCACTCTGGACTGACGTAGTTTCTGTAGAATATCCAGCCAGTGGATGGTAACAGGTCTTATTCAAACCAAACTGAATTTGGACACTACATTAGTGGATAAGAGATATATGCAAATCTGCATAACACTTGGTCACACTTCTCACATCCTGTTCAACAAATTTAATCAAACCTGCGATGCCACTGACAAAACCCTCGCGCAATGAACGCACTGACCTCTTGGTAGCCACGGTATCGCCATACACATCTACAAATCAGACATGCAGTATCACCATACACACCAGCCGATCACACAACAGAACTATCTGGGCAGTCAGCATCGGTAAGCATGGTACAATTACGGTCAGAAACATATTGAGGAAAAAAGCCAAAATAAGAAGCTAGAGACTAAAAGCTTTCAAAAGGCATGCACTTGAAGCACAGGAGAGGAATGGGATTTGGAAAGGAATTCTGCAATGAGGCTACTATACATGGCCAGGATTTAGGTTTACTCTGGAAGGCGTGCACCAGTCAGAGAACTTAAAACCACGAGAGTTTGGAGGATGATGTTAGACTAAAATTCATAAAGTAAGGCATGGATTCATCATGAAAGACTTTCAAAAATGTGACAATTAGATTGGAGAAGTTAGAAATTCAGGAGGCAAAAGTCATTAAGGCCAGACTGATAATTTTCACAATAAGAGCTCTTTCCAGAATACAGGCAGCAGACTTTTGGAAGTGCTCACATTTATGGTGTATAAGGAGAAACACCTGATCAAAAGAGGATGGAATTATCAAGCCTGTTGGTGAGAGTTATGGATGATGAGGCATGATACATGTACCTTTACAGAGACAGATTTGTGGTCAGTAAATGCTGGGTTCATTCGAGGCTGGAATATGCTGCTGAGATATAAAGAATTTGGACCAGCTGAGGATAGCAAATGGGATGCTGGACTGGCAAAGAGATACAGCTGGGGAGTCAGAAATAGTATGAGTTGATTTTTCTTTGTTGAATACTTCCATTGTATTCATTGTTTTTTCTGAAAAGCTGGTCCCATTCTTTTTACAATTTAGTCAGAGGAGAAAGTGAGAACTGCAGATGCTGGAGATCAGAGCTGAAAATGTGTTGCTGGAAAGGCGCAGCAGGTCAGGCAGCATCCAAAGAACAGGAGAATCGACGTTTCGGGCATAAGCCCTTCTTCAGGAATGAGGAAAGTGTGTCCAGCAGGCTAAGATAAAAGGTAGGGAGGAGGGACGTGGGGTTGGGGCGTTGGAAATGCGATAGGTGGAAGGAGGTCAAGGTGAGGGTGATAGGCCAGAGTGCGGGTGGGGGCGGAGAGGTCAGGAAGAAAATTGCAGGTTAGGAAGGCGGTGCTGAGTTCGAGGGATTTGACTGAGACAAGGTGGGGGGCGGGGGGAAATGAGGAAACTGGAGAAATCTGAGTTCATCCCTTGTGTTGGAGGGTTCCTAGGCGGAAGATGAGGCGCTCTACTCCAACCGTCGTGTTGCTATGGTCTGACGATGGAGGAGTCCAAGGACCTGCATGTCCTTGGTGGAGTGGGAGGGGGAATGGAAGTGTTGAGCCACGGGGTGGTTGGGTTGGTTGGTCCGGGTGTCCCAGAGGTGTTCTCTGAAACGTTCCGCAAGGAGGCGGCCTGTCTCCCTCTTATAAAAGAGGCCGCATCGGGTGCAGCAGATGCAATAGATCATGTGTGTGGAGGTGCAGGTGAATTTGTGGCGGATATGGAAGTATCACTTGAGGCCTTGGAGGGAAATAATGGGGGAGGTGTGGGCGCAAGTTTTGCATTTCTTGCAGTTGCAGGGGAAGGTGCCGGAAGTGGAGGTTGGGTTGCTGGGGGGGGTGTGGACCTGACGAGGGAGTTATGGATGGAGTGGTCTTTTCGGAACGCTGATAGGGGAGGGGAGGGAAATATATTCCTGGTGGTGGGGTCCGTTTGGAGGTGGCGGAAATGACGGCGGATGATAAGACGGGGAATGTCTTAAAATGTGAACAAATGCATTGCCACACACATACAGGGTTATTAAAGGGTTGGACACACTGTAGGAAAGAAACATGTTTCCGTTGATGGGTGAATGCCGAACCAGAGGACACAGCTTAAAAATGCGAGATAGACCATTTTGGACAGAGATGAGGAGAAATTTCTTCACCCAGAGAATCGTGGCTGTGTGGAATGCTCTGCCCCAGAGGGCATTGGAGGCCCAGTCTCTGGATTCATTTAAGAAAAAATGAATAGAGATCTCAAGGAGAGTGGAATCAAGGGGTTGGGAGGTAAAGCAGGGACAGGATACTGATTAAGGATGATCAGCCATGATCATATGGAATGGTGGTGCAGGCTAGAAGGGCAGAATGGCCTACTCCTGCACCTATTGTCTATTGTGACACACCACCACCTTCTGTGGTAAGGAATTCCACAATTTCACCACTCTCTGGCTAAAGACGGTTCATCTTATCTCCGTTCTAATGGGTTTTCCCTTTACTCTAAGCCTGTGTCCTCCTGCCAGTGCAACCGTCCTCCCAAAGTTGTGTGTAGCCAGGTCATTCAGTATTCTGTAAGTTTCAATTGGATCCTCCCTCATCCTTCTAATCTCAATTGAGTATAAACCCAGAGTACTCCAATGTTCCTCCTGTGTTAAGCTTTTCATTTCTGGTGAACCTTCTCTTGGCACACACCAAGGCTAATACATCCTTCCTGAGGTATGAGGCACAAAATAATGGTAGTGTGGTGTGACCAGAGTCTAAGAAAACCTCCGAATCCCCACCATTATATCCTACTTCTCTCGAGATGAATGACAACATTGTATCTGCCTTCTGAACTACTGACTCCACCGGACAGTGACCACAATTCAGTGACTTTTACTCTAGTGATGGAGAGGGATAGGTGTGCACTACAGGGCAAGAGTTATAGCTGGTGGCAGGGAAATGATGATGCGGTGAGGCACGACTTAGGTTGCTTGGCTTGCAAAAGTAGGCTTCAAGGCATGGGCACAATTGATATGTGGAGCTTGTTCAAGGAGCAACTATTGAATGTCCTTGATAAGTATGTACCTGTCAGGCAGGGAGGAAAGGGTCGTGTGAGGGAGATGTGGTTTAATAAGGAATTGGAATCCCTTGTTAAACGGAAGAGGGTGGCCTATGTAAAGATGAGGCGTGAAGGTTCAATTGGGGTGACTGAGAGTTATAAGGTATCCAGGAAGAACCTGAAGAGAGAGCTAAGAGCAACAAGGACGGGACATGAAAAGTCCTTAGTTGGTAGGATTAGGGAAAACATTAAGGCTTTCATAGGTATGTCAGGAATAAAAGAATAACTAGGGTAGGAATAGCTCCAGTCAAGGATAGTAGTGGGAAGTTGCGTGTGGAGGCTGAAGAGATTGGGGAGACACTGAATTAATACTTTTCGTCAGTATTCACTCAGGAACAGGACATTGTTGCCGAAGTGAATACTGAGTCACAATTAATTAGAATGGACGGCTTTGAGGTATGTAGGGAAGAGGTGTTGGAAATTCTGGAAAGGGTGAAAATAGATAAGTCCCGTGGGCCTGATGGCATTTATCCTAGGATTCTCTGGGAAGCAAGGGAGGAGATTGCAGAGCCATTGGCCTTGATTCTTATGTCCTCGTTGTCTACAGGAATAGTGCCAGAAGACTGGAGCATAGCAAATGTGGTTTCCTTGTTAAAGAAGGGGAGTAGGGATAACCCTAGTAACTATAGGCCGGTGAGTCTCACTTCTGTTGTTGGCAAAGTCTTAGAGAGAATTGTAAGGGATAGGATTTATGAATATCTGGATAGGAATAATGTGATCAAGGATAGTCAGCATGGTTTTGTGAAGGGCAGGTCATGCCTCACAAACCTTATTGAATTCTTTGAGAAGGTGACTAAGGATGTCGACGAGAGTAAAGATATAGATGTGGTGTATATGGATTTTAGAAAGGCGTTTGATAAGGTTCCCCATGGTAGGCTAATGCAAAAAATGCGGAGGTATGGCATTGAGGGTGAGTTGGAGGTTTGGATTAGGAATGGGCTGGCTGGAAGAAGACAAAGGGTAGTAGTTGCTGGTAAAGGTTCATCTTGGAGTGCAATTACTAGCGGTGTTCCGCAAGGATCTGTTTTGGGACCATTGCTGTTTGTCATTTTTATAAATGACCTGGAGGAGGGGCTAGAATGTTGGGTGAGCAAGTTTGCGGACGATGCGAAAGTCGGTGGAGTTGTTCACATATAGGAAGGATGTGTCAGTTTACAGCGGGATATAGATAAGTTGCAGAGCTGGGCAGAAAGGTGGCAAATGGAGTTCAATGTAGGTAAGTGTGAGGTGATTCTCTTTGGTAAGAGTAACAAAAAGATGGGGTACTGGGCTAATGGTCGGTTACTTGGTAGTATGGATGAGCAGAGGGATCTTGGTGTCCATGTACACAGATCTCTGAAAGTTGCCACCCTGGTAAATAGTGCGGTGAAGAAGGCAGATGGCGTACTGGCTTTTATTGGTAGAGGAATTGAGTTCTGGAGTCCTGAGGTCATGTTGTAGTTGTATAAGACTCTGGTGCGGCCACATCTAGAGTATTGTGTGCAGCTTTGGTCGCCATACTATAGGAAGGATGTGGAGGCACTGGAACGGGTGCAGAGGAGGTTTATCAGGATGTTGCCTGGTATGGTGGAAGATCGTATAAGGAAAGGCTGAGGCACTTGGGGCTGTTTTCATTGGAGAAAAGAAAGTTTAGGGGTAACTTGATAGAGGTGTACAAGATGATTAGGGGTTTAGATAGGGTTGACCATGAGAACCTTTTTCCACGTATGGAGTCAGCTATTACGAGGGTTGCATAGCTTTAAATTAAGGGGTGGTAGGTATAGCACAGATGTTAGGGGTAGATCCTTTACTCAGCGAGTTGTGAGTTCATGGAATGCCCTGCCAGTAGCAATAGTGGACTCTCCCTCTTTATGGGCACTTAAACAGGCATTGGATAGGCATATGGAGGATAGTGGGTAAGTGTAGGTTATGTGGGCTTGGAGCGGCGCAACATCGAGGGCCAAAGGGCCTGTACTGCGCTGTATTTTTTCTATGTTCTATGTTCTGTAAAGCGCGTCGTAGAGACTGGAGGACCAAACAGAGATATGGAGGGTAGTCGTGACTGAAGATCTTCATAGCTATAAGAAGTGTTACTTCTGCAGATTATTTAGACATGGAGGGTGTGGAGTCTGACGGATCTTCCAGAAAGACAGTAACTCTGTTTGGAGACAGTTTCACAGATAAGGAAGCATAAGAAACCTCCTCCGGTTTGGTCAATTTGGGAAGGATTGTAGGGGAGTGTGACGTTTACACCGATAGGGGTGAAAGAGCTGGAGAAGGTTCTGGAGTAAATGCATAGAGATACAGGAGGAACTTACATTGATAGGGAGGGCTGCTGGCGACAGGAGGATGCCACACAGATAGCGAGTCTTGTTGAATCTGGATTGGGAGAGTCGCAGGCTTACATTGGGTTCTGCAGATTGGAAGTGCTGCAGGGTCCTGAAAGGATTGTCGAGTCTCCAGCGAGTGATCGTGTCTTTAGGACTGGAAGAGGTTACGTTGAGACAGAAACATTGAAGACAATATATGCTGTTTTCTTTTGTTTTGAACAGAACCTCAATATCCCTCATGAGCCAGGGATCGCTAAACCTGCCAGGTTTTCTCTTAACTCTACCAGGGACACACTGACGCTGGTTCTTGAGATCACACATTTAAAAGCCTACAATTTACCATCCATTCCTTTTTCTTCAAACAGACCCACCCAGTTGATGGGAGCATGATGTGGAGGAACCTATGTTGGACGGGGGTGGGCACAGTTAAAAATCACACAACACCAGCTTCCAGTCCAATAGGTTTATTTGGAGGCACTAGGTTTCAGAGCGCAACTTCTTCATCAGGTGGTTGTGGAGCCCAATCATAAGACATAGAATTTATAGCAACAGGGTAGTAGTGTCATGGAATGTAATATCAAACAAATTTAGTGTTAATTTTATCTTTTAGGATGATCACCTGCGCTTTTAAAGCTCGTGTTTTGAAATAAACATGTTGGACTATAACCCGGTGTTGTGTGATTTTTAATTCACTCAATCGACCTCTGCTCGATCCTGCCTAATGGCCCCAAACCTGACCCTGCTCCAGTTTAAGACCTTAATCTGTGGAGCTGTCTGATATTTTGCCATAACTATGTTAAAACGAAGACAGTTGTGGTCACTGGACCCAAAGTGCTCTTTGATTGACACTCCAGTCACTTGCCTGACTTCGGTTTCTGAGGGGAGGTCCAGTTGCTCCCGCCTGAGTAAATTGGGGCCCTCTATATATTGATCTAGGAAAGTTTCTTGGGCACATTGAACAAATTCCACACTGAGTGTCCCAGTCAATACAGGGGAAGTTCAAATCTCCAAACAGGACTAGTCTATTACTTCTATAGGTACCTGCAATCTCTCTACACATCTGCTCCTCTAGTACTCGCTGGCTATTTGGGGGTCTAGAACACCATTCTAGTAGACTGACCATCCACTCTTTGTTTCTAACTTCTCACCATATGTCTTCATTTGATGACCCCTTAAGAGTATCCTGTCTAAGCACTGTTTTTATGTCCTCCCTTATCAAAAGGACAACGCCCCCTCCTCACTTACTTGTCCCTCTGTCACACCTGTAGCTTCTGTATGCTGAGACATTGAGCTGCCAGTCTTGCCCTTCTCTCAGCCATGTTTCTGTTATGGCTATAATATCCCAGTCCCCAGAGCTAATCCATGCTCTGAGCTCGTCTGCCTTACCAGTCAGGCCTCGTGTGTTGAAATAAATGCCCTTTAAACCAAATGTTTTTTCCCTCCCTTGACTGTGCCCCAGAATATCCTGAATATGAAACTTGCTCTTGATGGCTAATGTATTTTCCCCTGACTTTTCAATTGTTCCTCTCTGATTAAGAGTCCCAAACTCCTGCCTAACTAGTTTATACATTCCAGAGTAACACTACCAAATCTCCCTGCAGTGATACTGGTGACCCTCTGGTTCAAGTCCAACCCATCCCCTTGTCCAGGACACCCCTAACCCAGAAGAGATCCCAATAATCCAAGAACTGAAAACCCTTGCCCGTACACCAGCTCCTCAGCCACACATCCATCCGACCTATCTTTCTATTTTTATATCCACTGGTGAGTGACACTGGGAGCAATCTGGAGATCACTACTCTTGAGGTCAGCTTTTTATCTTCTTACCTAACGCGAGATACTCATTTCACAGGATCCCATTCCCTTTGTCTAACTCTGTCATGTGCACTGATGTATACAATGACCTCTGGCTGTTCATTCTCCACCTTCAGAATGTTCTGTAACCGCTCAGAGATATCCTTGACACTGTTACCCGGGAGGCAGCCCACCATCCTGGTTCTGCAGCCACACAATCTCCTGTTTGTCCTCTTCATAACGGAGTCTCCTGTCATTACTGCTATCATTAGACAGGATCTGACAAACAGAGACTGGGAGGAAATGCCTGCAGTTGTGGCTTTATTTGCAAAGTGGGAGTATTTTAAAGTGATACCATGAGTATCCATGGCCAGTGTGTTCCTTGAAGCGTGCATGGCAAAGGCAGCAAGTCCAGCAAATACTGATCAAGTGATATCGTGAGTTTGATAAAGAAAATACAGTGCAATAAACACAGGTGAAGCCCTTTACAAGTATAGAGAGGGCAACGGGGTCCTTACAAAAGAGGGTCAAACAATGGTTATGAAATATCCTTGGCAGATAAGTCACAAGGTATTTTATCAGTACAGTTAGAGTCAGAGGATTACTGTTGAAAGAGTGAGGCCTGTTAGACACCAAAGGGACGATCTGTGCATGGAGCCAGAGGAAGTAGGTGAGATCTTCAATGAATACTTCACACAGGAGAAAGGCATTATAGCTAGATATTTCAGTTGGAATGGTGAGGTTGTGGAACATGTTAAGATCAATCAGAAGGAGGTATTAAACGTTTTAACAGGCAAAAAGGTGGAAGAATCCCCAGTGCTCAATGGGATGCATCCCAGGGGGTGCTGTTGGAGGTAAGGGAGCAGATTTCTGGGGCCCTGGTGGATATATTTAATACTTTACTGGCCACAGGTGAAGTGAAGAATGACTGGAGGATAGCTAATATGGTTCAGTTGTTCTAGAAGGGCAGCAGGAATAGGTCAGGTAATTACAGAGCAGATAGTCTGATATCAGTGGGAGGGACAGTATTGGGAACAATTCTGAGGGACAGGATGTATCAACACTTGGAAAGGCAGGGGTCAGCTTGGCTGCATCATCCCTGATTTGGTAGAGGAAGATGCCTCCTCAGGAATTCAGTTGAATGTTTTGGAATGGCCTCTCAAAATATTGAGGAGAGCAGTGCTGATGATGTGGGTTACATGGAGGTCAGAAAGGTCTTGGACACGGTCCACCTGGACGGCTGGTCCAAAAAGGAAGAGTCCATTCGATCCAAGACAAGTTGGCAAATTGGATCCGCACCTGGTGGAGGTCTGTGTTTGTATTTGGAAGCCTTTCACCAGCTGGTGTACCACAGGGACCTGTGCAGGAACTATTGCTGGTTATTCTGTACATTAATGACTTGGATGTGAAAGCAGAAGGTATCATTAGCAGGTTTGCAGATGACATAAAAGGTGAGGGTGTTGTTCACAGTCAGGAGGATGGTCTCACGTTCCAGTCTAAAATCGATCAGATGATAAACTGAGCAGAGTAAACGCAGATGTAGTTTACTTCTGATTGGTGTGGGGTCAAATCCTGTGGAAGGTATGATAAGCGAAGGATAGACAGAATGAACAGAAGTCCTTGTGGAGTATTGAGGAACACAGGGGTCTTGGTGTCTAAGTCCATAGATCCCTGAAGGTGTCAGCACAGAAAGACCGGGTGGGGAAGGCACCTGAACTGGGAGCGGGAGGGTGATCCATATGTTGATGGGGTGAGTTGTTGGAGTTGCTCGAGAAGATTTAAACTAGTCTGGCAGGGCTGTGGGGCCCTCAGCAGTTAAGGCAGATGAACCCAGTGCACGGATAGTGTCCTGGAAATGGGATATAATAGATATTGTAGAATTGCACAACAGATGGACTGGCAGCAGCTCATTGTTCCATGGAATAGATGCTACAAGAAGGATTGAACAGGAGGCAGAAGAGGAGCAGCGGTGGTGGGTTTGATTGGGGGAAACATCACAGCAGTGCTTAGAGAGAATATTCACGCGGAATCACCCAGTTAAACAATATTAGTGGAACTGAGAAAGAAAGTTCATCAGTTTGCTATGATTGTACTGAAATTGTACTACAGCGGTAGTTAGTGGGTGATGGAGCAGCAATTCTGTCAGGAGATCTCAGATATCTGTTAGAATAAGAGAGTTGTCATCGTGAGGGTTTCAACCTTTCCAAACCTGGACTGGGATTGCTGCAGTGTTAAACATTTGGATGTAAAGAATTTGTTAAGTATATTCCAGAAACTCCATTCAATATGTAAACGGCCCAACTGGAGAATGGGGCTAAACCTGCCCGCCCCTTGGTAAACAAAGTAGGGAACGGGACTGAGGTGTTAGTGGGGGAGCACTTTGGAAAGTCACCACAATTGTATTAATTTAGAAATAGCTTTGGTGAATCACAGGGCTGGTCCACAAGTTCAAGTTAGAAAATGGAGCAAGACCAGTCTTGATGTTATTAGACATAATGATTTTTAAAAGTGGAAGCTATTTGCAGGTAACGTGAAGTCTAGCAAGTGGGAATATTTTAAATGAGAGATAAAATGCATGTTCCCGTTAGTGTGCAGCTCTATGCTGACAGAATGAGGAAACACTGGCTGACTGTTCATGCTCTGGTCAAGAAGAAGAGAGAACATGTCAGGTAGAGCCAGCTAGATCAAGGGAATCCCTGAGGATCACAGGGGCTGCACGAATACACTTTGGATGGAAATCAGGAATGCAAAAAGTGTCATGAGATAGCTTTGGCAGATAGGGTTAAGGAGAATCCAAAGAGAGTTTACACATGTGTTAACAAAACCAGTATCCATAATGATCAACGAAGCCAATGGTGTGTGAAACTACAAGATCCTAAACAAATATTTCACTTTGGGACTTACTGTGGATAACGACTGAGGAGCTCTGGGAACAACACAGTGTTTGGCTTGACCACTTCTGGAATACTGTGTGCAATTCTGGTCTCAGTGCAATTGGAAGGATGCTGTGGAACTTGAAAAGGTTCAGAAAAAATGAACAATGATGTTGCCAGGGTTGGAGGGTTTGAGCTACAGGGAAATACTTATTTAACTGGTGCGATTTTCACTTGAACATGGGAGGCGGAGGAGTTATCTTATAACGGTTTTTAAAATCATGATGGGCGTGAATAGTCAAGACATTTTCTCTCGACTTGGGGAGTCCAAACTACAGGGAATGGCTTTAAAGTATGTGTGGAACTGTTAAAAGCGACCTAAGAGACAGTTGGTTCCCACAGAGGGTGGCACACGTATGGAATAAGCTGCCAGAGGAAGTAATGGAGGCTGGTACAGATTTAACAGGCATCTGGATGGGTATATGAACAGGAAGGGTTTACTTGGATTTTGGCAAAGTTCTGGCAAATGGGACTAGAAACATCATTCAGGAGTTGGTACGAAGGGTCTGTTTCCATGCTGTACATCTCTATGACTCTATGTTTTGAAATGAGTCCACATTATAGAAGAGGAGGTGCTGTAGGCTGTAAACCTCAAAGGTAAATGAATCCCCAGGACTGATCCAGAGTATCTCAGAACATTTGGGAAGCTCGGCAAGAAATTGGGGCAAGATGATCTAATATATTTGTGCCATTGACACCATATGCGTGATGTACTAGAAGACTGGAGGGTGGAATAGTGGACAGTGAAGGAGGTTTGCTAAGATTACAAAGGCATCTTGAGGATATGGGTGAAATGGCTGAAAACCCTTGGATGGAGTTCAATCTGAATAAATGTGAGGTAATGCAATTGGTACCACAAACAAGGGTAGATCCTATTTAATAAATGACAGGACCTTCGGTGTATTCTAAAACAGAGACACATGGAGAGAAAGGATGGTTATGAAGGTGCTGCCAAACTTGGTTTCATTGCTTAGTCCTTTGGATTTAGGAGTTGGGAAGTCACGTTTAGATTGTAAAGGTCATTGGTGAGGCCTCTTCTGGAATACTGTGTCCAGTTCTGGTCGCCCAGTTACAGGAATGATATTATTAAGCTGGAGTGTGTTCAGATGAGATGTACCAGGATGCTGCTGGGTGTGGAAGGTTTCAGTAATAAAGAAGCGCTGGATAGACTGGAATTTTTCATTGAAGCCTGAATGTTGAGAGGCGACCTGATAAACTTTTATATAATAATGAGGGAGATAGATATAGTTATCTTTTACCGTGGACAGGGGAGTTTCAAAACGGTGTACTTTTGAAGTTTAGAGGAGAGACATTAAAAAGAAAGACATGAGGGGCAAATTGTTGCACAGGGGAGGTTTGCATGTGGAATTGAATTTGCGAACAAGGGGGGAATGTCAGGTTAATTACAATATTGAAAAGACATTTGGATTAGTACAGGAATAGAAAAGGTTTGAAGGGATATGATCCAGAAACAGGCAGGTGGGATGGGATTAGTTTCAGATATTATTCAGTTGACGCTGAATAGCTTCCATGCTGAATGACTCGAAATATAATGTTGTGTCATTATTTGACACGGAATGCAAGGGAAAGCCAGGGAAGAACAGACCGATTAGCCAGACATCAGGGTGGGTAAGTTATTGGAGATCATTCAGAGAGATAGGATACCCATGTATTTCGAAAGACAAGGACTGAGCACGAACAGTCAGCATGGATTTGTGAATGGGAAAACATGTCTCATAAACTTAACTACTTTTGTTGAAGATGTGGATGGGTATATGAATCGGAAGGGTCTGGAGTGATATGGGCTAGGTGCTAGCAGGTGGGACTAGATTGGGTTGGGATATCTGGTCGCCATGGACGGTTGGACCGAAGAGTCTGTTTCTATGCTGCACATCTCTATGACTCTATGACTGTATGTGAGCAAGGAGAGCGATGAGGGCAGAGAAACAGACGCCGTTTCTCGATTCAGCAAGGGAAAGAAAATGGTTGAGCATGATACAATGGTTATTAAGGTTGGATCCCAAGGGATCAGGGAGAGATAGCCATCTGCATATAAAATGGGATCTTGAGAAGATGGGTGAAACGGCTGCCTAACCTTGGATGGAGTTCAATCTGAATAAATGTGAGGCAATGCAATTGGTACAGCAAACAAGGGTAGATCCTATTTAATAAATGGCAGGACCTTCGGTAGTGTTGTAAAACAGAGACACCTCGGGGTTCAGGTACATAATTCTTGGGAGGCAGAGGGTGGTGGTAGAGGGTTGTTGTTCAGACTGGAAACCTCTGACCAGCGGTGTGCCATAAGGACTGGTGCTGGGACCACTGTTTTGCATCATTTACATAAACGCTATGAGTGCAAATATAGGATTCCCTGTATGTTTGTGGATACCAGGATTAGTGGGACAGTGGGCAGGGGGACAGTTATTGAAGGGGGTCTTAATCAATGGGGCCAGTAGGCCAAGGAGTGAAAGATGAAATTTAATTCAGGTGTCGGATTTTTGTTAAGACAAACCAGGGAGGACTAACACGGTTAATGGTCGGGCCCTGGCCAGTGAGCTCGAATGAAGAGAGACCAAGGGTTGCAGTGACATTGTTCCTTGGAGGTGGCATCACAGGTGGACAGTGTGGTGAAAGCAGCATTTGGTGCACTTCATAGGTCAGAGCATTGAGTACATGAATTGGAGATATTTATAACATTGTCATCAATATTTCTCCTGGGCAGAGGAGGCTACGGGGTGACCTTATACAGGTTTGTAAAACCGTGCGAGCCATAAGTAAGGTGAACAGACAAAGGTAGGTGACTTCAAAGGGTATAAGTGTGAGGTGAGAGAGCAAAGATTTAAAGAACCAGCTGAGGAACAACTTGTTCCACAGAGGATGGTGCATTGACGGAACGGACTGTCAGAGGAAATGGTAAAAACAAGTCCAATGACAACATGGAAAAGGCACTTGGGCAGGAATATGGAGAGGAGATGTTTGAAGGTCCATGGGCCAAATGCAGGGAAACGTGACTTGACACATTTTGGAAAGTTGGGCAGCATGGACAAGTTTAGCCAGAGTCATGCAGAACAGAAACAGACCCTACGTCTCGAGTAATTGGAGGAGAGACTATCAAGACATGCTGTCAAGACTGAAGCAAGTTAGAGACATACGGATGGTAGCCTGGACTGGAGCAGAATTCAAATATGTGAAGGGATTGGTGTGAGGGGAGGAGATGACAGATACAAAATCTGTTTTCGGCGTTAGAATGATTAAAGTCACTGATCCACGAGACATGCATAGATACAGTGTTGGAGAGGGAACACAGAGCAGAAAGTTTCCAGGCAGCATTCCCACCCTCATGTGGGAGGCCTGCTTTCCCCTCTGTTGTACGGATGCTCACTAAGACAGCACAGGCCTGGATTGATAACTATGACACTCCCGATGCTGTCCGAGTACAATACTTCAAGTAGGGATTGTGATTGAGTCTGCTGTGTGTCTGTACCGTGCTCCCCCTCCAGCACTGTATCTGTATCATGTTTTGTTAGCCAATGTTTGAAGCCCTGTCATTGCTGTCCGCTCTGTACACTGTGAATGATCTTACCTCGCGACAGGATTTATTGAAGGCTCCAGATCTCCCTATCCTTCGTATTTCTGGCTGACCAATAATCTTCAATGAGGTGATGGATGAGACACGCAGCAGTTGGGAAGTCTACTGATTCAGGAACTTCCTGAGTACGTACAGGAGACAGAGCAATGGACAGAATGGGAAATTAGACTGATGCACTGAGGGCAACACATGTCGAACGGCACTGTGTCCCACAGAGATCTGGAAAATCCCAAGCTCCATCACTGGCCTGTGGAGCCTCTTCTCTCTGGAGTGGAGAATTCTGTTGGCTCAGGATCTGGAGTAGCTGCAAGAGCGAGACGCCCCGACAGAGGCAGCAATTAGACCCACACTGTGATGGATACGTCATGGAGAGAGACTGACTGATATTACTAGCGTGCAGGAAGGTGTCAGTATCAAATAATTAAGCAGGAAGAAGGGGCTTTGATTCATATAGCACTGCGATGAGCAACCGGTGAGCAGGCGAATTGATGGCCGTGTGATATTATTGTGAGGCAATTTATGCAGAAACTCAGCGAATGTTCTCTGGAACAGGTTCAAATCCCACCATTGCAAATGATTGATTATGATTTAAATGCTTCAAAAAAGATGTAATTAAAAACCTGTAAGTGAGTATTAAACAAATGCTGATGTTAAGAAAAATCCATCAGATGCATTCAAGTCTTTAGTGAAGTAATCTAAAATGGGACTTGGATATCACAGGTATTACTGAACAACAGCTAATAGTCATATTTATAGAGAATATTCATATCCACACAGAATCATGGGTGAAAACTTAGACATTAACAATTGCTGTCTCGAGTTACAGTTATAGAGATGTCTAGCATAAGACCATAAGACATAGGAGTGGAAGTAAGGCCATTCGGCCCATCGAGTCCACAACGCCATTTAATCATGGCTGATGGGCATTTCAACTCCACATACCGGCATTCTTCCCGTAGCTCTTAATTCCTTGTGACAACAAGAATTTATCAATCTCTGCTTGAAGACACTTAGTGTCCCGGCCTCCACTGCAGTCCACGGCAATGTATTCCACAGGCCCATCACTCTCTAGCTGAAGAAACGTCACCGCATTTCTGTTCTGAATTGACCCCCTCTAATTCTTAGGTTGTGCCCACGGGTCGTAGTCTCCTCGCCTAACGGAAACAACTTCCTAGCGTCCACACTTTCCAAGCCATGTATTATCTTGTAAGTTTCTATTAGATCTCCCCTTGTGTGCGGCACAGTGGCACAGTGGTTAGCACTGTTGCCTGGCACTGCGCAGGGACCCGGGTTCAATTCCCGACTCAGGCGACTGACTGTGTGGAGTTTGCACATTCTCCCCGTGTCTGCGTGGGTTTTCTCCGGGTGCTCCGGTTTCCTCCCACAGTCCAAAGATGTGCAGGTAAGGTGAATTGGCCATGCCCGTAGTGTTAGGTAAAGGGGTAAATGTATGGATATGGGTATGGGTATGGGTGGGTTGCGCTTCGGCGGGTCGGTGTGGACTTGTTGGGCCGAAGGGCCTGTTTCCACACTGTAATGTAATCTAATCTAATCTCCTCTTCACCTTCTGAGCTCCAATGAATACGATCCTCAGCTGTTCCTCGTATGTTAGACCTACCATTCCAGGGATCATCCGTGTGAATCTCCGCTGGACACGCACCAGTGCCTGTATGTCCTTCCTGAGGTGTGGAGCCCAAAACTTGACACAGTCCTCCAAATGGGGCCTAACCAGAGCTTTATAAAGTCTCAGTAGCACATCGCTGCTTTTATATTCCAACCCTCTTGAGATAAATGACAACATTGCATGTGCTTTCTTAATCACGGACTCAACCTGCATGTTTACCTTTAGAGATTCCTCGACGACCACTCCCAGATCCCTTTGTACTTTGGCTTTATGATTTTCTCGCCGTTTATAAAGTAGACCATGCTTGTATTCTTTTTTCCAAAGCTCAAACAAACCTCAGATCATTTTGTATATCTCCATCCAAATCCCCTCTTAGTCTTCTTGCTAATGAGAACAGGTTCAAATTTCTCAACCTTTCATCAAATGACCTTCCCTCTAGACCAGGCAACACCCTCGTAAATTTCCTTTGCACCTTTTCCAATGCTACCACATCCTTCCCGAAATATGGGCATCAGAACTGCACACAATATTCCAAGTATGGCTGACCAGCGTTTTGAGTAGTTGCAGCATGATATTGCGGCTCCGGAACTCAATCCCTCTACGAATGAAACTGTACACACCATATGCCTTCTTAACAGTACTATCCACCTGGGTGCCAACTCTTAGGGATCTATGTACATGGACTCCAACATCCCTCTGCACATCCACACTACCAAGAATCTTTCCATTGACCCCAGTACTCTGCTTTCCTGTTATTCTTCCCAAAGTGCATCACCTTGCATTTAGCTGCATTGAACTCCATTTGCCACCTCTCAGCCCAATTCCGCAGTTTATCCAAGTCCCCCTGCAACCTGTAACATTCTTCCACACTGTCCACTACACCACCAATTTTAGAGTTGTCTGCAAATTTGTTAATCCATCCAACTATGCCTGCGTCTAAGTCATTTACAAAGATGACAAACTAGATCCTTGTGGCACACCACTAGTAACCGGACTCCAGGCTGGATATTTTCCATCAACCACCACTCACTGCCTTCCTTCAGAAAGCCAGTTTCTAATCCAACCGCCTAAATCACACTCAATTCCATGTCTCTGCATTTTTTCCAACAGCTTACCATGTGGAATCTTATCAAAGGCTTTACTGAAGTCTATGTATACCAAGTTAACTGCCCTACCTTCATAAACATGCTTGGTCGCATTCTCAAAAAATCAGTGAAGTTTGTGAGACACTACCTGCCCTTGATGAAACCATGTTGACTATGTGATATCAAATTGGTGTTTGCCAGATGATCATAAATCTTATCTCGTATAATTATTTCCAAAACGCTTCCTGCACCAGAAGTAAGGCTCACTGGTCTATAATTAACTGAGTCATCTCTACTCTCCTTCTTGATCAAGGGCACAACATTTGCAATCCTCCAGTCCGCTGGTACCAAATATCAAAGCCAAAGGCTCTGCCATCACCTCCCTAGCTTCCCAGAGAATCCTTGGATAAATCCCATTCAGCCCAGGGGACTTGTCTACTTGCCTCAACCACTACAGTCAATGTTCTGACCAATGAAGGCAAGCATGCCAAATGACTTCTTCACCACTATTTCTGGCTGAAACGTCACTTACAAGGAAATATATACCTGCAAGCCGAGGTGTCTTTCTTTTTTCATCAACACTCACAAGGGCCCTACCATTAACTGTACAAGATAGTAACTGGATGGAGATTTTTAAAACCAGATTTCATTGAGAAATTTAAAAATGAAGGTGCATAAACTGCATGCAGGGAGAAATGTTTTCACTTGTGAGGCTGACCTGAACAGGAAGTTAACAATAATGAATCAAATCAGAAATTCAAAACAGAACATTCTCCCTGACAAAGATGACATCTAGTACCAGGAATGCTTAAGTTGAATATAATGACTTTTTTCAGGGGAAATTGGTAAGTACCTCACGGAGAAACATACAGAAGGATACACTGATGGGATGAGACAAAGTTGGAGTATATTCCTATGGAAATTAAATATCTGCACTTGCTTGTTGGGCCAAAAGGCACGTTTCTCTGCTGTGAAGTCTTTGTAAATGTCCTGGTCTTGTAAGTAAAGAATCATTTAGTCACCCACTAATCTGAAAAAAAGGTTCCACTAGGGTATAAAAGAGAAATACAAGAGGCATCCCTTCATAAGGTTATACAATTAACATCCATTACTGAAGGTATCTCTGCAGAGGGAGAGAGCGGTTTAATCTTTGGCTTCTCAGTAGCAGGAGAGAACAGAGTTTTAATCTGTGCTTTGGTTTAAGTTGAGCTGGCAACATCAAGATCTTTACTGAATTCAGCTTGGGCTGCCTTAATAAACCCATTATACGACTGAAAGCAACATGGTGAGAAGATGACATCAAACTTTGGGATGTAAAGAAGTACGCATGACACTATTTTGCTGACTGCACAAGACAAACACAAATACTTTTCTGAATGAACAAATCTAATTTTAGCTATCTGTGAAATCTGTTAACCACAAAATTAAGAAAGGTTAACATGGGTAACAAAAAACACAGTAGGTTGAATATCATCAATAACAAGTTTATTTATTCCAGATTTTCCTCTCAAACCCTTGCACACACCATTCAACATCACAGCAATTCATATATGCAGCATTTAACAAGAAAGAGGCCCCAAAGCTGTTTTATTGAAGAATAATGAGACATTGGTCAGGAAGAAGGAAGTATAAGATCAGAATATACAAGACCCCATTGGAAAAAGGAATCTCTTGAAAGTAGAAAGACAGGATGCTATGTAGAGGAATTTGTGGAATTAGGTTTGAATGAACGTTAGACAGAATATAAAAAATCTTATTCATGGCAGAGAGAAAAAAAACAGAAAAAGGAAACCTGCTAGCTTACTTTTCCTTAAGATGTCAAGAACAAAACTTCATAGACTCCAACAATTTTTAATTAAAGGAGATGGATGCTGATTTGGTTTTCGGAACGCAGTATGGAAACATGTGAAATGTTCTAAACTGCAATCTCTTCAAGATCGCATGTTCTATACATCCCCAACTGAAATCTGCAGCGTCGTGGTGGGTTCAATCTCACCTCTAGTTGTGTGATGAGGCTGGCCTCCTGTGCTTTCAATCGCTCCTTTTGACATTTCTTCTGTTCTTTCTTCAGCTTGTCCACAATGGTCTAGTGCTTTTTTAAGTTCGACCTCAGTGCACGGATACTGATCTCAGTATCACTCTGGACTGACGTAGTTTCTGTAGAATATCCAGCCAGTGGATGGTAACAGGTCTTATTCAAACCAAACTGAATTTGGACACTACATTAGTGGATAAGAGATATATGCAAATCTGCATAACACTTGGTCACACTTCTCACATCCTGTTCAACAAATTTAATCAAACCTGCGATGCCACTGACAAAACCCTCGCGCAATGAACGCACTGACCTCTTGGTAGCCACGGTATCGCCATACACATCTACAAATCAGACATGCAGTATCACCATACACACCAGCCGATCACACAACAGAACTATCTGGGCAGTCAGCATCGGTAAGCATGGTACAATTACGGTCAGAAACATATTGAGGAAAAAAGCCAAAATAAGAAGCTAGAGACTAAAAGCTTTCAAAAGGCATGCACTTGAAGCACAGGAGAGGAATGGGATTTGGAAAGGAATTCTGCAATGAGGCTACTATACATGGCCAGGATTTAGGTTTACTCTGGAAGGCGTGCACCAGTCAGAGAACTTAAAACCACGAGAGTTTGGAGGATGATGTTAGACTAAAATTCATAAAGTAAGGCATGGATTCATCATGAAAGACTTTCAAAAATGTGACAATTAGATTGGAGAAGTTAGAAATTCAGGAGGCAAAAGTCATTAAGGCCAGACTGATAATTTTCACAATAAGAGCTCTTTCCAGAATACAGGCAGCAGACTTTTGGAAGTGCTCACATTTATGGTGTATAAGGAGAAACACCTGATCAAAAGAGGATGGAATTATCAAGCCTGTTGGTGAGAGTTATGGATGATGAGGCATGATACATGTACCTTTACAGAGACAGATTTGTGGTCAGTAAATGCTGGGTTCATTCGAGGCTGGAATATGCTGCTGAGATATAAAGAATTTGGACCAGCTGAGGATAGCAAATGGGATGCTGGACTGGCAAAGAGATACAGCTGGGGAGTCAGAAATAGTATGAGTTGATTTTTCTTTGTTGAATACTTCCATTGTATTCATTGTTTTTTCTGAAAAGCTGGTCCCATTCTTTTTACAATTTAGTCAGAGGAGAAAGTGAGAACTGCAGATGCTGGAGATCAGAGCTGAAAATGTGTTGCTGGAAAGGCGCAGCAGGTCAGGCAGCATCCAAAGAACAGGAGAATCGACGTTTCGGGCATAAGCCCTTCTTCAGGAATGAGGAAAGTGTGTCCAGCAGGCTAAGATAAAAGGTAGGGAGGAGGGACGTGGGGTTGGGGCGTTGGAAATGCGATAGGTGGAAGGAGGTCAAGGTGAGGGTGATAGGCCAGAGTGCGGGTGGGGGCGGAGAGGTCAGGAAGAAAATTGCAGGTTAGGAAGGCGGTGCTGAGTTCGAGGGATTTGACTGAGACAAGGTGGGGGGCGGGGGGAAATGAGGAAACTGGAGAAATCTGAGTTCATCCCTTGTGTTGGAGGGTTCCTAGGCGGAAGATGAGGCGCTCTACTCCAACCGTCGTGTTGCTATGGTCTGACGATGGAGGAGTCCAAGGACCTGCATGTCCTTGGTGGAGTGGGAGGGGGAATGGAAGTGTTGAGCCACGGGGTGGTTGGGTTGGTTGGTCCGGGTGTCCCAGAGGTGTTCTCTGAAACGTTCCGCAAGGAGGCGGCCTGTCTCCCTCTTATAAAAGAGGCCGCATCGGGTGCAGCAGATGCAATAGATCATGTGTGTGGAGGTGCAGGTGAATTTGTGGCGGATATGGAAGTATCACTTGAGGCCTTGGAGGGAAATAATGGGGGAGGTGTGGGCGCAAGTTTTGCATTTCTTGCAGTTGCAGGGGAAGGTGCCGGAAGTGGAGGTTGGGTTGCTGGGGGGGGTGTGGACCTGACGAGGGAGTTATGGATGGAGTGGTCTTTTCGGAACGCTGATAGGGGAGGGGAGGGAAATATATTCCTGGTGGTGGGGTCCGTTTGGAGGTGGCGGAAATGACGGCGGATGATAAGACGGGGAATGTCTTAAAATGTGAACAAATGCATTGCCACACACATACATGGTTATTAAAGGGTTGGACACACTGTAGGAAAGAAACATGTTTCCGCTGATGGGTGAATGCCGAACCAGAGGACACAGCTTAAAAATGCGAGATAGACCATTTTGGACAGAGATGAGGAGAAATTTCTTCACCCAGAGAATCGTGGCTGTGTGGAATGCTCTGCCCCAGAGGGCATTGGAGGCCCAGTCTCTGGATTCATTTAAGAAAAAATGAATAGAGATCTCAAGGAGAGTGGAATCAAGGGGTTGGGAGGTAAAGCAGGGACAGGATACTGATTAAGGATGATCAGCCATGATCATATGGAATGGTGGTGCAGGCTAGAAGGGCAGAATGGCCTACTCCTGCACCTATTGTCTATTGTGACACACCACCACCTTCTGTGGTAAGGAATTCCACAATTTCACCACTCTCTGGCTAAAGACGGTTCATCTTATCTCCGTTCTAATGGGTTTTCCCTTTACTCTAAGCCTGTGTCCTCCTGCCAGTGCAACCGTCCTCCCAAAGTTGTGTGTAGCCAGGTCATTCAGTATTCTGTAAGTTTCAATTGGATCCTCCCTCATCCTTCTAATCTCAATTGAGTATAAACCCAGAGTACTCCAATGTTCCTCCTGTGTTAAGCTTTTCATTTCTGGTGAACCTTCTCTTGGCACACACCAAGGCTAATACATCCTTCCTGAGGTATGAGGCACAAAATAATGGTAGTGTGGTGTGACCAGAGTCTAAGAAAACCTCCGAATCCCCACCATTATATCCTACTTCTCTCGAGATGAATGACAACATTGTATCTGCCTTCTGAACTACTGACTCCACCTGCAAGTGTATCTAAGGCGAATCCTGCGCTTGGAATCCCAAGTCATTTAGTTATTCAGATTTATGATTTCTTTTTTTCCCATTTAGTAAATAGTCCATGCCTATATTCTTCATACCAAAGTGCATGACCTCACATTCTCCCACATTGTATTCCATCTGCTACTCCTTTTCCCACTCTTCTTAACTGTCGAAATCTTTCTGCAGGCTCCCTGCCTCCTGAATATTACATGCCCCTCCAGCTATCTTTGCATCATCTGCAAACGTGGCCAGAATGCTTTCTGTCCCGCCACTCAGATTATTAGCCTATAAAGTGAAATATTGTGGTCCGAACACTGACTGTTGGGGAACACTGTTAGTCACCAGCTGCTATCCTGAGAGGGACAATTGTATCCTCACTCCGCAACCTGTCAGACAGCCAACCTTTTATCCTTGCTAGTACCTGGACTCTGACACCATAGGTCCTTATCTTACTCTGCAGACTGCTGTGCGGTACCATATCAGAGGCCTTATGGAAGTTCAGATAGATAATTGTCTCTGGTCCATGTGGTGGTATTGCGTACGAGAGAGAGAGAGAGAGAGAAGGTGCTGCATTGCAGTGGTGGGAGTGATGGATACTTATTCTGGGGAAGGCGCAAGCAGATATACAATGAGTGTGAGAGAGTAGAGAGAATATGGTGACCCTTATCCTGACAGAACGGGGAATGTCTTAGAGAGAATTGTAAGGGATAGGATTTATGCACATCTGGATAGGAATAATGTGATCAAGGATAGTCAGCATGGTTTTGTGAAGGGCAGGTCGTGCCTCACAAACCTTATTGAATTCTTTGAAAAGGTGACGAAGGAGGTTGATGAGGGGAAAGCGGTAGATGTGGTATATATGGATTTTAGTAAGGCGTTTAATAAGGTTCCCCATGGTAGGCTACTGCAGAAAATACGGAGATATGGCATTGAGGGTGAGTTGGAGGTTTGGATTAGGAATTGGCTGGATGGAAGAAGACAGAGGGTAGTAGTTGATGGCAAAGTTTCTTCATGGAGTGCCGTCACTAGCGGTGTTCCGCAAGGATCTGTTTTGGGACCATTGCTGTTTGTCATTTTTATAAATGACCTGGAAGAGGGGTTAGAAGGTTGGGTGAGCAAGTTTGCGGATGATACGAAAGTCGGAGGAGTTGTTGACAGTGAGGAAGGATGTGGCAGGTTACAGCAGGATATAGAGAAGCTGCAGAGCTGGGCAGAAAGGTGGCAAATGGAATTCAATGTAGCTAAGTGTGAGGTGATTCACTTTGGGAAGAATAACAAAAAGATGGGGTACTGGGCTAATGGTCGGATACTTGGCAGTGTGGATGAGCAGAGGGATCTTGGTGTCCATGTACACAGATCTCTGAAAGTTGACACCCAGGTAAATAGTGCGGTGAGGAAGGCATATGGCGTACTGGCTTTTATTGGTAGAGGAATTGAGTTCCGGAGTCCTGAGGTCATGATGCAGTTGTATCAGACTCTGGTGCGGCCGCATCTGGAATATTGTGTGCAGTTTTGGTCGCCATACTATAGGAAGGATGTGGAGGCACTGGAACGGGTGCAGAGGAGGTTTACCAGGATGTTGCCTGGTATGGAAGGAAGATCGTATGAGGAAAGACTGAGACACTTGGGGCTGTTTTCATTAGAGAAAAGAAGGTTTAGGGGTGACTTGATTGAGGTGTACAAGATGATTAGGGGGTTAGATAGGGTTGACAGTGTGAACCTTTTCCCGCGTATGGAGTCGGGTATTACAAGGGGGCATAGCTTTAAATTAAGGGGGGGTAGATATAGGACTGAATTTAGGGGTAGGTTCTTCACTCAGCGAGTCGTAAGTTCATGGAATGCCCTGCCAGTAGCAGTGGTGGACTCTCCCTCTTTATGGGCATTTAAGCGGGCATTGGATAGGTATAAGGAGGATAGTGGGTTAGTATAGGTTAGGTGGGCTTGGATCGGCGCAACATCGAGGGCCAAAGGGCCTGTACTGCGCTGTATTCTTCTATGTTCTATGTTCTATGTTATTGATGCTTTTCCTGGACTTTTCTTCGGACCGCAGATACTGCGCTGAGCTGAGTGGTGTGCTAAGACCATGCTCTGGGAAGAGAAAGGTCACTCTCTCTACTAGACCATTCACCAGGACCTCGGTGCCCCTGTCGACAAGCTGTGGTGTATATTCCCCTTATCTGCCATGCTCGGGTAAACTGTGCCGGGCAGCTCCAAACTGAGAAAACTCAACCGTGTGTCCATTGGCCTTTTAATAATTGCAGCAGTACCAAGGATCACTGAATATCCAGGAGCATCCGGGCGATGGTGAGCACCTCCAGCCATAATGGGTGGGAAAATCTGGCTGGCGTTGAATGAGAGGGACACCATGGAGTGCAATGTGTAGTTAATGAGTTGAGTTCGATAAGATAACACCAGGAAACTAGCTCTCCCTCATGCAGATATTCCTTCTGTCACATTCAATGAAAATGGCACTGAGACAAATTATTGTACGATTCAGCCCAATGAGTCGAAGATTCTGCTGATTCTACTCCCAGTCACAATGCTGTAGGACAATTGCTTACCAAAACTCTCAATCACCTTGACTTACACAAATATCCTGCTCACCCATCATTCCTAGAAACAGTGGCTTCTATTGCAAGATGCTATCGAAATGTTCACATTTCACAATTTTTTAAACCTACCGTCAGATCCTTCTTTGAAATTCTCTCTCAATCTCCTCCTCTCTTTTAACCAAGCTCCTCCCATTTATTGGTATTTAAACTGATTTCCCCGCCATCTCTCTCTGGCAGTGAATTTCACACCCACAACACTCCTGTGTCATGCCACAATGGAGGTTTGGAGCTGTAAATGGAGGGAGCTGCACATCCTGTCACTTCCAGCATGAGCTGCAAGTTTCCCCACGCTGGGCAGTGATCTAACACAGTGTTACATAGCAATGCAGCGATTGGTGCACACAGCTGCGTAAACTGGGAAGGTAACTGCTCCAGATTAAAAGATAAATTCACTGCTATTTACTGCACAGCTCCCCATGCTGCACAGATATCCAGTCCGTGTGTATAGAGCAATGCCTTTGTGTGTTCTGCACAGTTCAAATTTATATATCAGTGCACTATTGGACACATACGTAGTGAACTTGTGAGCTCTAAACAGTGTTCAATCCTGAACGGATTGCTTAGCGGTACATTAGCCTGGTCTACGCAGTGCTTCATGTTGAGGAGGTACCTTATCTGGGCTTATACGGTCCGGGCTGGGTCTGAGAGGAGGATTGGGTATCACAATTCCTGCCATGATAATCACTCCTCCAGCTCGGCCCATTCCGCTGGTAAATGTGAGGTGCTGTGTTTGAGATAGAATTTACTTGGTCAAAATTTTCGACATTAAGCAAAACAGAATTTAGTCGAAGACTGTTGATAAAAGACAACAAAAGGAAGAGGAAGTTGCAATAACTTAATTCTATTGGAAAACTTAACAGAATAATAGTTTATTTAACTACTATACAGTAACTGCTCCAATATGGTATCATCCAATAAGCACTCAAATGTCAAAAAACAAATGCAGGAAACAGATTGTCTGACATGCAGTTCTCCAATCCAGGAGGAAAGAACATTAAAAGACAGTTCCGAGAAACATCACAGAGACAGTGTGTAGCACCCGGGAGAGATTTACTACCTTCCAACCCTGCTGAGACTCCAGCAATAACTGTCAAAAGGTAAAACTAAGAATTCTGTTTCTGTGAGAGCTTGAATATCACTCCACAGGACCAGGCCGTGGCTGCAAGAACACAAGAAATGGACTGTATCTACAGCGTCTATGGCTCTGTATGTGTCTCTCAAAAATGCCTAAACCCACCTAAGCCGTTTAATGCTGGACAGACAAAAGTCAAAGTTAAACATAAATAAATAAAGCAAAAAAAAAGCAACGGGCCTAATGATCAGACACAGACGGCCTCGGGAGCCCAGCAATTCCTATATTGCCAAAACACAGCACAACCATCGAGCTTGTGAAGAGAAAGTATGATGTCTCTCCCTCACCTCGATGTTTACAACTGGAGATGTGCCATTAGCCTAATAATCGTCGATATCAAAATCTCACCCACACCAATTATTATTGTGATATATCAGAGTTAACGTGAAATGGGTTAACTGGAGCTGTTTGTTCAATGACTGTGATTAATATCAGTCTTCCTGGATCTAACTGTGTCACTGGAGGATTTCCCTCTTCCATAATTAGGGACTTCTTTCAACTTGTTCTGCCATAGTATTCGGCGCAGCGTCAACCTCAACAAGATTGGGATCAGGAGCTACAGAGAAAGAGAGAGAAATCAGAATCTGAGAACATTAGAATGGTCCAACAATGGATTTTAATTTGAGAACATTAGACTGGAATGTTCCAACAATGGATCAGAATCTGAGACCATTCGACTGGAATGTTCCAACAATGGACAGGGATTTATCCTCGGGTCTTCACTGGCTTTCTCGGGATTGGGCATGGTTAGAGTTGCGGATACGAGCCGTACTGATGATTATTCAAGCTGGGTACTATCCCACCCTCGCTGTTATTGGTGTTCCGGGTAAGTCTATCTCTGTCAATTCTATGAATGATGCTGAATGTTACTGCTATTCTGGTTGATTATATTTAACAAAAACATAAAATTTCAGTCACAAACGCCACTTCCTCCTCATGCATTTCCAAACTATTCCTCATAAACATCTGAGAAGGTAAATGACTGTTCGAAACATTGAGTCTGCATTTACCGTGAACTGTTTTATATCTCCATATTCTCTCTGTCATCAAACCTGCCGACGCCCACCTTCATAATATCCCCAATCTCCAGATTTGCCTGAGTTCTGTTACTGACTTCGCATTCATCTACCCTTTCATTAACGACAGATTTTATGGCTCCAGTTCTCTTCTGACCTCTCTTCCAGTTACAAATAGTTTGACCACAAACTTGTTCTAGTCTCGACGGTTACTTCGCAACAGGGACTCTTAAACAGAGTAATAATGTCACTGACAGTGTAATTCAGAGGCGCAAGTTATGACTCTAAAATCATTGTCTGAAATCCTACCACAGCCGATGACTAAATTTAAGTTCCGATATCAAAAATTGGAATGAAACCTAATTTCATTCCGTAAACCATAAACCATCAGGATTTCTTTTCTTATTTTATTGATAACCTTTGGTAAAGAAAACTAACATTTTTGCACGATCTGAACTAAGTGTCACCTCAGGTTCATATGGTTGCCTCCATTTTGCCTTGACAAATGGCCGCGTGCTCAAGGGTAGTTGTGATGGGCATCAACTACTGCCCTTGCCAGTTATTCTGGCATCCCGCGAAACAACATCAACAAGCAAACGTGGATGCTGGCGATCTGAAATAAGATTCTCCACCGTCTGAAAGAATGTTGGAGAATCTTAGCAGGTTTGGCAGTCTGTCAGAAAAAAAAAGCACAAATAACGTTTCGAGTTCAGTGAACCTATCAAAACTGAATGCAACTGAAAAAAATATTATTATATCAGGGATGGTTGGAAGGGTGAGCGGGAGGTTTGTGTCGAGTGGATGGTGTCCAGCAAGAGAGAGAAAGTGAGAGAGAAAGATAGAGAGATGGAGAGAGAGAGAGAGGGAGAGAGAGAGAAAGGAAAAGGAAGCAAAGGGATTGCTGATTATGGACTGGAAGGAAAACATAACGGGAAGTTATTCTACCATTTCCCCTTTTCTAATATTCCTGGATATCATATTTATTATGGGATGTTCCTGCTTACCGTGAGTTATGTTCCCTCTATCTCTCGTCTCTGAGTGTGGTGATCAACTCCATCAGCAATACTCATAGTCGCTGAGAAATTGAGAAACGTAATGTTCCATTGACAACTGCTTCTTTGGAGAGAGGAACTGTTACTGTGCGACTGTGTCGAGATGTAAGAGCTTTCTCCGCCAGGAAGAGAAACTGAGGAGCTGAAAAGTGTATTACTGGGAAACCACAGTAGGTCAGGCAGCATGGAAAAATCAGGAGAATCGACGTTTTGGGCATGAGCCCTTCTTCAGGAATGAGGAAAGTGTGCCAAGCAGGCTAAGATAAAAGGTAGGGAGGAGGGACTTGGGGGAGGGGCGTTGGAAATGCGATAGGTGGAACGAGGTTAAGGTGAGGGTGACAGGCCGGAGAGGGGGTGGGGGCGGAATGGTCAGGAAGAAAATTGCAGGTCTGGAAGGTGGTGCTGAGTTTGAGAGTTGGGATTGAGACAAGGTGGGGGGAGGGGTAAATAAGGAAGCTGGAGAAATCTGAATTCATCCCTTGTGGTTGGAGGATTCCGAGGCGGACGATTCTTAGCAGTGTGGAGGAACAGAGGGTTCTTGGGGTCCGTGCCCACAGATTCCTCAAAGTTGCTATCCAAGTTGATTGGGTGTTAAGAGGCGCATGGTGTTTTGGCTATCACTTGCAGGGGGATTGAGTTTAAGAGACACTAGGTTATGCTGCAGCTCGATAGAGCCCTGCTCAGAACACACAGGGATTATTGTGTTCAGGTCTGGTCTCCTCATTATAGGAAGGATAAGAAAGCTTTAGAGAGGGTAAAGAGGAGATTTGCCATGATGCTGCCTCGACAGGAGGGCAGGTCCTATGAAGAAACCGTGAGAGAGCGAGGGCTTTTCTCACTGGAGGAAAAATAGATGAGAGGTGACTTGATAGAGGTGTACAAGATGATGAGAGGCATAGAACATAGAACATAGAACATTATTGCGCAGTACAGGCCCTTCGGCCCTCGATGTTGCGCCACCCTGTCATACTCAGCTGAAAACCATCCCACCGACATTATTCCATGTCCGTCCATTTGCCTGTCCAATGACGACTTAAATGCACATAAACATGGCGAATCTACTACAGATGCAGGCAAAGCATTCCATACCCTTACTACTCTCTGAATAAAGAAACTACCTCTAACATTCGTCTTATACCTATCTCCCCTCACTTTAAAGTTGTGTCCCCTCGTGTTTGCCGTCCCCATACTTGGAAAAAGAGAGGGTGAATGGCCAGAAACATTTTACGAGGACAGAAATGTCTATCACTAGGTGGCATAAATTTAAAGTAATTCGAGGAAGGTTTAGGGGAGATTTCAGAGGTAGATTATTTACACCGAGAGTGTTGGGTGTGTTAGATGCGCTGGCAGCCATGGTAGTAGAGTCAAATACCTGAGGGAAACTTAAGAGACTCTTGGATAGGCACATGGAACAAAGTGAATGGAAGCATGTAGGTGAGTCTGATCTTAGAGTAGGAAAAGCGGCACCACATCGAGGGCTGAAGGTCTAAAGATTCATGTAGAACTCTGATCTCAAAAACTGCATGAATTCATGTAAAACTCCGTTATCTCACTTTTTAGACTAGAATCAATTTAAACATCATGGCATAGACAGACAACACAGGGGTGGCACCATTTTCAACATATTGTCGAGCTATCACCATTATTAACAGCTAAACTGAGAATGCAACTTTAAAAAAAAAAGTTTTGTGATTTACATATGAAAGAAGTGAAACTATCATGGTCTTTTAACAGATGAAAGGCTTAACAGACAATCAATTTTTCATTGTATAATTTCAGTTAAATCACACTGTAAATTTCTGCTCTAAATTCTGTGTTAGGCTTGAGCACTCCACCATCACCTGATGAAGGAGCGACCCTTCTAAATCTAGCGTGCTTCTAATTCAACCTATTGGAGTATAACTGGTTTTGTGTGATTGTTAACTTTGTACACCCCATTCCAACACCGGCATCTCCAAATCAGTCCTGTCCTTTGTTCTGTGTTCTATGGAAGTGCTCAAGAAGACTTGGACATTGAGGAAGATTTGAGACTTGGAGCAGGTCAGCCTTGATCTTAGTGAAGGGCCAGGCAGGCTTGGAATGGGAATGACCTGCCCCTGTTTCTGATGTTCTCCCATTCTGTTATTGGAAAGTTAGTAGGTATTATTTTCCTGGAATGTTGCAATCAGGGAGACCAGCGGATTTTGTGAGCCATCGCTTCGTGAGATTTAGGAGCTGTATTCACAGTGAATCTGGGTCTCAAACATGATCAACAAATGAAGCACAAGTTACAGAGAGGGGAAGCTCTGTAAAGAAGATGAGCGCCCTCTTTTATGTCTCTCCTGGGTCTTCCAATTACATTTCCAAATCTCCCAAACCGTGTGGGACAGTCTTGAGGGACGATATAGTCTCCTCTGTTCCTGTGCACCATGCTATAACAGTCAGTGGACTCCAACAGCTCCTGTCTCGCCAGTTTGAGGGGTTTAATGGAACGCAGAAAGATGGTACTGGGGATCAGGAGTGGGTCATTAGAGAAATTGAGCATTCTCCACCAGGCATTAAGATTGTGGTCAGAGCCTCATTTTCCTGCCTGTGTCCCATTATCCGTGACACACTTCTCTGTCAAATTTTTAACTAACTCAGCTGTGAATACTTGTAATCAGAGAGGCACCACAAAATTCTGGGGAAGATAATTCCCATTCGAATGGCCCTTTTAGAATTTTCCTTCATCCCCTTGTGAGAATAAGAGAGTCATACAGCTTGGAAACAGATCCTTTTGTCCAAATTGTCCACGCCAATCTGGCACCTTAATCAGATCTCGTCCCACTTGTCAGCATTTGGCCCGCATCCCTCTTAACCATTCATATTTATGCACCATTCCAGATACATTTTAAACATGTAATTGTACCGGCTTTCACCACTTCCTCTGACAGTACGCCCACCCGCCTCTGTATGAAAACGTTTCCTCTCAAGTCCCTTCTAAGTCTTTGCCATGTCACCTTCACACTATGCCGTCTAGTTCTGGACGCCCCTACACTGGGAAAAAAGATCTTGCCCTTTCAGACTATCCATGCCCCTCAGGACTTTTTTAAACCTCTGTCATATCATTATTCAGCCTCTGACAGTCCAGGGGAAAAAGCCTCAACCTGTTCATCATCTCCCTGTAGCTTAAACCCTCAGGTTCCAGAAAATCCTTGTAAATCTTTTCTGCACCCTTTCAAGCTGAACAACATCCATCCTTTAGCAGAGTCAACTAACATGTACGCAGTATTCTTAAAATGGCCTCACCTACGTCCTGTACAAGCGCAACACGCTACCCCACTCCTATAGTCAATGTTCTGACCGATTAAGGCAAGCATGCCAACTACATTCCTCACCATTCTACCGACCTAAATTCCACTTACAAGGAACTATGAATCTTCACCCGTAGGTTTCTTTGTTCAGCAAGATTCTTCACGGTACTACCCTGCTTTAACTTACCAAAATGCAAAAACTCACAAATATCTAAATAGGTGCCACTCAATCTGCCAGTCCTTGGATCATTGATGGTCAAGGATCCCATTATATTCTGAGATAATCTTCTTTACTGTGAACTGCACCACGTTGGTGATGTATCTGTAAACTTACGAACCATGCCTCCGATAATCACATCAAAGTTGTTTATATCCATGATGAAAAGCAGTGAGCTCAGCACGGATTCTTTGAGCACACCACTGGCCACAGGTCTTCAGTCTGGAAAACAATCCATTACTTTCAATCCAATTTTGTATCCAATTGGTTAGCTTTTCCTAGATTACATACAACCTAATTTAATAAACTGTCTACGATGGGGAACCTTATTATATGCCTTGCTGAAGTTTGTGTAAACAATATATACCACAGTGTCTTCTTCAATCTTCTTTGTCACCTCTTCATAATACTCAATCACATTAGTTAAACATTATTTCCATCACACAAATCCATATTGACTGATCATAATCAGTCCATGTCTTTCTAAATAGATGTAAATCTTATCCCTCAGAATCCCCTCCAATCAGCTCCTCGGCACTAACGTTGGCTGATTGAGTGGATAATTCCCTGTGTTGTTTTGGCTTACTACTCCCTTTTCTAGCCCCACTACTCCACTGTCCACAAAAAATAATGATAACTATGTTGGTGATATGGCCAATGATATAGTTCTCAGAGTGTGTCAGAGTCAGTGTTCGGAACAAGTCAGGCAGATTTCTTTAATCTGCTAAAACAACGCATTTATGACCAAAACAAAATTACTCAAACTATGATGGAAAGAGGAATGACGAGAGGATATTGCAATACGTACATTGATATTTTCCTTTGAAAAATACTGAGAAACACACACAGACACACACAGACACACACACGCACACACATATGTATTGTCGATAATAAACTGAAAAGCAAAATATCTGCAAAGTTAACTTGAAAGAACATTGTCCAAATATGATTCGAACTCATGATCAAAGGAAAAAATGAGAGTTTGACCCAAATGCCTTTGTATTTGTAGAGTCATCAAGTTTTACAGCATGAAGAGAGGCAGAGAGGCCCTTTGGCGCAAACTCGTCCATGCTGAACCAAATATCCAACCACACTAACCTCATTCCCAGCAGTTGGCCCATAGAATTTCCTATCCATGTACTTGCCCAAATGTCGTTTAAATATCGTTAATACAAATGCTTCAACCACTTCCGTTGGCAGCACATTCCCTTTGTGTACCAGTCTCTGTGTAAAGCAGTTTCCAACAGTTTCCCTTTTATTCATTCCCCTCTCCTCTTAAACTTGTGCCCCCTCCTCCTCGATTCCCCAACTCAAGGTTAAAAAAAAAGATGGATCTATCCTATCCATGTAAACTTCTATACGATCCCTCAAAGTCTCCTATTCTCTAAAGAAAAAAAGTCCTCGCTTGTCCAACCTCTCCCTATAATTCATACTGTTGAGTCCTGGCAACGTTTTTGAAAATTCCGTCTGCACACATTCCAAATTAAAAACATTCTTCCGATCGCAATGTGACTAAAACTGAACACAGCATTACAAGTGCCCCACCAACTTCCTGAATAACTGCAACATAACTTCCCAACTGCTCTCCTCCATGTCCTGACCGATGCTTGCTACTGTGGCAAAAGCCTTCTTCACTTCCATGTCTAATTATGGCCCCACTTTCAGAGAACGGTGGACCTAGACTCCATGGTCCCTCTGCTCAACTACACTCATTAAAGTCCTACCAATCACCATGAAACTCCTATCTTGATCTAACGTTGCCAAAATATTCCTCGGCCAACTTCTCCAGTTTGATCAAGGTCCTGCTGCAATTTCTGATATACGTCCTCACTGTCTACGATACCACCTATTTTAGTGTCATCTTCAAGTTTCCTTATCATGCCTTGTACATTCGCAAGAACATCATTGATACAGATAACGAACAGCAGCGACCCCTGAGGTACTTCATGTGTCACAGGCCTACAGTCCGAGAGCATCCTTCCACTATTACCCTCTCCTTACTACCATGAAGCTAATTGTGTGTACAATTTGCCAGCTCCCTCTGGGGTCCATGCGATTCTAACCTTCCAGAACAGCCTATTAATGGTAACCTTGTCAAAGGACTTAGTGAAAACCATACAGTCTACGTATACTGCCCTACCCTCAAAAACATTTCTGGTCACTTCATCAATGAACTCAAACAAACTTGAGATGCATGATCTTCCACTCACAAAGCCATTCAATCTTTCCAGTCTAAAAACATCTATTAACAATAATTATTAAAATTAGTAATAACAAAAGAATTAGTAAATAATAATAAGATGAAATTTTCAGTGGAGAATACATTATCCATGGTATGTGATATTGGAACGTGTATCATGGGTGAAGGGCAGAATAGATTTTGTCCCTGGGTCATTGAACTATGTTGAAAAAGGCAAGGGTGGCATGGTGGCTCAGTGGCTAGTACTGCTGCCTCATAGTGCCATGGATCCGGGTTTGGTTCCAGCATCGGGTGACTTTCTGTGTGGAGTCTGCACATTCTCACTGTATTTGTGTGTGTTTCCTCTGGGTGCTCCATTTTCCACCCACAATCCAAAGATGCATAGGTCAGGTGAATTGGCCATGCTAAGTTACCCATACTGTTATGTGCATCCGTCAGGGGTAAATATAGGGTCGGGGAATGGGACTGGGTGGGTTACTGTTTGGAGGTCTAGTGTGATCTTGTTGGGCCAAATGGCCTGTTCCCATACTGTAGGAAATTTGTCAAAAAACTATTTGTAAACAAACCTTCTTTCCAAATGCATGTATATCTCATCTCTCAGAGTCTTCTCAAGTAACGTCTCTACCACAGTTGTTAGGTTTCCTGGTCTATAGATCCCAGATTTTTCTTTGCTTCACTTCTTGAAAAATGGCACAACATTTGCGAATCTCCAATATTCTGGAACCTAAACTGTAGCTAACGATGACAGAAAAGTATTAACCAGTGTCCCCGTAGTTTCTTCTGTAACCTCTTGCAGTGTTCTTGGATGCATCTGTTTAGGACCAGGAGATTTATCCACCTTCATACATTCTAATGCATCCAACACGTCTTCTCCTGTGATATTGACTCACCCCAAGATAACACTACTACCTTTGTTAACCTCCCAAGTCTTCATGTTTTTCTCCATGGTAAAGGCAGAGGAGAAATATTCATTTTGAATCTCTCAAATCTCCTCCGGTTCTAGACATGCATGTTCACTTTGGAACTTGAGGGGTCATACTCGCATTTAGTTATTCTTTTTACTTTAATGTACTTGAAGAACCTCTTTGCATTCACCCTAATCTTCTCAGCCAAAGCTATCTTGTGCCCCCTTTTCGCACTCCCGATTTCCTTCTTCAGTAAACTACTGTATCCCCTGTACACCTCCAGGTATTCCCTCGATCCCAGCTGCCTGGACCTGAGCCACGCCTCCTTTTTGCTGGTCAAAGCCTCAATATCCCCTGACATCCGAGGATCCCTCTTCCTACCAACCTTGCCTTTTACCCTCACAGGAACATATAGACCGTGAACTGTAGACATTTCACTTTTAAAGGTCTCCCACTAGCAGGAGGTCTCTTCGCTTGCAAACAAACTCCTCCAACCAACCCCTACAAGATCCTGTCTAATTCCACCAAAATTCGCCTTGCCCCAAGTTTGAACTTGAACATGTGGATCAGTTTTGTTCTTCTCCATAATTATTTGAAAATTAATAGAACTATGTTCACGGGTCCCAGAGTGCTCCCCCGCTGTCACCTCAGTCACCTGCCCTGCCCTAGATCTGAGAGTAGGTCAAGTTTCGTCCCTTCCCGTGTTGCACCCTCTAGTGGGCGGCATGGTGGCACAGTAATTAGCACTGCTGCCTCACAGCGCCTGAGACCCGGGTTCAATTCCCGACTCAGGCGACTGACTGTGTGGAGTTTGCACGTTCTCCCCGTGTCTGCGTGGGTTTTCTCCGGGTGCTCCGGTTTCTTCCAACAGTCCAAAGATGTGCAGGTCAGCTTAATTGGCCATGCTAAATTGCCCGTAGTGTTAGGTAAGGGGTAAATGTAGGGGTATGGGTGGGTTGCGCTTCGGCGGGCCAGTGTGAACTTGTTGGGCTGAAGGGCCTGTTTCCACACTGTAATCTAATCTAATAAAATCATACTGCTTGAGGAAACTATTATGAACACACTTAATAAATACACCCCATCTCAGTCCTTAATTCTATGACATTCCCAGTCTATGTTAGGAAAATTAAAATCTCCTACTAATGCAATCCTATTGGCCCTGCAAGTCTCCCCAGTCTGTCTACATATTATTGTTCCCCTAATTCCTCGTTTACTATTTGGGGGCATATAGTACAATCCAAATCCTATCACCATTCTCTTCTTATTTATTAGCTCCCCAGACAAATCTTCACAGGATGATCCATCAGTTATTTTATCTCTGTTTATTGCTTTGATACTCGCCTTAATCAAAAATGAAACTCCCCGTCCCCTCCTTCCACTGTCTCTGTTCCGCATAAAGCACCTGTACCCTGGTACATTAAGCTGCCAGTCCTGTCCCTCCCTTAGCCATGTTTCTGTAATGGCTATAATATCCCAGTCCCAGGCACCGATCCATGCCCGAAGTTCATCGGCCTTACCTGTCAGCCATCTTGCATTGAAACATTTGCAATTTAATCCAACAGGCATTCCTTGCTCCCTGTCTCTTCATTTTACTGTTCCTGATTACTGTATCTCCTTACAGCCTCACACTTTCTTCCCTGCTGTTGAGGATCCCACCCCTCCCCAACCCCCAGCCAATCTAGTTGAAACACTCCCTTGCAGCAGTTGTAAACCTGCCTGCTAGGATACTGGTCCCCTTCCAGTTCAGGTACAACCCTTCCTTCCTTAACAGGTCCCCTTGCCCCACAAAAGATCCCAGTGATCCAAATATCTCTGCCCCCCTGCACCAATTCTTTAGCCACCCCTCCATCTGCCATATCCTCCTGCTCTTACCTTCTCTAGCACTGAGCACTGGAAGTAAACTGGATATTACCTATGTCATGGTCCTGTCTTTTATCCTTTTCCCTTGCTCTCTACAATTACTCTGTAGGATGCCATCACTATTTCTACCTGTCTTTTGTACCAATGTGCACAATGACTTCTGGCTGCTTCCCCACACCACCCCCGGTGAGAACGTTCTGCAGCCGCTCTGAGACATCCTGGACCCTTCGAATGTGGGAGTCTACACACCACTCTGGCCCATTTGCAGCCACAGACTCTCCTGCCTGTTCCCCTCACTATCGAGTCGGATAATTACTTCTGTAGTTATTCTGATGGCACGGCCTTCTGACAATGGGATTTCTTCATGAAACAGTTGAATTTGGCTGAACTGTTTTGCTTCAAGCAATGGGGAGATTCTAATGAATCCTCATCGGGAATCCTCCATTAGTGGGAAAGACGACTGGGCTTTTTTTCACTCCACACATTGCTATGATGAGTGGTTGGGAAACAGAAAGGGAGCAATAGAATGTTTCTCCACAGATAGGCTACATTTTCCATCTGTAAGTTAAATCAGTAACGTTATCAATCTCACACTGGACTCTGTGAGCTCTTCTTGAACCATTGTCCGAACTATATGACGCCATCACACTCTCGACTCCAGGTCAGTGTGTTATTGCAGAATCAATTCATTAATAATAAATGGTCCTACTTGTTTTGAAGATGTGTTAATAAGTGCTTGCATAATGTAACAATAAGCGTTTCATGTCTTCACAATATCTGTGTTAAAATGAATATTCTTAAACATATACAGTAATTGCTGGAAAAGCTCAGCTTGTCTGTCAGCATGTAGGAAGAGAATTCACAGTTCAATTTTTCTGTCCAATGACCTTTCCTTTGAAACTGACTTATTTTTAAAGTATTTCCCCAGTTTTATTCTCCCACACAAGAAGAAATATCCATCTGGTATTCACCAATTACACTCTTCTCAAGATCTTATATGATCAATAAAACATTCCTCATTCTCAGGCCGAACTGTTAATTCTTCATAACGTAATGCCTTCATCCCAAGAATGAGAAAAGAGAAACATTTTTGAGACGTTTCGAAAGCAATTTTGTTTTTTATTTTCAGTTTAGGCAGTTATACCTACACATAATCCAACAGATGTAATCTCTGCAATGCCCTGTACTGATGCAGAAAACATCGCTAAGATCATACCCAGCACCCCTTGCACGAAACAGGATCACGACATTTACCTTCCAAATCACTTGCTCCATCTTCAGGTTAATTTAATGTGATTCATGTACTAAGACACACAAATCCCTCTGTACAACTGAGTTCTGCATTCTCCTTGCATTTAAATAAATTTCTGCTGTTTCGACTTTTCCCGAAAACGGAAAATTTCCATCACATATATATTGTACTGTTTTTTTTTGCTGAAGCTTTGCTCACAGCCATCCTCTGTCTGTATGCCATTGCTTGTTGCTGTGCCTTCCCCAGTCTGTGTCCCATTGCAGACGTTCTGCACTCCCACTGTCTGTATCCCATTGCAGAAGCACTGCCCTCCTCCGTCTGGATCACATTACAGATGCTCTGCCTCCCCGTCTGTATCCAATAGCAGACGCTCTGCCCTCACCCATCAGTATCCCATTGCAGACGCTCTGCCCTTCCCCTGTCTGTATCACATTGCAGACGCTCTGCCCTCCTCCTGTCCGTAACCCATTCCAGACACTCTGCCCTCCCCCTGCCTGTATCCCATTGCAGATGCTCTGACCACCTCCTGTCCGTATTCCATTGCAGACTCTCTGCCTTCCCCGTCTGTATCCCATTGCAGACTCTCTGCCCTCCCCCTGTCTGTAACCCATTGCAGACACTCTGCCCTCCCCTGCCTGTATCACATTGCAGACGCTCTGCCCTCCTCCTGTCCGTAACCCATTCCAGACGCTCTGCCCTCCCCCTGCCTGTATCCCATTGCAGATGCTCTGACCACCTCCTGTCCGTATTCCATTGCAGACTCTCTGCCTTCCCCGTCTGTATCCCATTGCAGACTCTCTGCCCTCCCCCCGTCTGTATCCAATTGCAGACTCTCTGCCCTCCCCCTGTCTGTAACCCATTTCAGACTCTCCGCCCTCCCCCTCTCTGTAACCCATTGCAGACACTCTGCCTCCCCTGCCTGTATCACATTGCAGACGCTCTGCCCTCCCCTGTCTGTATCACATTGCAGACGCTCTGCCCTCCCCTGTCTGTATCACATTGCAGACGCTCTGCCCTCCTCCTGTCCGTAACCCATTCCAGACGCTCTGCCCTCCCCCTGCCTGTATCCCATTGCAGATGCTCTGACCACCTCCTGTCCGTATTCCATTGCAGACTCTCTGCCTTCCCCGTCTGTATCCCATTGCAGACTCTCTGCCCTCCCCCCGTCTGTATCCAATTGCAGACTCTCTGCCCTCCCCCTGTCTGTAACCCATTTCAGACTCTCCGCCCTCCCCCTCTCTGTAACCCATTGCAGACACTCTGCCTCCCCTGCCTGTATCACATTGCAGACGCTCTGCCCTCCCCTGTCTGTATCACATTGCAGACGCTCTGCCCTCCCCTGTCTGTATCACATTGCAGACGCTCTGCCCTCCTCCTGTCCGTAACCCATTCCAGACGCTCTGCCCTCCCCCTGCCTGTATCCCATTGCAGATGCTCTGACCACCTCCTGTCCGTATTCCATTGCAGACTCTCTGCCTTCCCCGTCTGTATCCCATTGCAGACTCTGCCCTCCCCCCGTCTGTATCCCATTGCAGACTCTCTGCCCTACCCCTGTCTGTATCCCATTGCAGACTCTCTGCCCTCCCCCTGTCTGTAACCCATTGCAGACACTCTGCCTCCCCTGCCTGTATCACATTGCAGACGCTCTGCCCTCCCCCTGTCTATATCCCATTGCAATCGCTTTGCCTTCCCCTAGATGTATCCCATTGTAGACACTCTGCCCTTCTCCTGTCTGGATCGCATTGCAGATGCTCTGCCCTCCCCGTCTGTATCCTACTGCAGACGCAATGCCTCTCCGTCTGAATCCCACTGCAGACGCTATGCCTCCCCGTCTGTATCCCACTGCAGACCCTCTGCCCTCCCCGTCTGTAACCCACTGCAGACGCTCTGCCCTCACCCATCAGTATCCCATTGCAGACACTCTTCCCTCCCCCTATCTGTATCCCATTGCCGGCATGCATCCCTTCCCCAGTCTGTCTCCCTTTCAGAGGCTCTGCCCTTCCCCTGTCTGTATCCCATTGTAGATGCACTGCCCTCGCTCTGCCCTCCGCTGTCTGTATCCCACTACAGACAGTCTTCCCTCCACTGTCTGTATCACATTGCAACTGCTCTGACCCCCCGTCAGTGTCCAATAGCAGACGTTCTAACCTCTCCCATCAGTATCCCATTGCAGACGATCTTCCCTCCCCATGTCTGTATCCCATTGCAGACGGTCTGCCCTTTCCCTGTCTGCAGCCCATTGCAGAGGTGCATCCCTCCACCAGTCTGTCTCCCATTGCAGATCCTCTGCCCTCCTCCTGTCTGTGTCCCATTGCTGACCCTCTGCCCTCCTCCTGTCCCTATCCCATTGCAGACGCTATGTCCTCCCCCTGTCTGTATCCTATTGCAGATGCTCTGCCCTCCCCCCGTCTGTATACCGTTGCAGACGCTCTGCCCTACCCCGTCTGTAACCCATTGCAGATGTTCTGTCCTCTCGCTCTGTGTCCCATTGCAGATCCTCTGTCCCGCCCCCACCCCCACCCCCCGCCTGTCTCCTATTGCAGATGGTCTGCCGTCCCCCTTGTATGTATCCCATTGCAGACGTTCTGCCCTCCCCCTGTCTGTGTCCCATTGCAGACGCTCTGTCTCCATTTGACATCTTATTGAATGACTATCCTGTTGCATGAGCAAACTGAGCTCCATTTCCTTCACCCTGTTCATTAGAATAGATTGTAATTTGTTGATGAGCTCACACGGATCCCTGAAGAATTCCACTCGTTACAGCTTTCCAAACACAAAATGAGTAATGATCTATACTCTGTATTTCCTGATAGCTACCCAGGTCGTCCCTGCTTCTGCATAACAGCCTGGGATGGTTATATGACGTTCCCCTGTGCTGTGTAATTTACTGAATACTTCATTCTGTTTGGTGCAGCCCATTTTGCCGCAGACCCATTTAGGCGCAGAAACATTTCAGCGCAGCTCATATTTATTCCTTTTCAGGTTTCGATAAAAGTATTAATCAAAGCAATAAAAATAAAAATAATGTTTATTCCCTTTAGTAAAAATGTTAACAAGACACTTGAGTAAGTATAACATTGACTCAGAGTTTTCTTTCAGAGCTAAAATGATAATTAGCCTTGCATTTATTCCGATTGAAAACATTCATGAAGCTATTGAACATTTGACTGAAGCGCTCCCAGATGAACTGCATCCGCTGCTGGACTGGTTCGAGGATAACTATGGAAGGAGAAGATTACACAGAGGAAATGGTCGGCGTTCACCGCTTTTTCCAGTTGGAATTTGGAATTTATATGAAAGAACTTTAAACAATGAGGACAAAACAAGCAAAAATGCAGAAGCTGCCCACAGGAGATGACAATGCGAACTTGATGTGGAACATCCAGTTATTTGGAAATATATTGACAGTTTACGAAAAGTTCAGAGAGGAAGGGACATTTACTATGAGCATTTCATAGCAGGGCACGATATTCCGTTGAAATTAAAGAAGCAGATGCTTGAATACAAACACTCGTAAGAAGATTTATTGAGAGAAATGATGTCGAGTATTTACGAGGATTGCCCATTATTTTGAATGAACGTCATGTTTTAGATTTTTCGTAATGAACTTATATCTTTTTTTTCATTTTAACATTTTTACTGAAGAAAATAAACATTATTTTTATTTTTAGTCTTTCATTAATGCTTTTAACTAAGCCTGAAAAGTGAGAGAGATGAGATTGGAAATGCGAACGAGTTTAAAATGAGAATTGCTCTTTACTGAACATTGCTGCTTACTTTGTTGGTGGGACGTCGATATTTCAGAATCTCCACACAAGGTGTCCTGGTCCTCTCTGCCTCTTTCCAGGATCCTCTCTACATCTCGAGATAGAGGGTGAGGGAGCGGATATGGGGCACTCTAACACCCTGCTTGGCCCTTTATGTACTATTGCAGGATGTTTCTCCTGGAATGGGAGAAGAGGAGGGACGGAGTGAGGGTGGGAGTGGGTGTCCCTATTGTTAATGCTGGTATAGGGGAAGGGGGAAGGGTGAGATGTCCGGAGGGAGTCTGACCACAGTGTTGTATCCATGCAGTAGTATTAGTGTGCTTGAGATGCAATGATTGTGAAAGTCATAGAGCCCGACAGAAAAGGTTGGGGAGGGAATGTGCTGAATTCAACAGTGAGTGTGGTCGTGCTTGAGCCTTATTTGGAGATAAAGTGTGAGCCTTGTTCGGGGGTAGGTGTTATAACAGATAAACAGTGAGTGCCAGGGAGCAGAAGTATATGGTGATACTTATCCTGGCAAAGTGTGGGGAAAGAATATTGATGCTTGTCCTGTATTGCTGACCAATTCTTCAGATCATCTCAGCGTTGAGGTGAGTCTCCCTGAACGTCTTGTCCAAGTCTATCGCTAATAACGCCACAGACCCTTTCCCTCACTTCCCACAGAATCAGTTTGGGTGGATGTTACAAATAGCAAGGAGAAGCAAACATTAGTGTGTCATATATCAAAACCAAATCTGTCACTTAAATATTTTACACCATATGCTCTGGAAATTAGGTTTACAAGTATATGTAAGGGGGAGCAATGACACAGTGATATTATCGCTGGGCTCTTAACCTAGAGACACAGGTAATATTCTGGGGACATTAATTCAAATCCTGCCATGGCAGATGGTGGAATTTGAATTCAATGTGTATCTGGAATCAAGGGTTTATGATGACCAGGAATCCATTGGCGATTGTTGGAAAAACTCATCTGGTTCACTGATGTCCTTGAGGGAAGTATACTGCTGTCCTTACCCGGTGTGGCCTGCATGCGACTCCAGACTCAAGACAACGCTGCTGACTCTTAACTGCCCTCTGGTTTGGGCAATAAATACTGGTTATCCAGCGACACCGTCATCCTGTGAATGAGTAACAAATAATCGTGGGTGCTGCAGTAATAATGATGGTCTCACGTTGCACCGAAACTGCAGTGACGATTAATGCTGTGAAGAATAACTTCCGTAAGTGTGTATTAGGTAGGTTGAACAGTACTTTGTGAACCAAACTAGAGAGCAGTTTATTTCAGATTTGGTGCTGTGTTGTCAGGAGGACTAATTAATAACCTTGCTCTGAAGCAGCTGTTGAAGAATAGTGACATCAATATGTTGCATTTTTACACGGCGTCTGAATACAATATCGAAGGTTTGAACATTCTGGTCAAACATCATGGAAGCCCCGAGGCGAGAGGGTCAAGTACGCTCCAATGAATTGGGCAAGTATAATATAACATTGGGAGAAGCAATGATTGTGAGAGATTTGGAGCCCGACAGCTCGGAGAAAGGCCCTTCAGCCCAAACTGGTCCATTCCGAACAAAATGTCGATTTGCATTAACCCCATTTCCCTGCCCTTGCCCCATATCCTTCTTATTCTTTCCTATCCGTGTATTTGTCCAAATGCATTTTAAATTTTGAGAATGTATCCCTCTCAACCACTTCTGCTGGCAGCTCATTCCATGTGTATACCACCCTGTGTGTAAAAGAAATTGCCCCTCAGGTTCCCTTTTACTCTTTCCCCTCGGATCTTAAATGATGCCCTCTAGTTCGTGGGTTGCTCAATCCTGTGGTAAAAAAGACTGACTGCATTCACTCTATCCATGCTTCCCATGATCTTATACACTTCTATCAGATCCCCCTCAGTCTCATACACTCTAAAGTAAAAACTCCTAGCTTGCCCAACCTCTCACTATATCTCAGACCATTGAGTCCGGGCATCCTCCTTATAAATTTCTTCGGCACTATTTCCAGTTTAATAACATCCTTCCTATAACAAAGTGAACAACACTGAACATAACACTACCAGTATTGCCTCACCAGCATCCTGTTTAACTGCAACATAATTCCCTAATTTCGATACTCATTACTCTGCCTGATGAAGGCCAGTGTGACAAATGCCTTTTTCACTGCGCTATCTACCTGTGATTCCACTTTAAGAGAACATTAAACCTGAATTCCAAGGTTCCTTTTTCTCAATACACTCCTTAAGACCCTGCCATTCACCATTGAACTCCTACCTTGATTTGACTTTCTAAAATGGAAGAACTTACACTTATTTCTATTAAACTCCATTTGCCATTTCTCGGCCCACTTCCTCACCTGATCAAGGCACTATTGTAATTTCTGAAATTTTTTGACAATCTTCCTCACTGTCCACGATAAAACCTATTTTAGTGTCACCTTGAAGCTTATAATTCATTTCCTGTACATTCTCATCTAAATCATAGATGTGTGTAATATTTAACTTTTTATATATACGATATACATGCATAAAACAAACAGTAAAAGTCCCAGAACAGACCCCTGAGGCATTCCACTCATCACAGGCCTTCATTCCGACAAGCATACTTACACTATTACTATGCTTCCTACCATCAAGCAAATTTTGGATCTGATTTGCCCGCTCCCCCTCAATTCCATATGATCTAAACTTCCAGAGCAGCCTACCATGTGGAAACTTAATGAAGGCCTCACTGAAATCCCTATACTCTACATACACCACAATGCCCTTGTCAAAGTTACTGGTCATTTCACCAAAGCACTCTCACAAATTTTTGAGCCATGTTCCCCCATGCACAAAGACATGCTGACTGCTCATAATCACACCCTGCCTTGCCAAATGCATGTATATCGTCTCTCCCAGAGTCTTGTCAAGAAACTTACCTACTAGAGATGTCAGGTTTACTGGTCTATAGTCCCAGGTTTTTCTTTGTAGCTCTTCTTGAATAAGGGCACCGCATTCGCTACCCTCCATCCCTCCGGGACATAACCCGTTGGCTACTGATGATACAAAAGTACCAACCAGGGCCCCCACTATTACTTCTCTGCCCTCCTGCAGTGTTCCTGAATATATCTGGTCAGGACCAGGAGATTTATAGAAATACTGCATAGTCTGAAAGATATGACTACTTATTTCAGGTGAAAACACCAAAGAGTGAGTAAGTGACTCAATGATGATTAACATAACAAATTAAAGAAGATATTAATCACAGGAAGTGATTTCAGAAGAATTCCAGACATTGTGGAATCCTTAGAATTCTCAGAAAATTGCAATCCTGAAAAGGAGGGCCATGAAACTGATCAGGAAATCAAAAAGCGAACATGCATGCAAACAAACAGGAACGCAAAGACCAAAAAAATCTATGATCTATATTTCAAAAGAAAAAAAAAACGTCAAATGTGGAAATTTGCAATCGGGAGAGACGAGTTTATGTTGGATAACACGGAAATAGCAAAGTAAATGACCAGTTACTTCACATCTGTCTTAATGGAGTAAGATCCAGAAAATCACCCAGAAATGTGAAGTGATTGTATAGGACTTGTGGAAGTAAAAACATAAAGTCAATTCATATCAGTAACAAGGCAATATTGAACATGCAGGTGGATTGAGCATTGCTAAGCTTGACAAACCAGATGTACTTCATACCAAAATCTTCAGAAATAAATCACAAATAGAAGTATTGATTGCATTGTCGATGACTGCGTTCTATTTTCCTGTACATTCTGCAGATTCTGGAAGCTGTTGTAGATACATGAACATTAGTAAACGTGATCCATGCACTATAGATGAATGATAGGGATCCAAGCATCTACAAAGGGAAGAAGAGAAAATGTAGAGAACTGCTGACAAATTAACTTGACATTTAATAGAACATAGAACATAGAAGAATACAGCGCAGTACAGGCCCTTGGGCCCTCGATGTTGCGCCGATCCAAGCCCACCTAAACTACACTAACCCACTATCCTCCATATACCTATCCAATGCCCTCTTAAATGCCCATAAAGAGGGAGAGTCCACCACTGTTACTGGCAGGGCATTCCATGAACTAACGACTCGCTGAGTGAAGAACCTAACCCTAACATCTGTCCTATATCTACCCCCCCTTAATTTAAAGCTATGCCCCCTTGTAATACCCGACTCAATACGCGGGAAAAGGTTCATACTGTCGACCCTATCTAACCCCCTAATCATCTTGTACACCTCAATCAAGTCACCCCTAAACCTTCTTTTCTCTAGTGAAAACAGCCCCAAGTGCCTCAGTCTTTCCTCATACGATTTTCCTTCCATACCAGGCAACATCCTGGTAAACCTCCTCTGCACCCGTTCCAATGCCTCCACATCCTTCCTATAGTATGGCGACCAAAACTGCACACAATATTCCAGATGCGGCCGTACCAGAGTCTTATACAACTGCATCATGACCTCAGGACTCCGGAACTCAATTCCTCTACCAATAAAAGCCAGTACGCCATATGCCTTCCTCACCGCACTATTTACCTGGGTGGCAACTTTCAGAGATCTGTGTACATGGACACCAAGATCCCTCTGCTCATCCACACTACCAAGTATCCGACCATTAGCCCAGTACCCCATCTTTTTGTTATTCTTCCCAAAGTGAATCACCTCGCACTTAGCTACATTGAATTCCATCTGCCACCTTTCTGCCCAGCTCTGCAGCTTCTCTATATCCTGCTGTAACCTGCCACATGCTTCCTCACTGTCAACAACTCCTCCGACTTTCGTATCATCCGCAAACTTGCTCACCCAACCTTCTAACCCCTCTTCCAGGTCATTTATAAAAATGACAAACAGCAATGGTCCCAAAACAGATCCTTGCGGAACACCGCTAGTGACGGCACTCCATGAAGAAACTTTGCCATCAACTACTACCCTCTGTCTTCTTCCATCCAGCCAATTCCTAATCCAAACCTCCAACTCACCCTCAATGCCATATCTCCGTATTTTCTGCAGTAGCCTACCATGGGGAACCTTATCACGCCTTACTAAAATCCATATATACCACATCTACCGCTTTCCCCTCATCAACCTCCTTCGTCACCTTTTCAAAGAATTCAATAAGGTTTGTGAGGCACGACCTGCCCTTCACAAAACCATGCTGACTATCCTTGATCACATTATTCCTATCCAGATGTGCATAAATCCTATCCCTTACAATTCTCTCTAAGACTTTGCCCACAACAGAAGTGAGACTCACCGGCCTATAGTTATTAGGGCTATCCCTACTCCCCTTTTTGAACAAGGGAACCACATTTGCTATCCTCCAGTCTTCTGGGACTACTCCTGTAGACAAAGAGGACATAAAAATCAAGGCCAATGGCTCTGCAATCTCCTCCCTTGCTTCCCAGAGAATCCTAGGATAAATGCCATCAGGCCCAGGGGACTTATCTATTTTCACCTTTTCCAGGATTTCCAACACCTCTTCTCTACATACCTCAAAGCCATCCATTCTACTTATTTGTGCCTCAGTATTCACATCGACGACAATGCCCTGTTCCTGAGTGAATACTGAAGAAAAGTATTCATTCAGTGTCTCCCCAATCTCTTCCGCCTCCACACGCAACTTCCCCCTACTATCCTTGACTGGACCTATTCCTACCCTAGTCATTCTTTTATTCCTAACATACCTATAGAAAGCCTTAGGGTTTTCCCTAATCCTATCTACTAAGGACCTTTCATGTCCCCTCCTTGCTGCTTTTAGCTCTCTCTTCAGGTCCTTCCTGGCTACCCTATAACTCTCAATCGCCCCAATTGAACCTTCACGTCTCATCTTGAGGTAGGCCGCCCTCTTCCATTTAACAAGGGATTCCAATTCCTTATTAAACCACGGCTCCCTCGCACGACCCTTTCCTTCCTGCCTGACAGGTACATAATTATCAAGGACACTCAATAGTTGCCCCTTGAACAAGTTCCACATATCATTTACACTCTTGCCTTGGAGTCTACTTTTCCAAGCCACACATCCTAAGTCATGCCTCACCGCATCATAATTTCCCTTACCCCAACTATAACTCTTGCCCTGTAGTACACACTTATCCCTCTCCATCACGAGTGTAAAAATCACCGAATTATGGTCACTATCCCCAAAGTGCTCACCTACCTCTAATTCTAACACCTGGCCTGGTTCGTTACCCAGAACCAAATCCAGTATGGCCTCTCCTCTTGTTGGCCTGTCTACATATTGTGTCAGGAAACTCTCCTGCACACATTGAACAAACACTGACCCATCTAACGAACTTGAGCTATAGCTTTCCCAATCAATATCAGGAAAGTTAAAGTCCCCCATAACAACCACCCTATTACTGTCACTCATCTCCTGAATCACCTTCCCAATCCTTTCTTCAATGATTCTAGGACTATTAGGAGGCCTGTAAAAGACTCCTAACAGGGTGACCTCACCTTTCCTATTCCTAACCTCAGCCCAAACTACCTCAGATGGCAAGTCCTCATCCATCGTCCTTTCCACCGCTGTAATACTATCTTTGACAAGCAATGCCACACCTCCCCCTCTTTTACCCCCACCTCTGACCCTACTAAAACATTTAAATCCCGGAACCTGCAACAGCCAATCCTGTCCCTGTTCTAGCCATGTCTCCGTAATAGCCACAACATCGAAGTCCCAGGTACCAACCAACGCTGCAAGTTCACCTACCTTATTTCGTATACTTCTTGCATTGAAGTATACACACTTCAAGCCACTTCCCTGTTTACAGGCACCCTCCTTGGAAATTGATCCCATGTTCCTCACCTCCCTACACTCCAGGCCCTGCACCCTGAAGCTACAATCTGGGTTCCCATGCCCCTGCCGAGTTAGTTTAAACCCCCCCCCCCAAGAGCACTAGCAAACCTCCCCCCAAGGATACTGGTTCCCCTCAGGTTCAGGTGTAGACCATCCTGTTTATAGAGGTCCCACCGTCCCCAGAAAGAACCCCAGTTATCCAAAAACTGGAACCCCTCCCTCCTGCACCATCCCTGAAGCCACGCATTTAATTGTTCTCTCTCCCTATGCCTCGAATCTCTATCACGTGGCACGGGTAACAAACCAGAGACAACAACTCTGTTTGTTCTAACTCCAAGCTTCCAACCTAGCTCCCTGAAAGCCTGTCTAACATCCTCAGCAGGAGAAAGTGAGGTCTGCAGATGCTGGAGATCAAAGTTGAAACTTTATTGCTGGAACAGCACAGCAGGTCAGGCAGCATCCAGGGAACAGGAGATCCTCAGCACTCCTCCTACCTATGTCGTTGGTGCCAATGTGGACCACGACTTCGGGTTGCTCCCCCTCCCCCTCCAGGACCCGGAAAACACGATCAGAGACATCACGTACCCTTGCACCTGGGAGGCAACATACCAAACGTGAGTCTCTCTCGTTCCCACAAAACCGCCTATCTGTGCCACGAACTATCGAGTCCCCAATTACTACTGCTCTGCTCTTCTTCACCCTTCCCTTCTGAGTAACGGGGACAGGCTCTGGGAACTGTTGGAATCTATTATATAGGATGTGATATTGGATATTTAGACATTAACAGCAAACTTTGAGAGACACAGCATGTATTTCTGAAAGGGAAATCATACTTGACAAACTTTGGAATTGTTTGAAGTTGATTCTTACAGCATAGATAATGGGGATCCAGTAGAATTGACATATTTTAGATTATCAGAAGACTTTCTATAAGAACTCACACAGTGAGTTCGAAAATGCAATGAAGTGAAGCGTATTTGGAGGAATATATGTAAGTGGAAACTTAAAGTTTGGTTTGCCTTCCTTTAAGGGAGTCAGAATATAGACGTAAAGACATGTTGAAGCAGTTTCACAGAGTGTTGGTGAAACTTTACCTGGAGTATTGAGAACAGTTTTGGTGACCAAATCTGAGAAAGAATATACTGACCACAGAGGAAGTGTAATGGACATTACCCAGATAAATCCCTCAGATGGCGAGATTGCGTGATGAGGAAACTCGGTCTATGTTCTCTAGAGTTCCAAAGAATCAGCTTGGGTCACTGTGAACTTTATAAAACTCACAAAACATACGACAAGTTGGAAATTAACAGGAAATTTATCAGGTTGTCTAATCCCCCTTCAAGGCAAATAATGGCAGGATAAGGGACTGCAATAAAGTCCCTGCAATAAAGAGGAAATTCTGCGCGTGGAGGGGACTGACTAACACAGGGCAAGGCAGGACAAGATTACAGAGAATCCCCAGATAACCTACAAGTGTGTCAAGTGGAACAGAATAACCAGTGAACACGTAAGACTCATTAGTGACTTGCCAAGTTGCATCTAAATCAACTTTAGTAGCAGGAGGAAGAGGGGAGTGGTAGAAGGCTGTTTTTGTGACTGGAGGCTAGTGTACCGCGGGCATCAATGCTGGGTCCCTTATTATTTGTGATTCGGAGGTGCTAGTGTTGGGCTGGGGTGGACAAATCTAAAAATAGCATAATACCAGACTATAGTCTAACAGGTTTATTCAGCAGCACTAGCTTTCGAAACGCTGCTTCTTCATCAAAGTGCACAACCACGTGATGTAACTGATGTTGAGAGATTTTTAACCTTATTATTTGTGGTATTCATGAATGATGCAGCTATGAATATGGACGAGGGGTGGGGTGTGTAATAAATAAGTTTGTATTTGATACAAAGATTGGCCGAGTGGTTGGCAGTGAGGAGGAAAGCCTTATGTTACAGGTAGATATTGATGGAATGGTCAAATGGGTGAATCAATGGCAGATGGAATGTAACCCTAATAACTGTGAGGTAATGCACTTTGGAAGAAGGAACCAGTCAGGGGAGTACTCAATGAATGTCAGAACACTAGAAAGCTCTGAGGGTGCTTCTCCAGACATCGCTGAATGTGTCTGCACAGGTTAATACACTATCTGGGAAAGGCTAGGGGAATGTAAACATAGCCTTTATTAATGGAGGCATAGATTATAAGAACTATGCAGAACATTGGTGAGGGCAAGATGGAATACTGTGTGTAGTTCTGGGAACAACATTACAGGAAGGATGTAATTGTAGTGGAGAGGGTGCAGAGATGTTCCCAGCGATGGAACATATCAGCTATGGAGAGAGGCTGAATAACCTCAGGTTGTTTAGTTTGGAGGAGAGAAGGCTGTGAGATCTGTGATTCAGAAGGATAGGATTACGAGGTACATGGACAAGGTTGAATAAACAGCAGTTGTTGCTGTTACTCAAAGGGCCTGTGATTGGATGAGGAGGATGTAAAAATGTTCCAAGGTGATTGAGACAAGTGGAGTGACTGGGCTAATATGTGGGAGGTGGAGAGTAATGGGGGAGATGAGATGTTGTGTACTTTGATGGGAACAATGCACTGGCAGCCTCTCATTTGAAAAATGAGTGGTTGAAAAATGTTGCACTGTAAATGAACTTAAGCTGCATTTTTGTTTATTTCTGCGTAGCCCTCCGAGTCCATGTGTGGCAGTGAGTTCTCAAGCCAGAAGTCAATACTGGGAATGGCATTGGCACGCTGACCATTGTATGTAGGCCAAGCAGGTGGGGAACTGTAACTTTGAAAGGAATCGGGATCTCCCTGTACACCAATCACTGAAAGCAATATTGCAGGAGCAGAAAGCAGGAAGGAAGATAAATGCTGTATTCACCTTCATTTCAGGGGGATTTGAGTACAGGAGTAAATGTATCTTACTGCAGCTGTACAGGGCCTTGCTGAGACCCCATCTCGAACATTGTGCAGATTTGGCCTCTTTTCCGAACAGACGACCAATCTGACATTGAGGGAGAGCAGCAAAGGATGATGAGACTGATCTCTGGGATGACAGACTTGTTGTGGGAGCAGAGTCTGGGGCAACTGGACATGTCCTCAATGGAGTTTATGAAAATGAGTGGAAATCTCAGTGAAATATATAACACTCTGACAGGGCGAGACAGATTAGAAGCAGGGATGGTAATTCCCCTGGCTGGGATCTCTAAAACAAGGCGCCACAATATTAGGTACAGATAGGCCACTTTGCATTGAGATGAGAATAAATGCCTGCACTCGGAGACTGGCGAACCAGAGGTACTCTCTCCCAGATCAGGCTGTGGAAGTCAAGGGGCTGATTATAAATAAGGATTTCTGGAAACTAAAGGGATAGGGAGAGAGCAGGAGTATGGTGTGAAGATAGAAAATCAGCTATCATTCCAGGTTGTTCTCCAATAACGCAATAACTGTGTTCCTGTGCAACACTGTGTTGTAGAAAATCGTGCAATATTAATAATGGGGTCTATGGAAAAAAGAGGGTAAGTGGCGAACCCCCAAAAATATCAGTAAAAACCAAAAATTGAATTTGATCTAACACACAATAGGACAGTCTAAATAAATATTTAAATGACATGTTGTAATGGAACAGTGCTGTAAATGTAACGCTTTCACACGACAGTCCCTCACTGGAGCACTGTATCTTTCACCACAATCTTCACCAGAAAGCGCGCGGGGGCTGACTGACCATGTGATGCCGAAGCCGAATTCCAGTTCTATCCAAGATTCTCCCCACAGTTTGAAATAAAGTTATTTCGAAATATAAACTACAATTCCCAGTTTCAGGCTCAGTTCCAAGGCCTGCAGAGCCGATTGCATTCCTGTTTTTGCTGAACACGTTGATTGTACCTTTTTAGACAGAGGGTTTCTGAGGCAGACTTTACTGTTCAGCTGGTGCCCGCCAAGGAATCGCGTCACAGTCAATGCGACATCACTTTATAGAAAAAGGTTCATGAATTGCACTGCAGCCGAAATGTATTTAATCAACACGCGTGATCAGTGAACTGCCTGCACATAGAATTAAGGCGCAAAACTGATGGGCTGAATGGACTACAGCAGTTCTCATTTTATGTTTCACAATGTTTAAACATATTAAGGGATATGTATATTGTATGGGGAAATCTGCGTTGAGGAGATGTTCGGTCATTAACTAGAATAGGGAAAGCTCAATGAGTTGTATGACGTATTCCTTTCCCGATGCTTCTGTGCAGCGTGTGGGAAAGCTCTGTAAATGTTGTCACAAGCTCTCAGCTGTTAGGAAGGAGGTTTCTGCAGGGTCGACAGGATTGTGTTTCCCGTTCCCTTTTCTGATAACGAGGCTGGTGTCGGCTGTTCTCTCCGGGTTTATCCGTTAAGACCTTGGAGCAGTTTGATACAATTGAGTGCCTTGCTTGCCCGTTTCAGAGACCATTGAAGAGTGTGTCACATGTCTGTGTGTCTGGAGTCACTTTTAGGCCAGACAGGAAAGCACGGGAGATTCACTTTCTGAAAGTACACTGGGGAAGGAGATCGACATCTATAATCGACATTGAATACACGATCACTATTACTGACACCAGGTATTAGATCTCGATATTTTATTAATTGTTTTTAGCTTGCACAAGTTGCCAGAGAATTATCCTGGTCTGGATTAGCAATCCAATGACAATTCCACAACAGCACCATCTCCACATGGGGGCCTATCAGAAACCACACGGAACCGATTATTTCTGTGCTGAGTGACAGCTCTACCAAACAGAACCCCAACCAATTTGACTGGCGTGATGGGACTGAGGGCGTGGTAATTGGTCCCATTGTAATTATTCCCTTCTTAGAGGATGGAACATAGTTGAGTAACTACCCACATTAGGAGAAAGTGAGGACTGCAGTTGCTAATTACTCACATTGCCAGGGAGTTGTCAGAGTTGGAGCTGGAATGAATCAGCTTCCTCAGGTATACGGCTTGTTTTGTAGCAAAAGTCCTCAGTCCTATTGCAGGAATGGTGTCAGTGCCAAATGCCTTTGTCGTATCTACAGTGTCCAGCTGTTGCTTCATGTCACGTGCAGTGAATTGAATTGGTTGAAGACGGGCATCTGTGATTCTGAGGGTATCATAGTGAGGGTGAGGTGGGTAATCGACTCAACACTTCTGGCTGAGGATGGTGCAGATACTGTATCTTTTACATGGATGCACAGGGCAGTTCCATTATTTAGGATGGGGATGTTTGTGGTGTCCTCTCCTCCAGTAAGTTGTTTAATGGTCCATCGACTTTTATGCATGGATTTGACAGGACGAGAGAGCTTATATCTGATTTGTTAGTGTTGGGATCATCTCTCTTTCTCTGTATTAGATGTTAGTCCTGCTGTTCGTAGTGTAAACAGAAAAGTGCGGTAGCTTTAATGGATTGTAGTAGGTGTAGGTGCACGTGATTCCGACCTGACCATGTTCACCCACACTCGTCACTGACCCATGGATCGGCTTCATGGAAACGGTAGATGGATGGACTATCCTGGGAGAAAGGTTACAGATCGTCATTGAAATCTACCGCATCAGATGAAAACCCAGTTTTAGCTGCAATATCTACAATTCAATTCGACTAACTGTCCCCAGTTCACACCTACACCTATTCACCCAACAGCCCTGTATTCAGTGACCTACTCTGGTTTCTGATGCGGAAATACTTCCATTTTCATATTCTCATTCTGCTGGAAGTCTTTCCTTTGTGTCACGCTTCCAATTTGTTACATAAACAATATCCATTTAAGGTACTAATCTGAAACTTTTCCTTTCAGTAATGTCATCTTCTGTATTTGAAGTGAATGTGTTTATTTCTGTTTTTCTCCCTGACCATGATTCAGAGCTCTGCAGTATCAGTGATGCCAGCCTTATGCAGTTTCAGAGTCAAGGAACTTGTCACCATGCGTTACTGTTCAGTTCCCAGTGTATGGCACTCCATGTTGGACAGGATGTTTTGGCATCTTTGACAATACGTCGTTGGAAATTGTTCATAATTAGAAATTGCTGAAGAAATTGCTAAAAATGTTGTAGAATTTTCTGGAGTGAATACAGAGTTAAACTTTCAGGTCCAGTGGACCTTCTATAAAGTTTTTTTTTATTTTTATTTCCAGTATCCAAAATTATTTATTTAATTGAAAAATTGTTCTGTGCCTATTCATTTCTGGAGAAACTCAGCAGATCTGTCAACATCTGCGGAGACAGAGAAACAGAGTTTGCGTTTCCAGTCCAGTGTGACAATTCTTCAAAACTGAATACAATTGCAAAATGGTCTTTTAGTCACTTGCCAGATGTGGAGGATGGGTAGCAGGGAAAAGAGAGTGTGGCAAAAGAAAAACGGGCTTTTAGCAGTGGTGAACGAAAATATTCTGTTTAACGGATCGAATTTAAGGTGTGAATGGGGGAAAGGGGTTTTCTCTATTGAATGCAAGATAAAAAAGACACAACCACACAAAGTTATGCCGAGGCCATGAGGGAGAATATTGACCATGTGGTATAATATTGATCTGGCCACAGATACGTTTTCACTGTCGTTGTCATCACTCCCTTTAGATAAAGGAATTCAGGTGTTTGACTTCTTATTGGCACTAGTAAGCGTTTCATGTTGCGTTAGTATAGTAATAGGGAGAAAAAACAAATCACAGTATGAGGTTTGGGCTGAATATTAGTTACCTGTCATACACTAATTGCTTACATTATAACGAGGGTATTGGGGCACCTTTCCACATTCTGTCCACCGTGGGGTCCATAAGACTTGAAAACTTCTAAAATAATGTGCCACCATGCAAGATAACTGAATTTGGAAAATGTATCTACCAGGAATTTGAGAGGGTACACTGGGAGTGGGGGTGGGGGGGGGTGTGCAATAAACATTCAAAATACTATATTATTTACTATAGTTCAAGGCTTTGGCTAGTATAAGCCTCCCGTGAGTGTCAAATACAATCTAGTCGGTTAAATGGAAGATTCTTTTTATCCATTATGGCTTCTCCCCTCCTCGTAATATTAAAAGACGAGAAATAAACCCGATCAAGCCCGACCTGCTGTAATGTCAAATGTTCCTTGTCATCAAGGTGCATCAACTGCAATAGGACAACACCCACCCTCTCTTCTTAAGACAAGAAAGTAATTTTTTCCTCTTTTCTGGCCAATGGCTCACCTTAATCCTCCAGGTAGACCATTTAAGCACATCATTACCCAGAACACACTGTAGCAATATTTGAACTCGAGAGAAGAAGAGCTCGAATTACTGATCATTAATAAACAATGTCTCATAGAGCTTAAAACTACACAATCTAAGGCTACTACAACTGCCAACTCTCAAAACTTTCAAAAACTAAGCATTTTAATTAAATGGCTGGGATGGAGTGGGTGAGGGAACCACTTTGCCCGTGCTGTGATGCAGAGCCGAACAAAGCAGACCTTCCAGATCGCCACCATCTTGGATTTCCCCTTAACATTTTATCGATATTAACATTTCATTTTGCATTTTATTCATGGATGTGCTAGAGCAGTGTGATTTTTACCACTGTCAGCATTTCCCCAACACTGCACATTCCCGCCATTCCCCGATAATCCTTAACTCTGTTATTCTTTATGAACCTTCTGTCTGTGTCTCAAACATATTCAATATCTCTGCCTCCAATGCTCTGCAGGGAACAGAGTTCCAAATACTCTCACCATTGAGAAAACAAAAAAATAACTTCATCTGTGTGAGAGATTATTTTTGTCTCCTTACCTGAGAAAGGACATAATTAAATTGGAAGCAGTTCGGAGATGTTTCACTTCATGTATTCCAGGAATGATGGTCTGAAATTATGAAGGCTTTAACAGGTTACTCTTATAATGAGAGGCGATCTTATTGAAACATACAAAACCTAGAGGAGAGTGATCAGATAAATACCCACTGGGTGTTTGTATCGTCCAAACTTCTTGTTGTTTTTTATAGAATCTCTACAGTGTGGAAGGAGGACATTCCGTCCATCAAGTCCACATTGACCCTCGGAACAGTATCCACCCCGGATCTGCCCCACTACTCTATCCACGTTAGCCTGCATTTCCCATGACGAACCTATCTGACCTACACATCCCTGGGCAGTATGGGCAATTTAGCACGGCCAATCCGCTCTAAGCTGCATATCTATGGACGATGGGAGAAAACTAGAACACTGGGAGGAAATCCACACAAACATGGGGAGAATGTTCAAAATCCACAGAGAGGGTTGCCCGAGGTTGGAACTGAACGCAGCTCTTTGGTGACGGGAGGTATCGGTGCTAACCACAGATCCACCATGCGCATCCGTTAGTTCTATTAGTTACTTGTGGCTAACTAAATAAATCTGCCTGACTTGTTCCTGTCACTGAACCTGACTCACTCTGAGAACTTTATCATCGGCCATCTCACCAACCTGGTTACATTTAAAATTTGGTGTCAGCAGTGGAGGAATGTGACGAGAAAAGGAAATAGGGACACCCTCCAACATCCGTCAGAGTAGGAATTAGGATAACTCCACAAAGTGGGATTTCAGTCAAGTGGGAATTCTCTTTCCCAGGAGTTTGGGGTGGCCTGACCTGTATATTACGTCGAAGCTGGCTTTGTCTGATTTTCCATGGACAGGTGAATCCGGGATAATGGTGCATGCAAAGAAAAGTGTAGCTGAGTTCACAATGAGATGAACCATGACCTTATTTACTGGTGGAGTAGTGCGAAACGTCAGAATGGCCCACTTGTGTCCCTCAGCCCTATGTTCTGATGTTCCATTCAGCACTCGGACAAAGGCTGTTTGAACATGGTGATAAGCCAGGCAGGTATTTATTCTATCTTGCCAGGAAAACGAACGCCTCTCTTAAGCCAGTACCTCAATTAGGGAAGGTACTGGGATCCTTACCTTCAATTCCAAAAAGATTAATGTCTCCTGTCCGAGATTTGTCACCGAACTATTTCAGACTGAACATTTTGAGGATAGATGGATTAAGATGGAGTCATTTTTCAAGAATATGGGTCTTCCAGGAGTAACTCCTGAATAGGTGTTGTGCCTTAATGCACCATTGTCAGCGCAGGAGGGTGTGAAGCAGCTTCAGAATGTAAAGGCGCACGTTCCTGACGTATTTCCTAGTGAATGTTATAAATAATTTATAAATCTATTGTCAGGGCTGATGTTTAACGTGTTCCATCACTCATACAGTCACAAACCCATTCCTCCATCCTTAATAGAGGCTCATATCTCTCTGATGCTGAAGAAAGGAAGACCCCGAGGATTGTGCTTCTTACACGCCAATCTCACTTTTAAATGTTGGTCTCAAAATCCTGTCTGAGATCTGTGCATTAAGGTGGAAACTTTGCTGCCTTCCGTTACCAAAGAGGACCAAACATGCTTTATAAAGTGCCACAGATCTTCCTACAATGTTAGAAATTTTCTCAATATGATCCAAGAGTGTCAACAACAATCTGTCCAGGGATTATTGATCTCTTTAGATGAGAGAAGGCATTTGATTGGGTTGAGTGACCGGGTCTCTTCTGTACATTCGAATGGTTTGGTCTTTGCAAAGTTTTTATCAAGTGGGTGAGGTTCCTTTACCGCGATCCTCTGACTGCAGTTCTCACTAATGGTGTGCCAACCAGTAATATTAATATTTCTCCAGGCAGCCGCAAAGGTTGACACCTTTCACCATTGTTGGTTACGTTGGTGATTGAGCCACTGGCGCAGGCCATCCGTAGGGATGCCAACATATCTGCCCCAGAGGTGGGATCGAAGTCTCGAAAGATTACATTGTATGCAGATTAGGGTCTTATGTCTTTGTCAAATGCCGCAATTTCGGTAGTTCATGTGATGCAATGCATTGATTCGCTTGTTGCCTTTCTGAGCGATAAGATTATTTTTACAAAGTTGGAGGCCATGCCTATGGGAGGTCTTAGAGAAATACCTGATACTGAGGGCAAATCCTGGTTTCCTTTTAAATGGTCACGGGGTTGATTTCCCTATTGCAGTATATTCATTGCATCTGTCTTTGATCATTTATTTAACGTGAACTATGTCCATTTGTTTGAAAAAATTAAACAAGACCTTCAAAGATGAGAGGCATTTCCAATATCCTGGCTCGGTCAGACAGCTGTTGTTAAAATGAATGTCCTTCCGCATTTCCGGCACCCAGTTCAAATGCTTTCTATGATGTTTCCCAGACAGATATTTCGGAAACATAATGACTGGTTTAGCTCTTTTATTTGGCACCATTCTTTATCTAGCTAACAAAATTGCAACTGCCCCACAGATTGTGAGGAGTAGATCTCCCCGATTAAAAGCAATCAATTAAGTTTTTTCTCATCATATGTTAGTGCCTGGGCCGCTGATGTCTCGGCATCAATATTGCTAGACATTGAGCCCTCTCAGACAAAATGAACCCTTATTAGCCTGTTGTTCTTAGATAAAATGACAACATTTATGGAATATTGTCATAAAATAATGATTATCAATACCATTAAAACTTGAAGAACAATGCGTCAGATCGAGGCAATACAGCCAAAACCATGTTTCTTACCCCGATAATTGGTATGCCGGGGATAATGGATTCCAGGTTTAAACTGTGGGCAGCGAGGGCGATACCTTGTTTGGGTGATTTAGAATTAGTAATATCCCTACAGTGTGGAAACAGATCCTTGGGCCCAGCAAGTCCACTTTGATCCTCTGAAGAGTAACCCACTCACATCCATTTCCCCTACCATCTTAGATTTACCATGATTAATGCCCCAACTTACAGATCCTGGAACACTATGAGCGATTTAGAAATGGCCAAGTCATCTAACATGCACATGTTTGTGACTGTGGGAGGAAACCTATGCAGTCACAGTTGAGAATATACTAACTCCACACAGCCAGTCACCCAAGGCTTGAACCAAACCCGTGACTCTGGTGCGGTGAGTCAGCAGTGCAAACCACGGAGCCACCACGTGTTAATTGAAGGACAAACAATGATACGATTGATCAAATAACTCGTAAGTATGGACTACCTCGTAGAGACTTCTTCTGTTTTTTTTTTCCTGAGTAGAGATTTGATTAAAGAAACACAATTTTAAAAGAAACTTATAGATCCGTTATAGAGAAGCAGGTGATTATTGTAAAAAATACTCTCTCTGTCAGTACCCTTTAGCATTTGTTGGAGAGTGTCCCCTCAGACTAGACTGTGCAGCTTCGTGACGTCTGTGCGAGAGAGTTGGGGGTTCAGATCTTTTCGGAGACATGCGAGGATATTTGAAAATGCTCGAAGTAGTTTGATCTGTAATAGAACCCATTCCATGCAGTTGAAAAAATCTTCATAGGTTCGATGTGACCCCAGATTTACTCTCAAAATTCAAAGTGGGATTATCTTCAGCATGTCCTAAATAAATGGAGAATGACTACAGACACTCTTACTCATTGCATGTGGTCCTGCTGCAGGTTTCGTATATATTGGAGCACTGTGTTAGGTGTGGTAGAGTGGTTCTGGGGACCGAATTGAAGATGGACCCGGTTTCTCTTTTCCTGGGCCTGACCAGAGTATCTTATGCAGATGCACATGGGAAAAACAAATATATCCTTACTTTCTATGCTAGGAAAAATATTAAGTTGTGTTGTATGTCTGAAAACTCCCCGGGTCTGTTGAGACTTTGTAAGCTCATCATGGAGAAAATCCCTTTGGACTTCCTCACCAGCATGGTGCACCAAAAAACAGAGATTAATATAAGTCATAGAATCTTAGAGACATGGAGATGTACAGCATGGAAACAGACCCTTCGGTCCAACCCATGCCGACCAGGTATCCCAAACCAATCTAGTACCACCTGCCAGCACCTGGCCCATAACCCTCCAAACCCTTCTTATTCATTTACCCATCCAAATGCCTCTTAAATGTTGCACTTGTATCAGCCTCCCTGACATCACCTGGCAGTTCATTCCATACACGTACCACCCTCTGTGTGAAATACTTGCCCCGTAGTTCTCTATTATATCTTTCCCCTCTCACCCTAAACCTATACCCTCTCGTTCCGACTCCCCGACCTCAGGGAAAAGACTTTACCTATTTACCCTATCCGTCGGAGGCTGAGGGGTGACCTTATCGAGGTTTACAAAATTATGAGGGGCATGGATAGATTAGATTAGATTAGATTAGATTACAGTGTGGAAACAGGCCCTTCAGCCCAACAAGTCCACACCGACCAGCCGAAGCGAAACCCACCCATACCCCTACATTTACCCCTTACCTAACACTACAGGCAGTTTAGCATGGTGGCACGGTGGCACAGTGGTTAGCACTGCTGCCTCACAGCGCCAGAGACCCGGGTTCAATTCCCGCCTCAGGCGACTGACTGTGTGGAGTTTGCACGTTCTCCCCGTGTCTGCGTGGGTTTCCTCCGGGTGCTCCGGTTTCCTCCCACCCTCCAAAGATGTGCAGGTCAAGTGAATTGGCCATGCTAAATTGCCTGTAGTGTTAGGTAAGGGGTAAATGTAGGGGTATGGGTGGGTTTCGCTTCGGCGGGTCGGTGTGGACTTGTTGGGCCGAAGGGCCTGTTTCCACACTGTAATCTAATCTAATCTATCCATGCCCCTCATAATTTTGTAAACCTCGATAAGGTCACCCCTCAGCCTCCGACGCTCCAGGGAAAACAGCCCCAGTCTGTTCAGCCTCTCTCTATAACTCAAATCCTCCAACGCTGGCAACACCCTTGAAATCTTTTCCGAACACTTTCAAGCTTCACAACATCTTTCCGATAGGAAGGAGACCAGAATTGCACGCAATATTTCAACACTGGCCTAACCAGTGTCCTGTACAGCTGCAACATGATCTTACAACTCCTGTACTCAATACTCTGACCAATAAAGGAAACGCCTTCTTCACTATCCTCTCTACCTGCGACTCCACTTTCAAGGAGCTATGAACCTGCATTCCAAGTTCTCTTTGATCAGCAACACTCCTTGCGAACTTACCATTACAGGTGTAAGTCCTGCTAAGATTTTCTTTCCCAAAATGCAGCACCTCCCATTTATCTGAATTAAACTCCATCTGCCACTTCTCTGCCCATTGGCCATTTGGTCAATCTGAGGTGACCCTCTTCGCTCTCCACTACACCTCCAATTTTGGAGTAATCTGCAAACTTACTAATGTATCTCTTATGCTCGTATCCAAATCATTTGTGTCAATGACAAAAATTAGTAATCCAGCACCGATCCTTGTGGCGCTGCACCTGTCACAGACCTCCAGTCTGAAAAACAACCCTCCACCACCACCCTCTCTCTACTACCTTTGAGCCAGTTCTGTATCAAAATGGCTAGTTCGCCCTGTATTCCATGTGATCTAACCATGCCATTCAGTCTCCCAATGGGAACCTCATCAAAACCCTTACTGAAATCCGTATAGATCACATCTACCCCTCTGCCCTCATCAATCCTCTTTGTTACTTTCTCAAAAAACTCAATCAACTTTGTGAGACATGATTTCTCACGCACAAAGCCATGTTGGCTATTCCTAATCGTTCCTTGCCTTTCCAAATATATGCACATCCTGTCCCTCAGGATTCCCTTCAACAACTTGCCCACCATCAACGTCAGAGTCACTGGTCTATAGTTCCCTGGCTTGTCCTTAACATCCTTCTCATACAATGGCACAACGTTAGCCAATCTCCAGTCTCCCGACACCTCACCTGTGACTATCCATACTACAAATATCTCAGCAAGAGGACCAGCAATCACTTCTCCACCTTCCCACAGTGTTCTAGGTTACACCTGATTTGGTCCTGGGGATTTATCCACTTTTACCCGTTTCAAGACATCCAGCACTTCCTCCTCTGTAATGTCAACATTTTGCAAGGTATCACCATGTATTTCCCTACATTTTATAACTTCCATATCCTTTTCCACAGTAAATACTGATGCACAATACTCCTTTAGTATCTCCCCCATACTTTCTGTGCTAGTAAAAATATTCTGTTATGTTGGATGTCTGAAAAACCTCAGGGTCTGTTGGGTGGTTGTAAGCTCGTCATGGAGAATATCCCTTTGGACACTCTCACCAGTATGGATCACAGAAAAGCAGAGATTTGCATAAAATATGTCAACCCTTTTTTGATTACCGCGATACAGGCTTATCTGCCACTCCAAAAACGGCTTTTATATAGCCATGACGATATTGTCTAATGAATCACATATTAAGAATTATGAACGTATGAATGTATATCAGTTCATGCTCTCGAAGAACGAAAGCTATCACTTTGTTATGCTGAGCCATATTATTTATTTATTATTTATTATTTATTTTTGTTTTTCTTTCTTTCCGTTTAGAGACTTTAACTTATTTTGTATATGCATGCACATGGGTGTAATTTTGTTCAGTTATTTGAGTTGTTTTGTTATTGATTTAATATAATAATAAAATATCTTTTTCAATAAAAAAAATTGTTAAAAATTTAAAATGCTAACATTGATAGATTAGAGTCCCAAATAACTCTCATTAGAGAGACCACTCAAGTTGGTTTATGTTGAAGGTCACCACACGTGTGATGGGGTGAGGTTGAGAGAGCATCCTCTTCATGGTAACCTCTGTCAGTGTGGGGAATGGAACCTGCGCTGGTGGCCTCCATCTGCATCACAAACAAATCATCCAGCCAACTGAGTGGGAGACTGTGTAATTTTGCACACAGAATCAGTCACAAAAAAAGGTCAAGATAAATTTTGATGACAAGCGAAAAGGTGGATTCGAGATAAAAATGTTCTCTGCTCGAGATTATATTTTATAATGAGACAAGTGTTTGGAAGCTGTATTTGGCTGAATACAATAAGGTGAGACAAGTGAAATAATCAGAATGACTAATTGTGACTGGTCAAAAATCACACAACACCAGGTTATAGTCCAACAGGTTTAATTGGAAGCATACTAGCTTTCGGAGCATCGCTCCTTCATCAGGTGATTGTGGAGGGCTCGATCGTAACACAGAATGTACAGCAAAAATTTGCAGTGTGTTGTAACTGCAATTATACATTGAAGAATTGATTGTCTGTTAAGCCTTTCATCTGTTAGAATACAATGATAGTTTCACTTCTTTCATGTGTAAATCACAAAACCCTTTTTTTTAAAGTTGCATTCTCGGGTTAGCTGTTAACAATGGTGATAGCTAGACAATGTGTTGAAGGTGTTAGCCCCCTGTGTTCTCAGTCTATGACCTAATGTTTAGATTGATTCCAACCTAAAAAGTGAAATAACAGAGTTTTACATAAATTCATGCAGTTTTTGAGCTCAGTGTTCGACATGAATCTATGTGGTTTTTGAGCAAAGTGCAATGTAACTTTGTACCATAAAAATTCACCACAAACAATATATATGTATGCATGTGGGTCTTTGTCTGTCTGTGTGTGTGTCACTCTGGGGTGGGGATTGTGAGTGTGAGAAAGTGTGTGTGTGCGTGTGTGTAGTGAGTGCAGAGTATCTTAAGTCTGTGAGGGGGTGCATGTGTGGGTGTCTGTGTGTCTATAAGGGTGTGTGTGGGTGTCTGTGTGCGCGTCTGTGTGTATATGTGTCCGTGTGCATGTGAGAGTGGTGTGTGTGCAGGAATATCTGTGTGTGTGTGTAGTGCAATGGAATCAATCTAAACATTAGGTCATAGACAGAGAACACAGGGGGCTAACACCTTCAACACATTGTCTAGCTATCACCATTGTTAACAGCTAACCCGAGAATACAACTTTAAAAAAAAGGGTTTTGTGATTTACACATGAAAGAAGTGAAACTATCACTGTATTCTAACAGATGAAAGGCTTAACAGACAATCAATTCTTCAATGTATAATTTCAGTTACATCACACTGCAAATTTTTGCTAAAAATTCTGTGTTACAATCGAGCCCTCCACAATCACCTGATGAAGGAGCGTCGCTCCGAAAGCTAGTGTGCTTCCTGTAACATGGAGCTGAGTAGCCATCAGATCACCCCCAAACGTATTGAATGTTGGAGCATATTTGAAGTACTGAGTGGCCTCATGATGGATTTTAATTGTGTGTGATTTGAAAAACATACATCTCTACACCATCCTCTTACGTGTTACGCACTGGGGCACAGCCATTTTCCTGAAACTGGGAATAAGTTGGAACAATACCTGGAACATTCCATAATTGACATTCTGCAGAATATTCTCTAACTATGTGGGGGGCATTAGCACGGCAAGAGAGAAAGAGAGGTAAGGTGCTGCATGCAATTGTGTGAGTGGTGGAGCATGAGCCTTGTTCAGGAGTCGGTGCAATAACAAATATACAGTGAGTGTGAGGGAGCAGAGAAAATATGGTGACCCTTATCCTGACAGAATGGGGAAGCTTATTGATGGTTGTCATGTTTTGCTGGACATTTCTTCGTACCCCAGTAACTGCACCGAGCTGCGTGGTGTGCTCAGCCCATGCTCGGTGGATCTGGTAGTGTGGCCTCCTCTGGGAAGAGAATGGTCCCCTTTTGGATTAGCGCATCCACCAGGACCTCCGTGCTGCTGTCGACAAACCGTAGTGTAATTTCCCCTTCATTGCCATGCTTGGGGAAAATGTGCAGGGCAGCTCCAAATTGAGAAAGCACAACCGTGTGCCCATTGATCTTTTAAAGATGGCACCAGTGTCAGGGATTACGGAATATCCATGGGCATACGGGCGATGGTGAGTACCTCCAGTCATGATGGGTGGGAGAATCGGGTTGGCATTGTATGAGAGAGACACTATGGAGTGGGATGTGTCGTTAGTGAGATGAGTTTGGTAAGATAACACCAGGACATTTGCTCGGCCTCGTGCAGCCAACCCCTCTGTCACACTCAATGAAAATGTCACTGAGACAGTTTTTTGTTAGGTTCAGCCCAATGAGGCGAAGACTTTGCTGTCCTCACTCCCAGTTGCAAAGCTGCAGAACAAATGCTCATCCAAAACTCTCCATCCCCTGAACTCACAGAAATATCCCTTCGAAATATTGACCCGTGTTGCATGGTACTTTCGAAATGTCTTCATTTCAGCATTCTGAACCTGTGAACATATCCTTCCATGACATTTTATCTCAGTCTCTCCCCCGCCTCCCCCCCCCCCCCCCCACACACACCCTGTATTCACCCCAAAACACTCTCATTTACAGTCATATTGCACGAGACTGCCAGTATGACTGGCCATTTGGCTCAGCTGGTCCATGGCAGCCAAAATGTCCATCCAGACTCACCCCATTCCCTATCCTTGTTCTGTATCCCTCTAATTATTTCCTATCCGTGTATTTGTCCAAATGCCTTTTCAATGTTGTTATTGTACCCACCTCAATCACTTCCACTGACAGGTCAGTCCATATGCGTACCACACTCACTGTAAAAAAGTTGTCCCTCAGTTTCCTTTTTTATGTTTTCTATCCTTTCCAAACATTAATGGATGTCCTCTAGTCCTCGATTCACAACCTTGGGAACAAATTTTGAAGTATTCACCACATGCACGCCTCTCATGATTTTATAAGGGCTACACTTCTATAAGAACCACCTTGGTTTCCCACCTGTCCAACCTGTTCTAACCTGTCCAACTTCTGCCTGTAACCTAGAGCCTTTAGCCCAGGGAATATCTTTGGAAATTTGTTCTACGTTCAATAATATCCTTGTTCAATAATATCCTTTCTAGAGCATGCTGAACAAAACTGAACACAATACTCCAATCCAGCCTTACCAACATCCTATACAGCTGCAACATAATGTCCCAACTTCTATACACAATGGGTTGATGAAGATCAATGTGCCAACAGCCTTCTTCACCGTCCTGTGTATCTGTGACTCAAATTTAAGACAACCATGCACCTGATCTCCAACGTCCTTTTGTTGCACTACACGCCTTAAGGCACTATCATTCGTCATTAAATTCCTACCTGGATTTGACTTTCCTAAATGTAAAACACTTATCTATATTAAACTCCATTTGCTATTTCTCAGCCCACTTCCCAAGCTGATCAAGATACTGTTGCAATTTCTGATAATATTCCTCACTGTCAATGATGTCTTCTAATTTAGTGTCATTTGCAAACCTACTAACGTTGCGTTGTGCACTCTGGTCCAAATCATTGATATAGATAACAAACAGGAATGGGCCCAGGACCGATCACTGAGGCACTCCACCAGTCACAGGCCTCCAGTCCGACAAGCATACTTCCACCATAGCCATTTGCTTCATAACGTCAAGCCAACTGTGTCGCCAATTTGCCAGTTTACATTGGAGTCCATGGAATTGAACCTTCCAGAGCGGCCTACCATGTGGAACCTTATCAAAGGTCTTACTGAAATCCATATAGAATATGTCTACCACCCTGCCCTCGTCAACCTTCCTGGTCACTTCCTCAAAAACTCGATCAATATTTGTCAGGCATGATCTGCCAGGCACAAAGCTATGCTGACTGCTCCAAGTCAAACTCTGTCTTTCCAAATGCATGCATATCTTATATCTCTGTACCTTCTCAAGTGGTTTCGGAAACAGATGTGAAGCTTACTGGTCTATATTTCCCAGGCTTTTCTTTGCAGCCCTTCTGAATAAGGGCACAACATTTGCTACTACCCAGTCTTCTGGGACCTTGCCCCTGAACTATCTTCTCTCGCCTCGTGCAGTGCTCTTAGATATATCTGGTCAGGACCAAGAGATTTATCTGACTTTGTGCGTTTGCATGTGTCCAACAGCACCTTTACTGTCATATGGACTTTACCAAGATATCACATCTAACCTCCCAAAGGTCACAGGTATTCATGTCTTTCTTCATGATAAACACAGAGGGGAAATTGAGGACCTCACCCATCTCTTGACGTTTTACACATGCATGCCCATTTTGGATTTTAAGGCGTCGTATTCTCTCTCTAGTTGGTCTTTTTCTTAACTATACTGAATTTGGATTCACCCTAATCTGCTCAGCCAAGGATATCTCATACCCCCTTTTCGCATTGCTGATTTCCTTCTTCAGTAAACTCCTGTATCCCCTGTGTACCTCCAGAGATTCCCTTGGTCCCAGCTACCTGTACCTGAGCCACGCTTCCTTTTTTTCTGGTCAGAGCCTCAATATCTCTTGTCATCCAGAGTTCTCTCTTCCAGCCTCACTTTCCCTTCACCCTCACAGGAACATGCAGACCTTGAACTCGAGCTATCTCACTTGTGAAGCCCTCCCACTTTCCCGGGATCTTTTTACCTGAAACATACTACTCCAATCAAGCCCTGCAATCCCCTGCCTAATTTCAACAAAATTCGCCTTGCCCCAATTTAGGACTTGAATCTGTGGACCAATTTTGTCCCTACCATACCTATTTTAACATTCATACAGCTCTGGGCAATTTTCCCAAAATGCTCCCCCACTTTACCTCCGTCATCTATCCATCCCTATTTCCCAAAAGTAGGTCGAGGTTGTCCCTTCCCGAGTAGGATACTCTATATATTACTTGTGGAAACTTTCCTGAACACACTTAACAAATTACGTTCCATCTAAGTTCTTAACCCTCTGGAAGTCCCAGTCTATGTTAGGATAATTAAAATCACCTATTATGAGAACCCTATTGCTCCTGCAAGTCTCACCAGTCTCCCTGAATATTTGTTCTTCTAATTCCCATTGATTATTTGAAGGCGTATAGTACAACATTACCATCCCCCTCTTACTTGTTTGCATCACTTACAAATTCTCATTGGATATTATCTCAGTTATTTCATCTTTAAATACTTGAGTGATAGGCGCTTTAATCAGAACTATTGGTATTTAAATTGTTAAACTGCGCAGTGACTTTCACATTCGCAGCATCCCTTGTCAAGGCACAGTGAAGATATGTAGCTGTAAATGGATGGAAGCAGCACATCCTGTCAGTTCCAACATTGGCTGCAAGGTTCCCCACACCGGGCAGTGATCTAACACAGTGTTACCGAACAATGCAACAGCCTGGGTTGAAATATGAATGAACTAGTGCGGACTGCACAGCTCCCTACGCTGGACGTTTAGTCCAGGATTATAGATCCAGCATTGGTGTGGACTGCACGTAGTGTCACTCTGGACATAGCTGGGATGCATTCAGCAGTCCACTAGCCGGATCTACACAGTGCTCCATCCTGAATATGTAATGGATGGGCTGGTTATGTGAGTTGGATTGCGAATGTGAGAGAACTAAACATCTGGCAATGCCTTTATTTTGTGTTTTAATTCTTGTGATTGGACTGTTCAAATCCTGACTCATCCGGTTTGACCCATCCCTCTGGATGAGTCATGGTAACTGTTGTTAAAGCATCTGTGTCGGCAACATGACCAAAAAATGGAGCAGAGGCTGCAGAGAGTGGAGTCTCCGTAAAATGGAATGAGGGAATCACCATCAGATCAGCCTTGGTCTTAGTGAATGGTGGGGCAGGATTGAATGGACCACTGATGCAACTTATTCGTATATTTCTGTTTGTTCCAAGCAAACTCCCCTTCTCTCCCAGTGTCCCATACTGGTGGGGAGTGAGTCACCTCCTACTGTCCTTGTGTAACAGGATCCTCTGGCCTCAGTAGCCTCCAGATTTCCCTTTGCCCCAGTTTTGAGCAGTTGAGTGACTGCCTCCTGTTCCTGTGTCCCAGTCTCGAACAGTCGAGTCTCCTGTTCCTGAGTCCCAGTTTCAAACAGTTGAATGATTCCCTCCTGATCCCATACATGTCCTCCTCCTGCTCCTGAGTAACCGGTTCCAATAGCTCTGTGCTCACCTGCTGCTCCTGTGGAATTGAGGTGAGGAACTGAATGGCCTCTTCACATTCGTTACAACTTTTCTTGACTAAAGACCTTTCCCCTGTTTCTGTAAAACACCATCAAATTCTGAATGATGTATATTTGTATTTGACTCTCAGTAATTGAGCAAACAAGCCGACTGGCAGAATTCAGATGCTGAATAGCCACCTCCTGTTCCAGTGTTATACACTGAAGAGTCAACAGACTCTCAGAGAAGTACAGCAAGGAAAAAGATCGTTCGGTCTGGTCATCCATACAGCCAAATATCCTCAATTAATCACGTCCCCCTTGCCAGCAGGTGGCCATCTCCCTCTACACACTTCCCATGCATAATTCCATCCAAATGCTTTTTAAATGGTGTAACTGTACCTGCCTCCACCACCTCTTTTGACTGTTCAATCCATACTCACAGCAGTCTCTGTGTGAAAATGTTGTCCCTCATGTCCCTTTTTAAATCTTTCTCCTCTCACTTTAAACCTTTGTCTTCTAATTTTGGACTCGTCTATCCTGGGAAAAGTCATTGACTGTTTACCTTATCTATGCCCCTCATGATTTTATAAACCTCTTTAGGGTCCCCCATCAGCCTCAACACTTGAAAATAGTTCCAGCCTATTCAAACTCTCGCTGCAACTCTAACCTTCCAACACCTGCAACATTCTTTTAAATCTCTTCTGCACCTTTTCAAGTTTGACAACGCCTTTCCGACAGCAGGGAGACCAGAATTAAAAGCAATATTACAAAAGTGGCCAAACCAATGTTCTGGAGACATTTTGTCATGCAAATGTTCGACTCAAAGCACGCACTAATAAAGGGAAGATCACCAAGTGCCTTCTTCACTGCGCTGTCGACCTGTGACGGCACTTTCAAGGAACGGAGAACCTGCACCACTAGTCTAGCTTTGCTGCCTCACAGGGCAGCGACCTGGGTTTAATTCCATCCTTGAATGACTCGCTGTGTGGAGTTTGTACATTCTCCCCGTGTCTGCGTGAGTTTCCTCCGGGTGCTATGTTTTACTCCGACAGTATTAGGATATACAGGTAAGGGTAGATTGGCCATGCTAAATTGCGCACCGTACCCAGAATTGTGTAGGGGAGGTGGATTAGCCATGGGAAATGCAGGCTCAGACGGATAGGGCATGTGTTTGTCCAGTGGGATATTGTTTAAAGGGTCGGTGTGGCCTCGATGGGCCGAAAAGCCTGTTTCCTAACTGTAGGGATTCGAAAATTTCTGTGGCGTTCTATCATGTCTTGCCTTGATTTGTCTTGCCAAAATGCAACACCTCACATGAAACTAAAATATACTGTATCTGCCACTCCTCGGCTCACCTAAACAAGGTCCCATTCTAGTCTGAGAGATCATTCTTCACGGTCGACGAAATTTGTTATTATCTACAAACTTACTGACCGTACTTCATATACTTAAATGCAAATGATTTGTATAAAAGACAAAAGGCAGTGGACCCACTATTGATCTTTGTGGCACGCCACTGGTCACAGGTCTCCAAGTTTAATGAAGAAATGTCCACTCTCACAGCCTGTCTACAATATTCAAGAAAAATTTGGATCTAAATGCAGAGCTCTCCCTGGATTCCAGGCAGTCTAACCTTGGTAACCAGTCTACCATGTAGAACATTTTGATGTTCTTACTGAATTTCATAAAGACAACATCCACTCTCCTGCCTTCATCAATCATCTTCATCACTTCGTCAAAAGATTACACCGAGTCAGTGAGACGTGATCTCCAATATACAAAGCCCTCTTCAGTCCTTGTCTTTTCAAATGCATACACATCCTTTGCCAAAAAATCCCCTCCAACAATTTAGTCACCATTGACGTCAGGCTCAGCGATCCATGGTTACCTGTTTTATTTTCCCTTACTTTCTTAAATAATGACATATGTTACCAGCCCTCCAGTCTTTTGACACTCAGCTGTGGAAATCAATGATACAAATACATCATCAAAATGCTGACCAATCTCCTTCCTGGCTTCCCACAAACATGTGGGATACAACTGATCAGTTCCCAGGGATTTGTTCACCTTTATGTGTTTTAAAATGTCAAACACCTCCTTGTAATATAGACACTTTTCAATGTATCACTATATATTTATTCATTCTCTCGCTCTTATAACCTCATCCTCATTAAATACTGAGGAGAAATGTTTGTTTCGTATCCCTCCAATCTCGTGTGGTTCCACACATAGGTAGCCTTACTAACCTTTAAGGGGCCCTGTTCTCTCCCAGTTAATCTTTTGCGATTAAAGGATTTGTAAAATTTCTTCAATGCCGTGTTAACCCTATTTCGAAAGCCATCTCATGTCCACATTTTTCTGGCCTGATTTCCGCATTGACTATGCACTTGCTGCCTTTATGCACCTCTCTGGATTTACTTGATCTCAGCTCTGTTTTCCTGACATATGCCTCCTTCCTTACCTTGACCAGAGCATCAATATGTCTAGCTATCCAGCACTCCCTGCACCCACCAGCCTTGCCACTCTCACTAATAGGAACATGTTGGCTCTGGATTCTCTGAAACGAAGTTTGGATGGCCTTGCATTTTCCAACCATCCCTTTACCTGTGAATAGGGTATTCCAATTAGCCTTTCACAGGGTTCGCCTAGCACTTTCAAAATTGGCCTTGTTCAAAGTTAGAACTTTAATGTTTACATCAGGTCTATCCTATTCCACAACTAATTTAAAACTAATATTTATGCGTAACAGAAAGTTAAAGAAACACTTCCTGCCCCTCTGTAACCGGCTCAAGAGGTTGAATGGGCTCCTCGTGGCTTACTGTAATAGACTGGAAAGGCTGAATGGCCTCCTCCTGTCTTTGTGTAACAGACCCGAGACATTAAATGAGACAGTAACCCATGGATTACGAGCAGCCGTTAAACTGTATCCCTTCTCAGTTACAGAAACACAAACAACACAATGTACTCCAGGTGCCCTTTCAGTAACACCTCATATAGCTGCAGCAACACATCTCTTTGTTTTGAATGATTCTGTTGGCAAACTGTGCTGAAAAATGTATTGCTAGAAAAGCACGAAACGTCGATTCTCCTGCTCCTTGGATGCTGCCTGATCTGCTGCGCTTTTCCAGCAACACATTTTTCAGCTCTGATCTCCAGCATCTGCAGTCCACACTTTCTCCTTGTTGGCAAAATGTGCCAATGTTCTAGATTTCCACCCTTTCAAGTAGCAACAGTCTAATATGGGCTGAATGGCCTTCTCTTATGCCTCTGTAAGAGGTCCATAGGGACAGAATTGCTTCAGCCTATTGCTGAGCAGCAGTCTCAATGCTCTGTTCCAAGGTTATGAAAGGATTTAGTAGCAGGGCACTTAAAACCAGGAGTAGCCTCACACTAGTCAATAAGGATTCTAGAAACTTGCCCACCCGTGTTTTCTTTATGCAACCGATCTGTTATTTTATAACTGTGTCTTTCATAAACAGAGTGGAACATATATAGACTCCTGCAGTGTTCTGTTAATACTCTCATTTCCAAGTTTAAAAAAAAGTTTTAAAGATTTATGGTCCATCCCTCAGCAACCCTCATCCATTACATCCAAACCCAGTAAATGTTCTCTTTTGTAGTTATATGAAAAGTGATGTGTGGAACTAGTTAATTGAGCCTGTTTGCTCAGTCGTGATGTGGTGATGCCGGTGTTGGACGGGGATGAACAAAATTCAAAATCAAACAACACCAGGTTATAGTCCAACAAGTTTTATTGAAATCACACTAGCTTTCGGAGCACTGCTCCTTCATTAGGTGATAGTGGAGGACACACTTCTATGGCACAGAATTTATAGCAAAAATTTACAGTGTGATGTAACTGAAATTATACCTTGAAAAATACCTTGATTGTCTGTTGAGTCTTTCGTCGGTTCGAATACCATGATAGTTTCACTTCTTTCGTGTGTAAATCACAAAACCTTTTAAAAAAAAACGTTGCATTCTCAGGTTAGCTGTAACAGTGAATGTTAGCTAGACAATATATTGAAGGTGTTATCCCCCTGTGTTCTCTGCCTATGCCATAATGTGTAGATTGCTTCTAATCTGAAAACTGACATAACAGAGTTTTACATGAATCCATGCAGTTTTTGACCAAAATACAATGTAACTCTGCAAGTACAAATTCATCCCACAAATTATATGTGTGCATGTGGATCTTTGACCGTTTGTATATGCGTGTCTGTGTCTGTCTGGGTTGTGAGTGTGAGAGAGAATGTATATGTGTGTGTCGTGATGTAGAGTGTCTTAAGTCTGTGAGGGGGTGCATGTGTGAGTGTGGGAGCGTGTGTGCGTGTCTGGGGTGGGGGGTTTTGAGTATCAGTGAGAGAGTGTATATGTGTGTGCATGAGTGTAGAGTGGTCTACGTCTCTGAGAGAGTGCCGTGTGAGTGTGGGAGTGTGTGTGTCTGTAAGGGTGTGTGCGAGTATCTGTGTACCTGTCTGTGAACATGTGTGTCCGTATGTATGTGTGTGTATAGGAGTACCTGTGTGTGCGTGTATAGTGCAATGGTGGTCACCTGTAATGTGACATGAACCCAAAGTCCCGGTTGAGGCCCTCCCTATGTGTATCGAAATGAGCTATCAGCCTCTGCTCGGCCATTGTTCGCTGCTGCCTGTCCTGAAGTCCGCCTTGGAGGATGGTCACCAGAAGGTCCGAGGTTGAAGATCCTGGACCACTGAAGTGTTCCCCAACTGGGAGGGAATACCCCTGTCTGTTTATTGTTGTGCGGTGCCCATTCATCCGTTGTCGTAGCCTTTGCTCGGTTACCCAGTGTTTGTTCAGTGACTGTGATTAATGCCAATCTCCATGGATTCTAATTATCCCAGTGGAGGGTTTCCATCTTTTAATGATAAATGGGCTCCGTTCAATGTGTTATCCCATAACATGAGCGGGAGCATCACCGACAGCACTTCCAGGGATCAGCAGATTTTGAAGAGGGGGGAGGAGAGATCAGACTGGAATGTTCCAAAAATGTATCAGAATCTGGGAACATTAGACTGGCATGTTCCAACAATAGACAGGACTTTATCCAATTATGTTAGTTATCTTTCTGCATTTAATTGGTTGTCCTTATCATCGCGGATCTATTACGATCTTCTCATTATTCAATATATTTATTAGCCTTTCCTGGCTATCGTCTGTGATCCTGCTAAGTGTCACTGTCCAGATTTGTTTTTTTTATAAACCAGTTTTGACTGTATTACCGTTCTTTTATATAGTCTACACTACTTGTCACTATTATCTTCCTGTTGAAACTCTCAATCCATAGATTCGCCCTACAGACCACTACTAAGTACATCAAGGAATGTGTTCAATTACTGTCTCCCTCTCTGTTCTGTCAGCGTTACTCATGGGTCTCTATGTTGAACTACTCAGTTTCAGCGGAGAACTACAATTTATTGTATCATGGCCTTGGTCATTTAAATATTAAGAGCATGGAGGTCACTCTCCACTGTTCTGGTTACAAACTCCACTTCCTGCCACTGTTTCCATCTCATCCCTGACCAATATATGCGGCTGAAGCAGACAAGTCACAACTGTGGGTGATCCCTTTGACCATGAGCTGATTCCTGACACCATGCCCTGACCATTTCTAACTTGAAATACTCGCCACTCCAGAATATATCTCACTGGTTTAGTCCATCTGCTGTTTGAACCTTGAGCTATGAAATACAGTCTTAAAGAAGCCAATAATCTGCTGCTGACGCTCCCAGCTTCAAACCTGCCGAAGCAAATCTGATTCGAACTCACACCAAACTCCCATCCATCTGTCATTCATGTGCACGCCGATATATATTGCTGTTATGTCTGGCAATGCCTTTATTTTGACATTCTCAAACCTTTTATCTCATCTGTCCATGAAACTTCTCTCGTTCTCTCTCTGTCGATTAACAAAAAGCCTGCTAGTTGTTCTTATTTAAAATAATTTCCTCCATGTGCGTTCCTTCTCAAACAATGAGTTTCGCTTTCAACTACACCTATCGCGCGCACACAAACACAAACTGTCCCTCAGTTTCTGATGAACACACATACACAGCAAACCTTCCCATTGTCGGCAGTAATCTGATGCGAGTATGGTCTGCATATGATAGTAAGGTTTGCAATACTCGCTATGCTGGGCGGATAGTACAGTTTACTGAGCAACACACTAGCCTGCTCTGCACAGCTCTCCATGCTAGGCTGTCATCTTGTCCCAGTGTATGGCATTTGTGATGTTCTGTGAAGCAAATTCAGAATTTGATGTAACAAACCATTTCCGCTGATCTGACAATGCCTTTATTCAATGTTCGCATTCTTGTAATGTTACTTTTGAAGATCTCACTTCTCCAGTTAGTCCCACTGCCAGGTCTTTTTCCCCATATTTCCACAACATCTTTTCAGTGAATTATCTGTCTGTTTCTGTCTTGAATGTGAATCTCTCTGTCCCTCTGTATCTTTCCCTGGCCTCGGGTTTTGGCTCCCTAGTATATCGATTGCTGGCATTGTGTAGCTCAGAAGCAATGAAATGGCGTGTGTCAAGCTGTTATTCACTTCCCGGTATGTCCCATGTAATGGTCCATGGACAGGCGTGTTTCAGAAGTTATGAGACACATCCTTGTAACTTGGTCTGTACCTGTGTCTGCTCCTCTCAGGTGATCTTGCTGTCAGTAACATGAGGAAGCCCCTTGAATAAAGGAACAGTCATTTAAATTGTGTGGCAATGCTGTCACTTTTTTTTAAAGAAAAGGTTATTTTCTCCTTTTTTTAGTAAGAGGTCTTAAAGGCAAAGTGCCTACTGAAAACAGCTCAACTAAAAAACTTACGAGGCTTTTATGTTTTTTTAATAAATAGTCGTAAAAATGGCCAGCTGGCACAGACCAGGCTTTCTAGTTTTTCCCTTTCAGATGTAACAGTTACCAGGCGGTTCGGTCCCAGAAGGGTTGGAAGTTTTAATAAATTATCCCCAGCTGCTATTCTCTCTGAAACCTCACTTGATACTGTTTCCTCCTGGACTGGAGAACTGTATGCAAGAATGTATGTCTGAATGTTCATTTTTGCCAAGGGGTGTGTTTAGGTGATGTTAGTATATTGGAACAGTTCTTTTGTAGCAGGTTCTGTGTCCACCATTCAGTTAAGGTTTCCAATAGCTAAGTTATTCTAAATTCCTCTTCATTTTGTATGCATTTTCATTAGAGTGTCTAAATGTAGTGTGTTTTGCATAATGGTGGGTGTTTTGACGAGTGGAATCACATCTGGGACATCCAATTCCCATCTATCTTGTTATTAAGGAAAGGTTGGCATCCAAGCTACCTTCTTAAAATAGTTTGATGCGGTCTAGTTGGTCTATAGCAAACTGGGGTCTCTTATCTGGTTCTAAATCGATAATTGGGTTTAGAATTATAACCCCCACAGTGTGCAAACAGGTTATTCGACCCAACAAGTCTACACACGACTCTCCGAGGGGTAACCTACCCAGACCCATTCCTCTATACTATTATTACACATTTAACCTCACTAAGGCACCTAACCCACACATCCCTGAAAACTATGAATAACTAAACATGGCCAATTCACCTAACTTGCACATCTTTGGATTGTGTGAGGAAACCAGAGCATCCAGAATAAGCTCATGCAGACACTGGAGAGTACGCACCAGGAGGCTATTGGGTTCAAAGGTCGCGTATGGTAATTGTCAGTGTCTTTTGTTCCAGATGTTGAATTCGGTTGGTTTAAACAATGTTTTGTGTATAAAGATTCTTTCAGTCACTAAGAGTTCTCTGTGTGTGGAAGACGTAAAGTTTTACAAAAGGTAATGGAGGCAAAGCTGTAGGAATTGGCAGACAAGCTGGAGTTGGGGTTGTGATTGTCTGTGAGAACATGAGAGATAATTACAGCTTTTGCTCGGCAATTACATTTGGAGGATCTGCCATCAGACTGTTTAGAAATGGCTCGAATTCAATTTCAAATGAGGCACCTTGAACATGAGAAAGAATTGAAACAGTTTGAATTATGATGAAAAGTAGAAATAAAAGAAAAGGAAATGAAGAAGAAAGAGAGAAAAGAGAGAAGAAAAGCAGAGAGTTTCAACTTCAAAAGTTAGTAATTAGAGAGGAAAGTTGACATAGAAGGTGGTGATGAAGGTAGACGGTAGGCTGGATGAGAAGGTTAGTGAGGATGAGCAACCCTATAGTAGCCAAAGTCCTGATGGGGATCTGTTTAAAAACAGCCAAGCATTATCTAAATTTGATTAGAAGGATGGGGGAACATTTTTAATTTCATTTGAGAAAGTGGCTAAACAAATGCAGTGACCAATGACCATGTGGATTTAGTTGATCCAAACAAAGCTGATAAGTATTTGCATCCCTATCGGAGGAGGTATCTGAGGAGTATGAGGAGATGTATAAAGCCATCTGAAGTGCATATGAGCTTGTGCCAGAAGCTGACAGAAAACGTTACAGGAATCTAAAATAGCGTCCCTGGTTAAACGCACATTGACTTTGAAAGAATAAAAAATAATAATTTTGAAAGGTGGGAAAGGGTATTTAAAACAGAGCAAACTAATGACACTCTTAGAGAGATTCTTATTTTGGAGAAGCTCAACAATTCACTTCCTGCAGTCATGAGAACTCGTGTGGAAGAGCAGAGAGTTAAAATGCCAAGATTAGAAGCTGAATTGGCTGATGATGATGATTTAGTTCAGAAATCAATGTTTGGTTTCCGTGAGGGATTGAGAAGAATGTGCAAGATCTTCTTAAAACATATCCCTGTGAGAAGAAAGTGAGGTCTGCAGATGCTGGAGATCAGAGCTGGAAATGTGTTGCTGGAAAAGCGCAGCAGGTCAGGCAGCATCCAGGGAACAGGAGAATCGACATTTCGGGCATAAGGCCTTCTTCAGGAATTCCTCATTCCTGAAGAAGGGCTTATGCCCGAAACGTCGATTCTCCTGTTCCCTGGATGCTGCCTGACCTGCTGCGTTTTTCCAGCAACACATTTCCATATCCCTGTGAGAGTAAAGTTTATTGGCATAGGTCAGGAGAAGCCGGTAAAGAGGTTACAGCATTAAGAGGCACAGAAGCATGTAATTCTTTTATGCTGAGACATAAGGAGCTATGTCATTCAGAGGGAGTATTGGAAAGATGAGAAGTGCTCCATTATATAACGTGTGGTTGAAGCATCCACTGGAAACATCAACAGACTTATTCCACAATGGGGAAGGAGGCCTTGAGCTTGACGTTGGCGTTACAACATTTCTGCATTTTAAAATGTGAATAACATACCTGAGACAATTTTTTATCACTGATCGTGACCCTTAAAGTTTTTGGAGAGGTTTGGGGAGAATAATACCAGTCTGTTTCGATGGAGCTTATTATTGCTGCCATTCAATTTGAAATTATACAGTTGCCAGGGCGAGAAAACGTAAGTTTTGACATGTTGTGGAGACTTGGATGAAGAAAGACAAAGGCATTCCGTGGCAGGAGTAAAATGAATGAAATCGAATCTAGTTGTGAACAATTGTATGCTCAGAGTCAATGTAATATATATATATATATTGCAGTCTGCTAATAGAGGAAGGTTGGGAGGTCTAAAATGATTCCATTTTTGTATATTCATGGATCATTTTATTGATGGTGGAGTTGTGAGTATACGATTACTGTAAAAAGGTTATTCTCTCTTGGGTTATTTTTTTGAAGAGAGGTTTTAAAGGCAGAGGTGCAGAATTGCTGTCTGAAAACAGTTTAAGTAAATAACTGAGAAAGCCTTTAGGTTTCATTAAAACGGTGCTAACAATGGAAGTGCAGTGGCCAGCTCTCCCAGACCAGGTTTTCTCGTTTTGTTTTTAGCTGCAGCATTCAGAAGCTGTTCGGGCCCCAAAAGGGTTGGAAGTTTCAATACATGATCCCCAGCTGTTTTTCTCTCTGAGATCTCTGTTGATGTTGTTTCCCCCTGGATTGGAAAACTGCTGTAAGGATCTGTATTTGAACATATCTTTGTGCCAAGCGGTGTATACCAAGAAGGTACGGTATCTAATGTTTGTGTAAGTGTTCCAACATATAAGCTACCCCACAATGTTCTTTTCTTTGATTGTATTTTAACTAAAGCATTTGAATAGATTATATTTTGCTTAATATCGAGTGGTTTGACCAGTCACAACATATCTGTAAGGCACACTTCACATCTATATTCAAAATAAGGAAATGTTAGGGTCTAAGCGGCCTTCTTAAAATATTTTACGGGAATCTGGTCTGGTCCACAACACTTGTAGCCGAGGGGTTTCTGACTGACTCCTGTTATTAAAAAATTGGTGGAGTGGCTGGGGATGGTTTGCTGGAAGTTGTGCTGTAAGCTGCCTCAGACATTCAGGGAGACCTCAGGATTTGGTGACTCAACTCTGGATGGAGCATCTGAGCCTGCAACATGAACAACAAATGAAGCAGAGGCTGCAGAGAAGGGAAACTCTGAAACCACGGAGTGAGTGGGTGTGGGGAAAAGGATCTGCTGTATCCACCCCAAGTATTCCAGGAACAGCTTCCCAAGGTTCACTTAACCCAGGCTCATATAGTGAGGGGACCCTGACTGAACAAGGAGCTGGTCAAAGAGCGGTGTCACCTCCTTCAACACGTCCTGCAGCATCACACCAGGAGGAGGGTGGTACTGCCAGTGGCTGTTAGGGTCACTGTTTCATTCAGCTTCTGTGATCCATAACTTTCCAGGCAGAACTAGATGACATATCCATCATTTCCCAGTATCTCAACATCAATGTCACCATTCGGTCATGGAGGATATATGTGGTGGATGAGGTAAATACATTGTTTCTCCCACAGCAGGGAGCTGCCGGATGTATCCAGTATAGTGGGATTCTCGATGGTGTACATGGCATCTGTAGAGTCCCCATGTCAATGGCGAGAGGTATAGGAACTGGAGGAGCTCTCTCTCTCTATTAATGTTACAGTGTACCCATGCACAGTACATCATGTTGGTGAATACCCACTGTCCTGGCAGCAGTCATGGCCTCTTCATTCAGAAGCAGTCAGCCATTCTATTTGCAGACTCTCCACCTTCTCTTGATAATTTAATCTCTTGCTTACCACAGAGACATCACCAAACCCAGCATCTGTATATCTGTTCCATCCTCCTGATCATTAATATAGATTGTAAATAGTTGAGAACCAAGTACTGGTTACTTTGTGACCCGGCTGGTTACGTTCTTTCTAACTGATTGAGACTGATTTATTCTGCGTGCCTGCTCCTTTATGATACGGTCTCCTTCCCCATTCCTGTGCAACACAGTCGAAGAGTTGAATAAGAACAAGGAGTATCTGTGAGGAATCCAACCCCTCGATGAGGTTGATGTCAACACGGCCTCTGTTCCACTTTCCTGTAATCTCTCCATCCTAAAACTCTAGTCTCTTGTTGTAGATTGCGCCACATGAAAAAATAATCCACTCCATATCTACACATTCAATTACTTTTAGCATTTTACAGACCTCAATGAGATCTCCTTTCATTCTTATAAACTGGAGAGTATAGGCCTAAACTGCTCAATTTATCTTCATATGACAAACACTTCAAATATGGAATCAATCTGATGAAGCTCTTCTGAATTGCCTCCAATGGAAATACCTCATTCTGCAGGACATCCAAACTGTACTCCAGTTGCAGCCTCACTAATGCCTTGCATAACTGCGCCAACACTCCCTACCTTTCAACTCTATCCTTTTATAAATAAACACTGAAATTATGCTTGCATTTCTCATTATTTGCAGAACACGCAGGCAGGTTTTCTGTGATATGCAAGCAGACACCCGGATCCCTCTACACCTAAACACTTTGAACTTTCTCTCCATTTAGATAATAATTTGTCTTTCTATTATACTGGCCAACTTGAATAGCCCCATATTTATTCACTTTAATTTTCCTTGCCAAATGTTGGCCTATTCACCCAGCCTATCCATATAGTTTTAAAATCTCTTGCATCATCATTCCGAAGTAATTTCCCACCAATGCTAGTGTCATCTGAAAATGTGGTATCGTATTTTCTATCCCATCAACCGAGTACAGTAATACCATCAATCGCAAATGGTTGAGGCATGAGTACTGAAATTAATGGCACCCCACAAATTGCATTTGCCAAAAGAAAATGACACATTTAATCCATCTGACTCAATTTTGTTGTTTAACCAATCCTCCATCCAAGATACTAAATTACTCCTAAACCCATGTTGTCGGATCGTACCACTTACTCTTTGGAGAAGCGACATATCCGATGCCTTCAGGAGGACCAAATATGTTCCATCTCCAGATTCCCACGCTCCACCTTGTTTATGACATCTTCAAATAACTCAAGCAAACAATTCAAACACGATTTAGCGTTCGTAAAACCATGTTGACTCTGATGGATTGTGGTTTAACTTTGCAAATGTCCTGAACAATGGACTCTAACAATTAGACTTAAATTACAATAGTTTATTGTTACACTTTAGTACCTAATGTATACCATTAATATATGTTCTTCCCTTTTGAAAGCCTTTACGTTTTCTTTGAAATTCTATTTAATGGGCACACGTTTTTAAGAGATCTGCTCCAATTGCTGTGTAAAGGGTATGTGTGGCTGAATGGACTCATCATCCTGCTGTTAAACAAATTCGATGGGCTGATGTCTTTCTGGTGTTCCTATGTTGTCATCTCCAAGGCCAGAATGACCTGCTCCTGTTCATGCTTTGGAGGATTGGGAGATTATGGAATCTTCCTGTTGCTGGGTAACATTTTGAGGGGCTGATGGGTCTTCTCATACTTCTCCATAACAGGTGGAAATACTGAACGGTCTCCTCATGAATCCCGAAGATGGGACCGAGGGATTGATTGGTCTTATCTTGTTCTCATACAACAGACACGTGTCTAAATTACCTTTTCCTTTTTCATGAAAGAAGTCTCAGATAGTTTTTATCCTTATCCAATTCCCTCGCAATAGGCTTGGTGGGTCTGAATGGCCTCCTGTTATCCCAGTGTAACAATCTCTAGTCACTGTGTGACCTTTTCCAGTTCCTATGTTACAGACTTCAGTAGGCTGAATGGACTGATCCTGTTGCTTTTTAACAGGATACTGATGCAGCATGGCCTACTGTTACAGGCTCGAGTGGCTGATTGGCCTCCTTCTGTAAATGTATGTCAGGCTCCAGGGGCTGACTCGCCTCGTCCTGTTTTGATCGAACAGGTTCGAAGGCCTGAATATCCTCCTGTTGTTCCTGTGTAACAGGCTGGAGAACGGAATGGTTCCTCCACTATCTTTGTTATTTGCTTCACATGTTGACTCCTTCTGTCATCTATGTTCAAATAAGATCATCTTTAATTTTTGTAAACTCCAATGGCTACTGGGTCAACTGGATCAGCCTTTCGTTATCAGGTAGCACCTTCATTGCAGTAATCATTTGAGGGAGCCATCTCTGAGCTGCTTCCAATATAACAACATATTTTCTTCATTGAAGAGATTAAATCTGTACACACTACTCCAGATGTGATCTCACTAAGAATCTGTACAGCAGCAGCAACATTTTACCAGCCTGCTGTAAGGTTCCCACCCAGGTTAGAGCTGTCTCAGCTCTCTGGGGGAATACAGAGCATTGTTGGAAGATCATTGTCCTTCTCTACTTCACCAGCATAACGGGAGATCTGGAGAAATTAAAGGTTGAGAAGATCATAAATGATGTGGCGAGATGATATCCACCATTCATCTCCCCAGAGCCCATGTTGCTCTGATTCCACAGAATCTAGTAAGGTGAGCGCCAAAAAGAGTAAGGAGGAGCAGGAGAATTGACGTTTTGGGCATAAGCCCTTCATCAGGAATGAGGCTTATGGGTCAAGAGGGCTGAGAGATAAATGAGAAGCGGGTGTGGCAGATGGAAGGTAGCTGGGATTGCGATAGGTAGATGAAGGTGGGGTTGAAAGTGATAGGTGATGAAGGGAGATAGAACGTCTCATCTACTGCATCCATTACACCCAATGTGGTCTTCTCTACATTGGCGAGGCAGGAGGTCAACTTGTGGATCATTTCAGAGAACATCTCTGGACAGCCACATTAAACAATTCCATCGCCTTGTGGCTGAGCACTTTAACTGCCCTTCCCACTCTGCCAAGGACATGAGGGTCCTGGGCCTGCTCCATCGCCAAACCCGAGCCACCAGAAGCCTGGAGGAAGAAAGTCTCCTCTTCTGCCTTGGGACCCTCCAACCACAGGGGATCATAGTGGATTTCCCCATTTCCCCATTTCCCTTAATCCCACCTTATCCCACTCCCACCTTCCAAGTCAGCACCGCCCTTTTGAATGTTCCTATATGTCCATCTTCCTTCCTATCAATCTGGGCCACCCTCCTCTCCGACTATCACTTTCAACCCCACCTTCATCTACCTTTTAGATGAAAGAAGGCAGGTTAGAAAAATGCCAAGTGTTGCAGTAAACCAGTGGATTCAGAGAAATGTAGGACCCAGCAAAGGATGACCAAGAAACTGAGAAGAAAATCAGAAAGAGAAAAAGCGTGCAAATGAAAGAAAAACATAAAGACTGCTAAAAAGCGTCTATCAATGCATGAAAAAAAAAATAAAAACCAGGTCAAATGTGGAACAGTTGGTGTGCGTTCAAGGTAATTTATTGCAGAGAACAGAGAAATCGCAGGGAAATGAAACAATTTATCTGTGTCTATCTTCATGGAAGAATGTCCAGAAATTCTTCCAGAAATACCAAGTGACCATGGGACTTGTGTAAGTAAAGTCTAAGACCATTCTTATCAGTGTTGGGATTATCTTTGAAAAGAAAGCTGGATTGAGTATTTATAAATCTGACAGACTAGATATACTTCATACAGGAATTTCAGAGGAAGCAGCGATAGACATGTTGATTGCATCGTGGATTTTCACTTTATGTTCAGTCACATTCCCGAAAGGCATTTAGAGAATCAGGATAAAGCAAAGGTTATAAATATTATCCAACAGTTTAAGAAAGGATGAATTTGGAGAATGGTGAACTACAGACCAGTTATCTTGTCATCCGCAGGCGGGTTGGACTCGATTACAAAGAACATGCTACTAGATATTTAGAAGGTAATAACGTACCTGGGGACTATGATAATGTACCGATGGAAGGAAAAGCAGAAGTGGCAAACATTTTTTGGAATGGTTTGAAGATGATCCTTGGAGACTTAGGCAATGAAGAACCTATGGGTAACGTGGAGTTGGATATTCAGGAGCTTTTTTTTAAGAACTCACACAGTAATCTCATAAGAAAAATTAGAGTGAGAGGTAACTATTGACCAGGTCACTATTGATGTACGAGTATTAGATCACTGTTAAGGAACATATGCAAATGGGAAAGTAAAAATTAGGTTTACATTCTTGTGAATGTAATTGGAATAGAAAGGATGTAGTGAACCAATCGCATCGAGTGTTGGTGAGACTAACATTAGAGTATTGTGTAACGTTCAGAGTCCCAATCTCAGAAAGAATAGACTGACTATAGAGGAACTGCAAATGGTATCATCCAGATTAATCCCTACGATGATTATCCAGATTAATCCCTAAAATGGCAAGATTGTCTGATGTGGAAACTCAGCCTGTGATCTCGACTTTCAAAACACAAGAGGTGATTGCAGAGAAACTTAGAAACATAGCGGGGACTGAATAACAGAGGGACATGGAGAAGTACAAGTAGGCGAGATATGGGAGAATCCCACGATATTCTACACGGACAAATAGAACAGAGTAATCAGCAAACAGTTAGTGTCCATTAGAAACCAAAGGGGCAATCTGTGTGGAGAAAATTGATGGATTGTTACATGAGACCTTCACAGCTATTTTACTTGGGAGAACGAGGATGCAGGTACAGAATTCAAAAAGATGGACTGGAAACTATTGAACAGATTGATGTAAAATATGAGCAGGGATTTGAGGCTTTGTTCTGTAAATAGGGAAGGAGAAAATCGAACTCCAATCAGAGTCACAAGGTTTGATCAGGGATAATCATCATGACTTTATCAGAAGGAAGTCACATCCAATGGATTTGATTGAATTAATTTGAGGAGGTCGATTCTTTAGTTTTATAGGAAGGCCTTTGACAAATTTCCACCGGGGAAACTGAAAAATAAACTAAAATCTCACAATAAGATGGATAACTTGCCAAGTTACAACGAAAATTGTCTTAGTAGCAGGAGACAGAGGGTGGTGGGAGAAGGCTGTTTGTGTGACTGGAGACCAGTGTCCCCTGGTGTACCACAGCGATCAGTGCTGTGTCCCTTATTGTTTGTGTTATTCATAAAAAAAAAATATAGATGTGAATGTGGAGGGGGCGAGGTGGAGAGTGGGGGAGGTGTGATAAGTAAATGTATGTTTGACATAAAGATTGGCTGGGTGGTTAGCAGTGAGGAGGAAGGCCTTAACTTGCAGGAAAATTCAGAAGGAATAGTCAGATGGGCAGATCAATGGGAGAACGAACCAGGCAGGAGAGGACTCAATGAATGGTAGCACACTGGGAACCTCAGAGTGTGCCTCTCCACATATCCCTGAATGTGACTGGACAGTTTAATGGACGAGTTAAGAATTGAACCTTGGGTGTTGTGTTTCCTAATCAGGGCGTAGATTATAAGAGCAATAAAGGGCTTTGGTTGGGCCAAAATGGAATACTGTATGTAGTTCTGGGAGCCACATTCCAGGAAGGATGTGATTGTACTGGAGAGGGTGCAGTGGTGATTCACCAGGATATTCCCTGGCATGGAGCATGAAGGATAACTTGTCAAGTTATCCTTCATATTGTAAGAGGTTACATTATTTTTCAGTTTCCCAGCTGGAAATTTGTCAAAGGCCTTTCTACAAAACTAAAAATCGACCTCCTCAAACTAAGTCAATCAAACCCATTACATATGCCTTCCTTCTGATAAAGACATGATGATTATCCCTGATCAAACCTTGTGACTCTGATTGGAGTTCAATTTTCCCCTTCCCTATTTTATCCAGTAGTTTTCTTAACAGTGATCTAATACTCGTACATCAATAGTTACCTGGTCTATCTCTCACACCCTTACTGTGAGCTGTTATCGTATTAGCAGTTCTCCAGTTCTCTGCCACCTCCCCTATGGTCAGATTCTAATTAAAATATTCAGTCAGGGTCTTTCCTCCCTTGATCCCAACAGCCGCCTGTGATACAACTCAGTCAGACATGGAGATTGGTTCAAGTATTTACAGAACAAAGCCTAAAATCCCTGCTCATATTTTACATCAATCTGTTCAATAGTTTCCGGTCCATATTTTTGAATTCTGTACCTGCATATCAGCTATGGAGAGAGGCTGGATAAGCTCGGGTTGTTTACTTTGGAGCAGAGAAAGCTGAGGAGGGAGTGATTCAGAAGGATAAGATTATGAGCGGCACGGACGGGGTGGATAGCCAGCAGCTGTTCCTTTAAGTGAGAGGGTCAAGAACAAAGGAGCACAATTTTAAAGCGAAACGTTTGAGGTTAAGAGAGGATTTAAACATTTGTTCACCTAGAGCGTGTTGTGTTCTGGGATTATTTCCTGAGAGGGGAATTATCACGAGTAACCTCACAATCACTAGAAAGTACTTGGACGAGCAATTGGAAGTGTCACAACATTCCAGGCTATGGGCCTGTTGTAGGAAAGTGGGACTAATATAGACCGTGTTGTATTTCTGTTGGCACAGAGTCTATGCTCCTGTGAGTGTATGGTTTGGATGGTCAATTATTGAGCAGTTTAAGGCAGGAATTGATGAGTTTCTGAAGAGTATATTCACAAGGATTATAAGAGTGAACGGTAATAACTCGTTAAATTATGTCAATGTGAGGAAAATAGAAAACAAGTGCAGTTTCCATACAGTTTGACACCAGACAATGGAGAATGGGGAACAGGGAAATGGCAGAACTATGAAGCCAGTACTTCACTTCTGTCTTCGCAGAAGTTTCAAACAATACAAAGAAAACCAAGTCTGGTGTGGGAAAATGACAGAGTACATGGAACATAGAACATAGTAAGTAAACGGATTCGGAGAAATTATTGAGCCTGAAAGTAATGGTCATAGACAACACTAACATAGATTTATGAAATGGCAATTATGTTTGAGAAACAGACTGGGAGACAAATGAAAGAGAAGCAATAGATGCAAAACATTTTGAGTTTTAGAAACGTTTTGGTAAATCTCCATGCCTAGTTTGCAAAATCAAATCTGAGTGGATTGGGGTTAATATATGGCCATATTTCAAGAATGGGACAGCTGGCAGGAAATAGTGAATTGAAATACACAGACTCGTCAAGCAACAACCTGACATTGTCTGTAAGGTATGATTCTGCGAGTATGACTATATCCCAGACTCCCTATCACCTTCCCCGAAATCTCCTGTCTCATCAGCAGGACGGAAATAGCAGAAGTTGTGGCACAGTGGGATACAGTTGGAAGGGAATTGCTTTTGGAATCCTCAACAGTGACTCCGTATCCCATGAAGTCTCATTGTGTTATTTTACACATGGGAAAGGAAACCTCCTGCTGATTACCATGTACCAGCCTCTCTTAACTGATGAATCAGTACTCCTGCATGCTGATCAACACTTGGAGGAAGCACTGAGGGTAGCACGGACGCAAGATGTACTCTGGGTGGAGGATTTCAATGTCCACCTCCAAGAGCATCTCAGCTATAGCATTACTGATCGGGCTGGCCGGGTCCTAAAGGATATAACTGCTAGACTGGCTCTACGGCAGGTGGTGAAGGAACCAACAAGAGGAAAATACATACTTGAGCACAGCCTTACTAATCTGCCAGTTGCAGAAGTATCTGTCCATGACAGTATCGGTAGGAGTGACCAACGCATAGTCATTGTGGAGACAAAGTCACACCTGCATAGTGAAAATAGCCTCCACCATTGTGGGTGGTACTATCACGGTGCTAAATAGGGCAGATTTCAAACAGTTCTAGCAACTCAAGTATTGCTGCCCATGAGGTGCTGTGGGTCATCTATAGCAGCAGAATTGTACACCCACAGAACTTCATGGCCTGGCATATCTCACTCACAACAATTGCCATCAATCCAGAGGATCAAAATTGGTTCAATAGAGTGTGCAGGATGGCAGCAGCAGCACCAGCCATACCTGACAATGAGCTGTCAGCCTGTTGATGCCACCAAACAGGACATTTGTGCGCCAAACAGCATAAGCATGAAGTGATAGACAGAGCTAAGTGATCCCTCAAGCAAAGGATCAGATCTAAGCTCTGCAGTCCTTCCACATCCAGTCGAGAAACGTTGGGGACAATTAAACAATTCACTGGAGGAAGAGATTCCACAAATTACCCCTTCCTCCATGATGGAAGAGCCCAGCACTTCAGTGTATACTATAAGGCTGATGCATTCTCAACAATCTGCAGTCAGAAATGCTGAGTGGATGATCCATCTCAGCCTCCTCCAGTGGTCCGCAGCGATTCAGTTACCAGTCATCAACCAATTCGATTCATGTCCATGCGATATCCAGAAACGGTTGGATATACTGGATACTCCATAGGGTCCATACTCTGACAGTCTTCTGGCAATAGTACTGAAAACTTGTGCTCCATAACTTGTCTCTCCCGTAGCCAAACTGTTTCAATACAGTTACAACAATGGCTTTTCCCATTATGTGGAAAATTACCCCAAGTATCTCCTGTATATAAAAAGCAGAACAACTCCAATCCGGCCAATTACCACCCCAACAGTCTACTCTCGATCACCAGTAAAGTGGTGGAAGGTCTCAGCGCTTTTAAGCAGCACCTGCTCAGCAATACTCTGGTCAATGACGCCCAATTGGGCTCCACCAGGACCACTCAGCTCCTGACCTCATTACCGTGGTTCAAACATGGACAAAAGAGCTGAATTCCAGAGGTGGGGTGAGAGTGACAGCCCTTTAAGTCAAGACTGCATTCGATCCTGTGTGGTATCAAGGGGCCTTAGCAATACTGGAATCAATGGGTATCAGAGGTAAACTCCCTGCTGGTTAGATTCATACCTGACACGTAGGAAGATGGAGAAAGTGAGGTCTGCAGATGCTGGAGATCAGAGCTGAAAATGTGTTGCTGGAAAAGCGCAGCAGGTCAGGCAGCATCCAGGGAACAGGAGAATCGACGTTTCGGGCATAATCCCTTCTTCAGGAATGTGGTCACGGTTGATGAAGGTCAGTCAACTCAGTTCCAAGTCTGTAGGAGTCCCTCGAGCAGTGACCGAAAACTTCTTCAGGGCTGCTTCATCAATGAGCTTCCCTCCATTTTAAGGTCAGAAGTGGGGATGTTCGCCAATGATTGTACAATGTTCTGCAACATTTGAGGCTCCTCAGATACTGAAGCAGTCCATGTTCAAATGCGACAAGATCTGGACAGTATCCAGGCTGACACGTGGCAAGTAATATGCAGGCCACACAAATGCCAGACCGATACAATCACCAATAAAATACAATCTAACCTGCCCCTTGGTATTCAATGGTGTTACTATCACTGAATTCCCCAGCATCAAAGTCCTGGTGGGTAATCATTGCGCAGAAACTCACTGGACTCGCCACATAAACACAGTAACTACAAGAGCAGGTCAGAAGCTCGGAATACTGCGGCGAGTAACTCACATCCTGACTTCCAAAAGTCTGCCCATCATCGACAATGCATAAGTCAGAAGTGTGATAGAAGACTACCAATTTGCCTGGATGAGTGCAGCCCCAACAACACTCAAGAAGCTTTATACCATCCAGGACAAGGCAACCAGTTTGACGGTCCCTTCATCCACAATGCTCCACCATCAACGCTCAGCAGCAGCAGTAGTATTTTACTATCGACATGCTGCAATGAAATGATTCACCAAAGATCCTCAGAAACCATCTTCCCAACTCACGACCACGTCTATCTAGAAAGACAAGGACTGCAGATATATGGAAATACTATCATCTTCAGGTTCCCCTCCAAGCTATTCACCATCCTGACTTGGAAATATATCACCGCTCCTTCACAGTCACTGGGTCAGAATCCTGGAATTCCCTCCATCGTGTCTTTGGAGGTCAACCACAGCATATGGACACCAGCGTTCAAGAAGGCAGCGCGCCACCACCTTCTCAAAGGCAACTAGGGATAGGTAATAAATGCTGGCCCTGCCAGTGTCACCAAGATTCACGAATTAAATAAATAGAAATTAACAGAGGAAGTTTGCTGAGTTGTCACAGGGATCGGTGCTTGGGGCCCAGCTGTTCACAATGCATTTTAAACATTTGGTTGCTGGAATCAGATACAATATATCCCAGCCTGCTGACAGCACTAACGGATGTGGGATTGTGAGTGGGTGAGGAACTTGTGAAAACGCACCGAGAAGACTAAGACAAGTGGAGTGAATGGGTAAATACGTGACAGTTGGAGAACAATGTGGATAGAGGTGACAGTGTGCCCTTTGGTGGAAAGATAAATTGGCAGCCTACCATTTAAAAATGATTGTTTGAAACATGTTGATTTACAAAGGTACGTATGCTCCTTTTTGTTGTTTCCTTCTGCATAAATCTCTGAGGTCCCTGCAGCGCAGTGAGTTCTGCAACCACATGTCAATACTGGGCATGGCATTGGCACGCTGACTAGTATACATAGACCCACTTAAATGGGTAGCTGTAACATTGAAGAAGATCTGATCTCCCTGTACACCAGTCGCTGAAAGCGATATTGCAGAAACAGAAAGCAGTGAGGAAGAGAAAGAGTTTGTTGACCTTTATTTCAGGAGCATGTGAGTCCAGGAGAAAGGGTGTCTTACTGCAGCTGTCCAGTGCCTTGGGGAGATATCATCTCGAACATTGTCCAGTTTTGTGTGCAGTTTTGGTCTCCTTACATAATAAAGGACCAACCTGAATTTGAGGGAGAGCAGTGAAGGATGACCAGACTGATCTCTGGGATGGCGGGCTTCTTGTGGGAGTGTATTCTCTGGGGTGACTGGTCCTGTATTCCATGGGCTTTAGGAAAACGAGTGGAGAACTCAGTGAAATATACAAAACTCTGACAGGGTGAGTCAGATTGGAAGCAGGGATGATAATTCCCCTGGCTGGGACGTCTAAACCAAGGGGCCACAGTATTAGGCACAGGCAGTCACTCTGCATTGGGATGATAATAAATGTCTGCTCTCACTGACTGGTGAACATGGGGAATTCGCTCGCACCTGGAAACCAAAACACTGATTATAAATAAGGATTTAGATACAGTAAAGGGATGGTGGGAGAGCCGGTGTACGGTGTGGAAATGAAAGGTTAACCATCATTACATTGAATTGGTTAGCAAACTCGATGGACCCAACGTACTACTGCACTTCCTATTTTATAGTTTCCCAAGGTTACTCACATTAAGGGATATGTATATCATGTAGGGTAAGTGCATTGAGGAGATTCTTTCCATGAAATAGAATGGGGGAGGCTCAATGTGTTGTATGACCTACTCCTTTCCTGATGTTTTTGTGCAGTCAGTGGGAAAGCTCTGTAAATGTTGTGACAAGCTCTCAGATGTTAGAAAGAAGGTCTCTACAGGGTCGACAGGACTGTGTTCCCATTCCCTTTTTCATACTGATGATAAGGCCGGATGTTCTGTCCGGTTTCATCTTTTCAGACCGCGGAGTAGTTAGATACAAATGAGTGCCTTGCTTGGCCGTTTCAGAGATCACTGAAATGCTCATCACATGTCAGGTTCTTTGGAGTCACTTTTAGGCCAGCCCAGGGAATCACGGGAGATTCACTTCGTAAAAGTATATTGGAGAAGAAAATTCTGTTTACAATCCATATTGGCTTCAAGGTCACTGTTACTGACCCCAGATTTTAGATCTCTATATTATATTAATTGTTTTTGACTTCCACCAGCTGCCAGAGCGCTAGCCTGGTCCGGATTAGTAATCCAGTGACATTTCCACAACAGCACCATCTTCACATGGAGACATATCGGAAACCACACTGAGCAGTTTATTTCTGTGCTGCTTGACAGCTCTATCAGAGAGAACTCCCACCAATTTGCCTGTCGTGATGGGAATGAGGGGGTGGTAATTTGTCGTCTGTAATTATTCCCCGTTTAGGGGACGGGACATAGCTGAGTAATTTTCCACATTGCCAGGGAGATGTCAGAGTTGAGCTGGAATGAAACAGCTTCCCAAAGGACACGGTTTGTTGTGCAGCACAAGTCCTGTTGCAGGAATGGGGTCAGGGCCCATTGCCTTTGCCGTATCTATTATGTTCAGCTGTTTCTTCATTTGACATGCAGCAAATCGAATTAATTAAAGACTGGCATCTGTGATTTTGTGGACATCATGATGAGGGTGAGGTATCTCATCGACTCAACACTTCTGGCAGAGGATGGTGCAGATAAAACATCCTTCTCTTTTACACTGATGTGCAGGTCTGTTCCATTATTTAGGATGGGAATGTTTATGAAGTCCTCTCCTCCAGTCATTTATTTAACTGTCTATCACCATTTATGACTGAATGTGGCACGACTCCAGGGCTTCAATCAGATCTTTTGGTCAAGTCCGGTAGCTTTAATGATTAAGGTTCATGTGATTCTGACTTTGATATGTTCACCCACACTCGTCACTGAGCCATAGATGGTGTTGATGGTAATGGTAGACTGAAGTGTTATCCTGGCAAAAAGTTACAAGTTGTGGTTGAATGCAGGTCTGGTTCTCCTGCTGCTGTGGTCTACAGCACTACATGAAAACGCAGTTTCCAGCTGCAATATCTGCAAGGCAATTCTGCTGTCTGTTCCCCAATTCTCACTGAGACCCATTCAGCCATCAGCCCTGCACTCAGTGCCCTAACCTGGTTTCTGATGTGTTAATACTTTAATTTTCAAACTCTCATCCTGCTGAGGATCTCTCTCACCTGGTCTTGATTCCAATCTGACACATTCCACAAAAGCATTTAACTGATCTTAATCCAAATGTTTAATTCACTTGAATCTATCTCCTTGAGTAATACCAACTTCTTTGTTTAACTTGAATGTCTTTCCCTCTGTTTCTCTCCCTGACCATGGCTAAAAGCTCTGTACTGTCAATGATGCCAGCCTTATGTAGTTTCAGAGCAAATTAATTCTCTGGATTCCCAATGATCTTCACCACATTGTATGCTTCCTCTTTTAATTTGATGGCGTATCACTCATGGCTGCCTTGTCCTCCCAAGAGTATGTTTCATCTTCTTGGTTTGAATGTCTGGTTATATCTTCCACATTATCCCCAGAAACTCCTCCCTTTGCTGCTATATGGTCTTTCCTGCTCAGCTCCCCTTCCAAGTAACTCTGGTCAGCTCCTCCCTCATGTCTTTATAGTTACATTGCTCAATTATAATCACATTACAACGAGAGCAGAGCAATAGATATAAACCGAAAGAAGGCGTTTTGAGAGATGGGACACAACGAATAATTGGTAGATTTCTTAAGTAGATACAAAGGGAGAACAAGAAAGAGGATATAGATATGGAACTGTGGAAATGAGAAAACTACATTATCGAAAGAAGTAGATGTACTTCCCTCAATGTTTTGGCAATGCCTGTGTGCTGTGGTCCTTTGTACAATGCATATACAACAGAGCAATATTTTCAAATGCTGGGTCTGATGCCAGAACATTTATCTCCAATAATATGACAGACACTAGTTTTGGAAAGAACACATCAGGCCAATATATTTTATTCCTGGTAGAAAGTGGATTAACTGAAATAAGTTGGGACACCAGAAGCAAGAATTTGTAACACATATCATGATAAGAATGAAAGATTAGAGTTGGGAATCCCAGAAAAGTGGGAATGTTGAGAGGAGGGGAACGTATCACTTCAGATGAGGATCAAATAATGTTTTAATGCTTTGTAAAGTTTATACATCATGTGCATCATTTTTCGTTAACTGTGTCTCCGTTGTTCATTCAGAATGTGTTGTACACATATGAACAATCTTCCTTATCTGAACACACACTGATTAAACAGTATATATAAAATCATTTTTCCTCCATTTCAGACTGTCCTGTTGTCGTGCGAGCAGGGCATATGAACACCAACTGGCCACCAAAAGACATGACCCACTATCACTAGTTTCCATACATGCAGACAAAGAACGACACCACGTTGACTGTGACAACACATGCATCCTAGGACAAAGCCACGCACGAAAGTTCTTTGAGGCATGACATTCTAGCCAGAGGTACATCAATAAACACATCAATTTAGATCCAATCTACCTTCCCTTGAAATAAAGAACTGTAAATTACATCACCCACCTTAAGAAACTAAGACCTATAAATTGAGAGACGGGACATACCACCAGTGCGTCACTGGAGAATCTAACTGATGATGTTCCCTAGTCATGGTGATGAAACATCCGAAAACAAACCGTCAAACTCAGCAAGTTAACATACATACTTACAAATTGTTATTTTTCTCTTAATAGTGGAATTTTGCCACTACTTTGTCACTCATGTTTTTACAGATTACGAGGTGAGGTAAGCTTTTCTGGGTTTGTGGTGTTAATTAACAGGGGAGTTCGATATCGACATCATAACGGTTTGAAGGCATTGTCGCATGGTATTCGGAGAGATTTGAACAGATTTGGGGTACAAAAGGTCCCAGCAGATTCCATCACTCGGCAGTTAGTGACCCAGATCTTCAAATAAAACAGGTGAGAAAATTCACTTAATTTTGTTTGCTTGTGGTTGGCTAAATTTAAAGAAATTGCTTTTAACATTGCTAAAGAGGTTCTGAAGTTTGAAGATGGTACCCAACTTTGCCAAGGAAGTGTAGAAAGACAAAGCAAGGGCATACTTTTAGAATTAACGTGTAGATTAGAATTGGGTTTCACCAGGGACAAAAGGAAAGCTGCAATTATAATGGAGTTGGTCAAGCACTTTGGTATATAAGAGAAGCAGGCAACTGCAGTCGAGTTAGAAAAAACCTAAATTGCAAATATGGCAACTGGAATTAGAAGATAAAGAGAGAGAGAGAGAAGATAGAGAAAGAGAAAGAGAGGAAAAAGGAAGAGAGGGAGAATTTGAAATTCTGAAGTTTGGAATTAGATAAGAAAGTTAAATTAGCAGGATGAAGATGAAGGGAGAACGTAGGGATGGATACAGTATGTTAATATATTGCCATATTTAGGTGAGAAAAATGCCAAAACCTTTTTTATTTCATTTGCAAAATTATCTCGGCAGATGACATGTCCAGGGAACCTGTGGGTAATGCTAGTTCAGACTAAGATGGTTGGCACAGTTTGAGAGGTATGTGCAGTGTTGTTACATAAAGGAGCAAAAGTTTATGCAGATGTCAAACAGGCTATTTTGAGTGCTTATGAATTGGTACGAGGAGAATATAGACAGCGGTTCAGAAATATCGAGACAGGACCAGCTCAGACTTATATTGAGTTTGAATTAACCACAGTCATTTTGATAAATGGTTGCAGGCCTTAAAAATGGACAATATCTGTGCAGCCCGATGGGAGATTATTTTGCTGGACGAGTTTAAAGACTCACTTTCCAGACATGGTAAGAATTCATGTGAATGAACAGGAAGTTCAAGAAGTGAGAAGCACAGCAGAAATGGCAGTTAAGTATGCATTGGTGCATGAGATGAAATTTAAATTCTGGGAAGATTTTCATCCTGTGAGGGAAAGAAATTGAGAGAATGGGAGATCTTACACTAAAAAAACTTAAAATAAAGCACACTGGCAATAGTTTACCACAGGTGGATAAAAAAGCCCAAAGAGTTTGAAAGGAAGTGAAAGGCCTCAGCTGTTCACACTATAACGTAGTGGAACACATAAAAATATAGTGTCGATGGTTTAAGAAGGGCACTGGGAAAAGTTGTTTTCACTGCAGTAAGCTGCGACACATATGCTGGGTATTGAAGGAAAACACTTTGGAAAAAGATGTGGTAAAGGAAGTTAGTGAACCTGATAAAGGAGACCCCAAGTCGAGCAGAGGAGCTGCAGGAGAGTGCACAGCCGAGGCAGGGGCTGTGTATGGAGTCAGTGCCTGATCTCTATAAACAGTCAACCTCTATCGATAAACCTTACTAAGAAAAAATGGGGTGTGGGGGTAGGACAAGAAGTTATCATTAGGCAAGCTACGGGATCTGTTCAGTATCTAATAGTTGAGAAGTGAGGAGCCGGAAAGGCACAACAGATCAGGCAGCATCCGAAGAGCAGGACAATCAACATATTAGACATACACCCATCGTCAGGAATGTGGCGGTGGGGACAAAGGGGCTGAAAGATAAATAGGAGGGTAGGAGCTGGGCTGGCGGGAGGGTCACTGGGAGGGGGAAAGGAATATGTAGTTGGCAGTGATATTGATATGTCGGAGGGGAACGTGGAGTGGATAGATGGGAAGAAAGATAGACAGTTAGAACAGTTCAAGAAGGCAGTGCTAAGTTGAACGATGGATCTGGAATGAGGTTGGGGGAGGAGCGATTTGGAAATTGGTGAAGTCAACGTTGATGACGTACAATCTGAGGACCCAGCTGTCCTACCACCTATCTACTTCACCCTCCTCTCTGAACTATCACCATCAGACACCACCTACATATACCTATCGCCTTCCAGGCTACCTTCCACCCAGCTCCACCCCATCCTCCTAGTTAATTCTCAGCCCCTTCCCCCTTCCTTACCTCCCACTTTCCTGATGAAGGACTTGTGCCTGAAACGTCAACTCTCCTGCCCTTCGGATGCTACCGACCTGCTGTGCTTTTCCAGCCCCACACTTTACAACTTTGATCTCCAGCATCTGCAGTCCTCGCTTTCCCTCAGTCTCTCATAGTAAGAGATGGAAGTATTTTCATTCTTTCTGACATGTTACTCAACAGCGTGATAATTTGTGAAATGGGGAGAGGAATTAAGCATTCTCTTGTGTAACATTAAGTTGGAGTGCCAAATCAAGGTTGGGGAAGTAACAGTGAGATTGAGTGACAGGGTGTCAGTTCCAGGAATACAGTTTGTTCTTGGGAATGATTTAGCAGGATCCAAGGTGGGAGAGGCACCCCTTGTGGTGGAGAATTCAAAGTAAGACTAGGAAACTGGGGAATTAAAAGTGAAAATACTCAGGGAGTTTTCCAGACAGTGTAGTAACAAGATCCCACTGTCATAAGTTACAACAGGAAGGAAATCCGAAAGAAAAAGCCCAAGGAGTTGATGCACGGAAGACTCAGGCTAAAGCATTTCTAGTGGCTGGAATGCACAAGGACATGGTTAATTTTTGTTGTCGATGTCATACATGCCAAATGGAAGGTAAGTCACGGACAGTAATAAAACTAGCACCTTTTTTGCCAATTCCTGTATTCGAAGAACCTTTCACGTGGGTTATGATTGATTGTGGAGCTCTTCTTTCTAAAATAAAAGTGGAAACCAATATCTGCTGATCATAATGGATGTGTCTACCCGATTTCCAGGGATAATTCCATTATAGTATGTTAAGGCAAAAGGGAGGTGGATGAGTAGGTAGCTTTCTTTACTCACTGTGGGCTATGCAATGTGATTCAGTCAGACCAAGGGTCTCATTACTGATCAGCTGTTTAAGGACGTCATGGATAGCTTTGGCCGACAGCAGTCTGAATCAAGTGCGTCCCATCCCGAAACGCAGGAAGCCTTGGAAAGTTGGCATAAGATGCTGAAGAAAATATTAACTGCGTACTGTCAGAATTATCCGAATGACTGGAATAAAGGCGTCTCATTATATTGTTTGCCATTAGAGATGCCCCAAATGAACCTACTCACTTTGCTTCCTTTGAGTTAATATTCGTACATGAAGTGAGAGGTCTTTTGAAATTAATTAAATATAAATTGACAGGACCGAAGTTGGAGATGTCACACTTGGATTATGTATGTGAGGTAAAGGAGAGATTAGTTGGAGTAGGTGATTTAGCTAAACAGCACATGAAGAGGGCACAGTATGGAATGAAGCAGGTGGCAGATAAAAACTCTGAAACTTTTATGATTTCCCGTGGGGATGACGCATTAGCATTGCCACCAGTGGTAGTAAATCCCTTCAAAGCCAGGTTTAGTGGCCCCTTTCAAATTAAAAAAAAAATGAGTCAGTTAAACTATCTGATAAAGACACCGGATATGGAAAAAAACGTTAAAGAATGTCTTGTGAATGAGTAATGCTCCATAGACATTGAAGAGAGTTGTGACCAGGTGAACAAATTGTGCAGTGTATCTGTATGATGTAGTGGTCTTTAGCAAGTGATTAAAAGCTCACATGTTACAGATGGCAGAGCATGTTGAATGATTACAAGAAGCAAACTTGGTAATAAACTTAAAGAAAACAGAATTCGCGAAGCCAGAGGTGATGTTCTTAGCACATTACATTGGCCATGGAAGGTTGACCCCATGGAACACAAAGACGAAGAGTTTGAGGAATTTCCACCACTATACTCGAAGAAAGAGGCGGTTCGATTTTTGGAACTGAGTGGACTCTATCGGAAGTTTGTTGCAAACTTCAGCAGCGTATTGGCACCATTGCTGGATTGATTGAAGAAGAATTGTGGTGGACAGAACAATTCCAGGAGGCATTTGAGAATTTTAAAGCAGGATTAATCACCTCACCAGTTTTAGCCGCACCTAATATTTTGAAAACCTTTGAAAATTGTATTTGATACCAAGGATATAGGGCTCGGAGATGTATTGATACAGAAAGATGATGATGGAATTGAATGGGCAATTAGCTACTTGTCGAAAAACTCAATATCCACAAGAAAAGAATACCAAATTTCCATTATTCAAAAAGAATGATTAAGTTTTGCACCGGACTGACAATATTTTAATATTTATATGACAAACAAATTGTCGGAGATGATTGTGGATAACGACAAACCTCCCGCATTTTTTGAATATTTAAAATATGAGAGCATTTCATTGGAGTCTTATCTTACCGACTTTAAACTTACAAAATGTACATGCTGTGAGTCCTAAAATGTGATAGCAGATGTGTTATCACAGATTTAAAGGAAAAAGTTTAGATAAGATTTGACTAACTCCAGGGTTATATATGTGTGCATAATTAATATGAATAGTACAGCTGAGATTAATACTTTTGCAATTCATAATAATGGGATTAAAAATTAGAGAAAAAGAAATGAAGCTATCTTTTCATTCTGCTGGTTCATGCTTTTTCTGAAGGGGACAGGTGTTATGAAGCGAAAAGCATGTCCGGCCACTTTAAGACAGAACGGGTTTTGCTGAATAGAAAGTACAGTCACTGGTGCCAGCTAAAGGTCACACTGTTCCACCTGTCACCATTAGCTGGATAATAGATACCTGAGTTTTGGTTGCTGTTTTGACAACAATTCAAATACAACCAAAGAGTTGAAATAACGCTGAGGTTACCAGAAGCCAACGGTATTTGAATATTATTGTTTGGACAGCTGGAAAGCAATCGAATTATGAGAATTATTGTATCATGGGAAGTATGTAAACCCAGCATTTTGAAATGAGATGGAGAGCTACTGCCACCCAACAGCAGAGTAACTGCTGTAGAGCAGGATTGCTAACTGGCCATCTTAAACACTTTCTATGAAAGATACATGTCCATGCAAAAAGCTACTTGTAAATAAAAAAATGACTCAGGGAGATCAGAGGCTGGAAGAGTGAACACAGTGGGGAAGATGGATTCTATGTGGTCTTGAGATTGTAATGCTTAATATGTGGGTCATTGGACTAGCATATTTTTACAGAGTTGGAGTCAGATAGTAAGTAGCTAAGAAAAGAGGGGTTTGTATTTGTGAATAGTTGTTGTTGAGTGTTCACTCTTAAAGATAAGAAACGAACTTGTTATTTTTTGTTTAAATCCTGGAATGCAGGAGATCTGTGTCGATCATATTTTAACAGATTACGAGGTGAGGTGAGCTTTTCTGGGTGTTTGGTTTTCATGAACAGAAGGGTTCGACTCTACCTTGTAAAAGTCCATCCACGCTAATCCAATTTCCCTGCAGTTGGACCATATTATTCCAGCCCTTTCCTATTCACATATTTATCCAAGTGCTTGTGAAATGTTGTTAATGTACCCCCTTCAACGACATCTGCTGGCAGCTCATCCACGTACCATCCTCTGTGTAAAGACGTGCCCCCTCATGTTCCCTTTTATTCCTTCCCCTTTAATATTAAACTGATCCCCTCTAATCCTCGATTCCATACACCTTGGAAAAATACTGAGAGCATTCACCCTATCCATATCCCTTGTGATCTTATACAGCTAAAGAAAATGTCCTAGCTTGTCCAACCTCTTCCTATAACTCAGACCATTGGGTCCTGGTAACGTCTTTGTAAATTTCTACTGTACTCTTTCTAATTTAATAACATCCTCCCTATAACAAGGTGACAAAACTGAACACAATGCTCCAAGTGCGGCCTTACCAAAATCCTGTGTAACTGCAACATAAGTTCCCAACTTCAATACTCAATATCCTGCCTAATGAAGGCCAATGTCCCAAAAGCTTTCTTCATTGCCCTATTTACCTGTGACTGTACTCTTAGAGAACCGTGTGCACCTGAACACCAAGTCTCTCTGCCCACTGCAACCCTTAAGATCCTCCCATTCACCATGAAACTCCTACCTTGATTTGAGTTTCCAAAATGCAAGACCTCACACATCTATATTAAATTCCATTTGCCATTTCCTTGCCCACTTCCCCACCTGATTAAGGTCCTGCTGCAATTTCTGATAAACTTCTTCAGTGATCATGCTCCCACTTACTTTAGTGTCATCTCCAAACTTGCTAATCATACCTTGTACATTCTCAACCAAATCATAAGTAACAAACAGCAATGGACCGAGCCTCCGGTCTGACAAACATCCTTCCACTCAACCTTCTGCTTCCTACCATCAATCCAACTGTGTATCCAATTGGCCAGTTTCCCCAGCATTCCAAGTTTTGTCACCTTCCTGAGAAGCCTGCCATGTGGAATCTTTTGAAAGACCATACTGAAATCCATAGATACTACACCTACCGCTCTGTCCTCATCAACCTTCCTGGTCACTTCATCAAAGACCTCTAACAAATTTGGGAAGCATGTTCTCCCACTCACAAGTCTATGCTAGATGCTCTGAATTAAAACCTGTGTAAATAATGGGTGCAGTCAATGGCATGCTATCCTTCATTGTATGATGATTCGAGTACATAAAAAAGCCATCTTCCTGCTGTTGTAGATCGTTGCTGAGAGCGCATTTGGGGCACTGTCTGCAGAGTTGATCTCCTTTGTAGGGAATGATCTCCTTACCACAGACACGGATGATGGTAACGTGACGATAGAATGAAGAAGCTGAGTGTTTAATCGATAGAGCTGTGAGTGACGAAGAAATGGCGATGCTGAAACACGAGGAGTGGCAGTGATCACTTATTTCCAAAACAGACATTGATAGGGTGAGAAATTTCATACTTTACCCAGGATTGATTGGTTTGATTTATTGGCACATGTACCTCAGTACAGGGAAACACTTTATTTATGAGCAGTGGAGGCAGATAATAGTAAGCATGGCCAGACAGATCATAGGGTGGAAATAGACTTGGACAGAGTAAGGCATACAGGTTACACTGCACAGGACAAGCACTCGACAAGATCAACATGAATACGATCAGCATTATTTGAACTGAGAGATTCCATTCATCAGTCTAACGTGGCTTTCCTAATAGTTTCTATGCCTTAATTAACTCTCCCCACATTACTGTGCAGTCAGTGTGTGAACCAGTACTGAACGTCATATTGTTCACAATCCCCAACAGCAGCCACAATACCTTCATTCTGAAACAGGTAGCTATTCCCACCAGCATCTGCCCTGCATCGAGAACACCAGGCTGGCTTCTAGGAGATGAAAGATGCCTTCTTGAGACTTCACACAAGACGTATGGCTTCCCTTCTCAACACTAGAAAACCATGTTAAAGTCCCACGTGTGTATCATGAGCAACGGAGCCACGAGGAACAACGTGGAGCAGTCTGTCTGTGCAGCCTCTGCTCCACTTGGTCATCATGTTAGAGCATCCAATAGTAGACAGTGAGGACTGCTGATGCTGTAGATCAGAGTAGACAGTGGTTTGCTGGAAAAGCACAGCAGGAGAATCGACGTTTCGGGCATAGGCCATTCATCAGGATCAGCATCAAATATCTCATTCTTCCCCTGTGTAAGTGCATTGAGGTGAGAATGGCCTCCTACTGTTCCTGTATAAATGGCTAAACTGGCTGAATAACCTGCTACTGTTCCTGTGTAAGTGAGTCAAGGGGCTGAATGGCCTCATTCTGTTTCTGTGTAATTGACTCAAGGGACTGAATGACTTCTTCCTTGTCCGATTGGACAGGGCCAAGGGCTGGTTACCCCTGGTTCCTGTTTGAGAGCTCGATGTACTGACAAGTGTGATGATGCTGCAGCTTTAAGAAATTATTTTGTCCTGGTTTCTTTTAAGAGAGAGGTTGAATGATCGTTACCAAGCTGGCTAGTTAAGACTACTTGAGTAAAGGGAGACCTTGCGTTTATTTTAATGCAGCCTGAATGGGTGTGGCCAGCTCTCACAGATCAGGATCTTTGGGTTTTGGTTTCTCAGCAATATCAGAAACTATTGGGTCTCAACAGAGTTGGAAACTTCAGTGGATGTCTCCTGGCTGCTAATCTCTCTGAATTTTCTCTTGATGCCGTTTTTAACTCTGGATAAGATAAATGTTTGCGACTTTCTGTGACTGAATATTCTATTTTGCCAGGGGCTGTGTTTATGGAATTTTCCTATATTGTGACAGTTCATTAGTAATAGTTCCACGATCTATTATTCTGTCAACTTGTCCAATAGAAATAAGTTATTCTAAGTTCCTCTATCTCTTGTTTCATTTTATCTTTCGTGTTAAAATAAATGGTGTTTTGCTTCACACCGAGTAGTTTGACCAGTCACATTGCATCTGGAACAAACACTTTTCATTTCCTTTAAAATAAGAAAACATTAGAATCTAGGCTTCAAAACGTTTCGAGGATCTCTGGTGTAGCCCATCACACTAGACTCCTTCTATTCCCGAGTAATAGGCTGAAGGCACTGAATGAGTTGTCCCTGTTCTTCTACAATAGAGTCAATGGACAGAATGACTTCCTCATATTTCTGTGAAACCAGCGTGACGTGCTGAATGAACTCTTATTTTACTGTGACAATGTGTAGTGTCAGTCAGTGCTGTTACATGAATGTTACGGACCCTTTAACAGTGCAAGCCTCAATGGAGTCTGGGTCTTGCTGCTCGTGGATACAGACCAGTTCATGAGCTGACGGGGGACAAAATGTTCTGAACATTGTGGAATATTCAGTGTCCATCCCCACTTCTGATCTTATGGCGGGGAGGGTGAGGGCCGGGAGATATTAATGAAACAGCTGAAGATGTTTGTGAAGAGAAAGCTTCCCTTACGATTGCCCACAGAGGTGACCCAGGACTGAGATGATGAACATATTCCTTTGTGCCATGTTTGACCCCAAAAACTGGAGAGTTTACTCTGATTCCCATTACGTCCAGTTTTGTTAAGCTCCTTGATGTCAACAGAAGTCAACCGCTGCTTTGACATCAGGGCCAGTCATTATTACCTGAACCCTTGTGTCAAACTCGTTTGTTCACAACAACAGGTCATGATATAGGAGCAGCGAGTGCTTTCTTCAAACAGGTGGTATTGAATGTGTGGACTTCTCTTCTCAAGTGTGTTCGGAGAGCCAGATGACTGAAAGTATTTGAAGAGCAGGTGGATGGATATTGAACTTTCAGAGAGTTGAGGGCTATGAAGAATTGGGTATGAAAGATGATTTGAGACCAAGAGCAGATCAGTCATGATCTTAGTGAAGGGCAAGGCAGGCTTGGGGAGTGAATGACCTGCCCCTGTTTCTAATGTTCTCCCATTCTGTTATTGGAAAGTTAGTGGGTGTTATTTTCATGGATGTTCTGTTATTGTTTATTGCAGTCAGTGAGACCAGATGATTTTGTGAGCCATCGCTGGGTGAGGTATGGGGGTTGTATTCAGTGAATCTGTGTCTACAACATGACCAACAAATGAAGCACAAGTTGCAGAGAGGGGAGAGGGGAAGCTCTGTAAAGAGAGATGAGGGTTATCTTTCATACCCAGCCTGAGTTTTCTAATTACATTTCACAAATCACCTCAAAGCGTGTGGGACAGTTTTGAAGGGCTGAATGGTCTCCTCTGTTGCTGTGAACCAGGTTATAGCAGCAAGTATCCTCCAACTGCTCCTGTCTAGCAGGTATGAGGGGCTGAATTGAACACAGGAACATGGGACTGAGGAGCAGGAGAGGGTCATTAGATACTTTGAGCCTTCTCCACCAGTCACTAAGATTGTGGCTGATTGTGGGTCTCCTCCCCACTTGTCTGTCTGTGTCCATTTCTCCATGAATCACTTCTCTATCAAATATTTAATTAATGCAGCTTTCAATCAATGTGAACATAGAGGCACGATAAAATTCCAGTGAAGGGAATTCTGACTTGAAAGGTGCTTTCAGAATTTTTCATCATCCCTCTTGTAGACTCCGAGAGTCATTTAGAATGGAAACAGACCCGTTAGTCCAATCTGTTCACTCTGATCAGATATCAAATCTGATCTAGTCCCGTTTGCCAGCATTTTAGCCAATATCCCTCCTCTTTCAGATACTTTTTAAATGTGCGATTGTAACTGCCTTCACCACTTCCTCTGACAGCACTTTCTGTACACACACCACTCTCTATGTGAAACATTTTTCTTCAGTTTCCTTCTAAATCATTCGCCGTCTCCCCTCCAACCTATGCTCTCTTGTTCTGGACTCCCCTCTCCTGGGGAGCAGAACGTGGCTGTTCAGAACATCCATGCCCCTGATGGTTTTATAAATCACTATAATGTCACCCTTCAGATTCTGGCACTCCAGGGAGAAACACCTCAACCTAATCAACCTCTCCCGAAAGCTCAAACCTCCACTCCTGAGAGAATATGTAAATCTTTTCTGCAGAAAACCGAGCTGTACGCAGTATTCTTAACGTGGCCTCACCAACATCCTGTACAGATACAACATACCACCACAACCCCAATACTCAATGCTCTGACTGATTAAGGCAAATGTGCCAAATGTGTTCTGTCCCACTCTGTCGATCTGAGACTCCACTTTCAAGGAACAGTGTACCTGCAGCCCTATGTCCCTTTGTTTCACATCACGCCCCAGGACCTTACCATTACGTGTATAATTTCTGCCCAGATTTGCCTTCTCAAAATGCAAAACCTCGTATTTATCTAAATTAAACTTCATCTGTCACTCCTTTCCCTTTGTCCCATCTAATTGTGGTCTCGTTGTACTCTGAGATAATCTACGACACCACTTTTATGATGTCATTTGTAACCTTACTAACTATGGCCACAATATTCGCATCTAAATCCTTTACATAAATGATGAAATGCTGTGAACTCAGTACTGACTCTTAAAGCACACAGCTGCTCACAAGCCTCCAGTCTGAAAAATATCCCTCTTTCGTCAAGCCAATTGTGACTAGCTTCTTCTGTATCCATGTGACTGAAACTTACTAATCGGTCTACCAATCGGAATGAAATATTAGCTATGAAGAGAGGTTGAGTAGGTTAGGTTTATTTTCACTAGAAAAAGGGAGTTTGAGGGCGGACCTGATTTAGGTTTGCAAAATCATAATGGGTATAGACAGGGTGGATGGAGACAAGCTTTTTCCGGGGTGAGGGATCCAATAACGAGAGGTCACGCTTTCAAAGTGAGAGGTAGAAAGCTTAAGGGGGATAAATGCAGTAAGCATTTCACACAGAGGGTGGTGGGCGTTTGGAACGCGTTGCTAGCAGAGGTGGTAGAGGGAGGCACGGCAGATTCATTTCAGATGCGTCTGGACAGATGCATGAGTAGGTGGGGAGCAGAGGGATACAATTAGGCGACAGATTTGGACAGTTCATTTGGATCGGCTCAGGCTTAGAGGGAGAAGGGTCTGTTCCTGGGTTCGAAATTTTCTTTGTTCTTTGATGTTTAAATGAACACCTTGCTGAAGTCCATATAGACAATGTCTACCAAACTGCCTTCATCAATCTTCTTTGTCACCTCTTCAAAAAACTCAACAAAATTAATGAGACATGATTTCCCATGCAGAAAGCCACGTTGACTACCACGATCAGCCCTTGCCTTCCCAAATATGTTTAAATGCTATCCCTCAGAATCCCCTCCAACAACTTATCCATCACTGACATCAGGCTCACCCATCTATAGTTCACTGTTTCCTTTTCTAGTCCCACTCCTCCACTGCTTACAACAAATGTTCAATGAAACCAGGTTTGTGATGTGGTCGATGATACCTGTCTCAGATTGGGTCAGGTTCAATTTTAGGAACAAGTCAGACTGGTTTATGTAATCTGCTAAAATAACACGTTTATGATCCAGAGCAATGTTACTCACACTGTGATGGAAAGATGAATGGCAAACTGTTTGGGTATTGCAATTATATAATCAATAACACACACACACACACACACACACACACACACACACACACACACACACACACACACACACACACACACACACACACACACACACACACACACACACACACACACACCGACAAACAAAGTCTCTGCCATTTTAACTTGAAAGAAATGACAAAAGAAAAAATTGCAAGATTGTCCAAAACGTTATTCTGCTTCTGAAGATGTTGAGATATTGTACTCACACAGCTGCTAGCAATGGGATTTCATCCAGGGAGAGTTGGATTTGTTTGAATTCCCTTTGCTTTAGGCAGTGAGTACATTCCAATGAATTCTGGTCAGCGATCACCCAAAGGGTTCGCACGTGGTTAGCACAGCTGCCCCATAGCACCAGGGACTTAGGATAGTTTCCAGCCTTGGGTGACTGTCTCTGTGGAGTTTGTACATTCTCCACTTTCCTCTGTGAGCTTCTAATGAGTGATCCAGTTTCCTACCACAGCTCAAACTATGTAGGTTCGGTGGATTGGTCATGGTAAATTGTCTGTAGTGGTCATTGATTTCTCGGGTAGGTGCTTTAGTCAGGGGTAAATATAGAGGAATGGGTTGGGAAGGTTGGTGTGGACTTGTTGGGCTGAAGGGTCTGTTTCAATACTGCAGGGATTCTATAAAAATAAGAACGATATCGACGATGTAGAGTTTTTATTAGCTCGCACACATTGCTGTGATGAGGAACAATGAAGGAGAGAGTGTGCAATAGGCCATTTTCTCTCGGGCAGATTACATTTTCTCCCTCTCTGAGCTGAATCACACAATAATGTTATCCTCTCCCAAACTGGACCATGTGAGGTCTCCTTGTACATTGTCCAATCTATGTCTTCATCACATTCCCTGTTCCATGTAGGTGCATCATTGCTGCTGTCATACACAGAGTCATACCCTTATCAGAAAATTGTCTCAGTCGATTTGAAATATGTTTACATGTCCCTGCGTCATTTATAAAAAATAATTTATTCAGAATACCTGTGTTAAAATGAATGCATTTTTTATAATAAATACAGAAATTACTGGAAAAGCTCGGCGGGTCGGTCAGCATCCAGGTGCCTTTTACATGCTGTAGTTGTACCAGCCTCTGGCAGCTCATTCCATATGCACACCACCCTCTGTGTGAAAAGGTGCCCTTTAGGCCTCTTGAAAACCTTTCCTCTCTCACATTCAACCAATGGCCCTCTGGTTTTGGACGTCCCTAACCTGGGGAAAATTCCTGACTACCTCACCCTATCCATGACCGTTCCGATTTTATAAACCTCTATTGCTCCGAAATGGACTCCTATCAACACGAATACTGTATTTTCAGTCATCCTGGGTCTAAATTCTGAAATTCAATACTGACACCTCTTCCTTCTCCATCAAGTCACAATTGTAAATCCATTTTAATCAGTTTGTTCGGATATATCCTGAGACACTTCTGTGGGCTTTACACGAGACCTTTGTGTCCGGAGGAAGGGACACTATCCTCACTGCACAATACCCATCAAGCTGTAACATTATTCTCCTGTGTGTTTGCTCATCAGCCTGTTCTGACATGCTGTGACATACCTCTGCAACAGGCAGGACTTGAATCCAATCCTACTAGTCCAGAGCTAGGAACACTACCACACATGTTCAGGAATTGAAATCAAATCCACAGCTCTGGCTCAGAGACAGGGACACTACTCACCACACCAGCATACCCAGATTTTGGGTCATATTTGAAGTTCCCGCTTTCAGCTTGGTGTGGATTTAATATAATCAGGTTACCATTACTGAGCTACACAAAATACTTTGTATTGTTAAACAAGTACAAGATATTTGTCTCAACTGCAGGATATTGAGTGCATGTGCTGTGCCATCGAAATTAACTATGAACATAGTGGGCTTTGAGAAGATTTGCAGCTCAGGTTGAGGATTTGAATGTAGGTTTACTCAGGTGAGCTGAAAGGTTCATTTCCAGACGTTTCATTACTTTACTAGGTAACATCTTCAGTGGACTGTATGCAAAGCAATGCCGAAACTTCCTGCTTTCTATTTGTATGTTTGGGTTTCTTTGAGTTGGTGATGTCATTTCCTTTGATGATGTTATTTCCTGTGGTGAAGTCACTTCCGGTTCCTTTTCTCAGCAGGTGTTAGATGGGGTCTAACTCGATGTCTTTGTTGATAGAGTTCTGATAGGAATGCCATGCTTCTAGGAATTCTCGTGCATGTCTTTGTTTGGCTTGTCCTTGGATGGATGTATTGTCCCAGTCGAAGTGGTGTCCTCCTTAATCTTTATGTGAGGATAATAGCGAGAAACGGTCATGTCCTTTTTTTGGCTCGTTGGTGTTCATGTATCCTAGTTTTCTGCCGGTCTGTCCAATGTATTGATCGGTACATTACTTGCACGGTATTTTCTAAATGACATTAGTTTTGCTCATTGTCTGTATAAGGTCTTTCAAGTTCATTAGCTGCTGTTTGAGTGTGTTGGGGGATTTGTAGCCTACAATAATGCCAAGGGGTCTGAGTAGTCTGGCATTCATTTCCGAGGTGTCTTTGATGCAGGGGAGAGTGGCTAGGGTTTCTGGACGTGTTTTTTTGCTGAGAAATCGTCAGACTGTGTTCATTGGGTACACATTCTTTTTGAATACCCAGTATAGGTGATTTTCCTCTGCTCTGCGTACTACCTTTGTGCTGCAATGTATGTTGACTCGTTAAAATAATGTTCTGATGCAACTTCATTTGTGGATGTTGCGATGATTGCTTCTGTCGTTCAATATTTGGTCCATGTGTTGTTTTTCTGTAGACGCTGGTTTGAAGTTCCCCATTGGCTGTTCACTCTACTGTTACATCTAGGAATGGCAGTTTGTTGTTGTTTTACTCCTCTTTAATGAATTGTATGCCAGTCATGGTATTATTGATGGTCTTCAAAGTTTCTTCTAACTTGTTTCGTTTCGTGTTGACAAAGATCCAGAGTTTGGGTTGGATGATTGGCAGAGCTGTTTGCTCAAGTCTCTTCATTATTGCCTCTACTAAGAACCCTGATATCGGAAATCCCATGGGTGTTCCATTGGTTTGTCTGTAAGTTTTGTTGTTGAATGTCAAGTGGGTGGTAAGGAATAGGTCAACTAGCTTGATGATATTCTCCTTGTTGATGAAGTTAGTGGTGTTTGGTGTCTGTGTCTTTGGGTCTTCTAATAGTGTAGTCAGTGGTTCCTTGGCCAGATTAATGTTGATTGAGGTAAACAGGGTTGTTACATCAAAGGAGACCATTATTTCATCCCCTTCTATCTTACTGTCTTTAATGGTCCTCAGAACTTCTTGGTTGGAATGGATGGAGTGGAGTGAGCCTTATACTAAGTTTCTTGGTCTTTGGTGTAGCTCCTTGGCCAATCTGTAAGTTGGTGACTGTCGTGATGGGACTTCGAGGTGGTACTTAGTGAGATTGTAATTTTTCTCCTCTTCGCGGACTGAACATAGCTGAGTAATTTTCCACATTGCCAGGGAAATGTCAGAGTTGTAGCTGGAATGAAACAGCTTCCCCAGGGACACGGCTTTTGTGCAGCAGAAGTCTTCAGTCCTATTGCAGGAATGGGGTCAGGGCCCATTGCCTTTATCGTATCTACTGTGTCCAGCTGTTATTTCATGTCACGTACATCACGTACATCAAATCGAATTGTTTGAAAACTGGCATCTGCGAGTCTGTGGGAAGCATGATGAGTGTGAGTTGGATCATCACTCAACACGTCTGTCTGAGGATAGTGCAGATACCCCATCCATTACTTTTTTTTCACTGATGTACAGAGTTGTTCCGATATTTAGGATGAGGATATTTGCGGAGTCCTCTCCTCCACTAAATTGTTTAATAGTCCATTGACATTTATGCTTGGATTTAGCAGGACGAGAGAGCTTAGATCCGATCTGTTAGTCTTGGGATCATTACTCCCTCTCCATCAGAAGTTAATTCTGCTGTTTGGAATGTAACCAGTCAACTGTGGTCGCTTTAACGGGATGTCAACAGGTTTAGGTGCACGTGATTCCGATCTTGGCATCAGCTCTGTATTCAGTGATCTAACCTGGTTTCTGATGCAGTAACACTTCCATTTTCTTATTCTCATTCTGCTAATGACATCTCCCTGGTTTCTCACCTCCAATTTGTTTCTTTAACTCAATCCATTTAAGGTAATTATCTAAATCGTTTTTTTTTCCACAATGTCAACTTCGGTATTTGAAGTGAATGTGTTTCCCTCTGTTTTTCTCCCTGACCATGATTAAAAGCTCTGCAGTGTCAGTGATGCCAGTCCGTTGCAGTTGCACAGTCAAGGAACTTGTGCACCATGCGTTATTGTTCAGTTCCCAGTGTACGGCGCTCCATGTTGGACAGCATGTTTGAGCATCTTTGACATCCTTCTTTGGAAATTGTCCAAGAACAGAAATTGCTGAAGAAATCACTGAAAATGTTGCAGCATCTTCTAGAGTGAATGCAGAGTTAAACTTTCAGGTCCAGTGACCCTTTACAAAGCTCACAGTTTGTCCATCAATTTTGTATTTTTATTTCCAGTATCCATAGTTATTTGTTTTAGTGAAAATTTGTTCTGTGCCTTTTCATTTCTGGAGAAATTCAGCAGATCTGTCAGCATCTGCAGAGGCAGAGAAAAAGCATTAGCATTTCAAGTTTGGTGTTACACTTCTTCAGAACTGAAAATGATTGGAATCTGGGATTTTTAATCCTTTGCCAGAGATGGGGGATGGGCGACAGGGAAAAGAAGGCGTGGCAAAGATAAACGGGAATTTAGCACTGGTGAACGAGTGGATGATGTAAAACGTGTTTAAATTAAGGTGTGAATGGGGGAAAGGGGTTCTCTCTATTGAGTGCAAGATAAAGAAGACACAACCTGACAAGGTCATAGCGAGGCCAGGAGGGAGAATGTTGACTATGTGGCATTATATAGAACTGGCCATAGATACGTTTTCACTGTCGAGGTCATCGCCCCCTTTAGACAAAGAATCCAGGTGCTTGACTTCTTATTGGCATTATTAAGAATTTCATGCTGCCTTAGTATTGTAATATGGAGAAAAACAAATCGCCATACGAAGTTTGAGCTGAGTATTGTTTACCTGTCATGTTTAGTATTGTTCAAATTTGCAGTGCTTATCTTTGAATGCTTGTTCTTGAAATTGGTATCAGACGGAGTGTAGAAGGTTGGGTGGTGACATTGTAAAAGTTTCTAAAATCATGAGCGATATGGATAGGGTGAATACCCATGATCTTTCCAAAGGCATGGGGGAGTTCAGCCATAGAAGGCATAGGTTTAAAGATGAAAGATTTAAAAGGAACGAAGGGGCAACTTTTTTACACAAAGTGTGGTTGGGTATGGAATGAGCTGTCAGAGGAAGAGTGGTAGATGCCAGTACAGAAGCAACATTTAAAACTCATTTGGACAAACATATGAATGGGAAACAGTTAGAGGCGTGTGGGCCAAATAAAAGCAGGTGGGACGAGCTTAATTTGGAAAACTTGGCCAGCATGGACATTTAGAAAAGCTTCACGCAGGGTCCAAGTGGTTTTATGAAAGGGAAATTATGTTTTGCCCTGTAAAATCATGCAAAGTATTTCTGGAGATGCCTGAGAATGTAACAAGCGGATTTGATGAAGGGGGTCTGGTAGACACGAGGCTTTCCAGAGATTTTCCACAAGGTATTAGAAAATAAAAGTTCTTAAACAAGACAGAAGCTCGTAGGATGATGGATAATGTATTAACATGGAATGATGATTGGTGAGCACATAGAAATCGGAGAGTCAGGATTAATGAGTCTTCATGATAAAGGTGTATCTGCTGGAGGACCACAGCTATCAGTCCGATGGCGTCAGTTATTTACAATCTATACAGATAGTCTGAAGGAGGGAGCTGAGTGCAATATACATCTGAGTTTGTGGATGACACTGAGAACCAAAAGACAGGCTGTTATTTAATGGAGAGGACTTCCATAAAAGGAGCAGTAAAAAGGAATTGGAGTCTTCAGGTGTATGAAACAGAAAGTCGGCATGCTGATGCATCAAGTAACTAGGTTGGTTCCTGGGATGGAAGGTTTGTGTTCTTGAGAATCTCTAAAATGGCGAGGCGATTATTCATTGAAGTTTAAATGAATGAAGAGTGGTACTGCTGAAAAATACAAGACACAGAGAGGGGTTGATGCGGTAGATGTTGAGAAGTTGTTACCATTCCTGGGTGGAGTCTCGAACTCGAGGACATAGATACCGAATATGGAACATCGATTTCAGTCTGAGATACAAAGTGATGTCTTCTCCCAGAAGGTAGTGAATGTCTGGAATTCCCTGACCCAGAGAGATGTGGAGGGATACAAGGAGTCGGCAAGAAAGTGGAGTTAGACCTGGAGTAGATCAGTCATGTTCGTATTAAATGACAAGGCAGTCTTGAGGGCCGAATAGCCTACTCTTGTTCCTATTTATTAATTTCACATGTTTTGCTTTTGGAAAGTAACCGGCTATTTTCCTGGAAGTTGTGTTGTGTAATGCTACATTCGGATGAGCAGTGAATTTGTTTGAGTTAACCCTGGGTGAGGTATGGGGGCTGTATTCACAGCGAATCTGGATCTGGGACATGACTTACATCTGGAGCAGAAGTCACAGAGAGGGCAAGTCTGGAAACAGGGATTGGGGGAGGGTCACTTCCTGGCCCAGCCTGGATTTTCCAAGTACATTTCCAAAATACACATAACCATCGGAGTGGCCTCGACCTACCCCTGTGTCGCAGGTGCGAAGGGCTGATTGGAACATCAGAACATAGGACTGATGGACTCGAGGGGGCCAGTCGGCCCTTTGACACTACTGAACTTGTAAATGAGGTCATGGCTCATCTTATTGTGGTCCCAGCTGCACTTTTCTCTCCATGCGCCATTATCCCTGATTCACCTGTCTATGGAAAATCAGCTGAAGCCAGCCTCGATATAATACAAAGATTTTTGCCACCCCAAACTTCTGGGAAAGAGGATTCCCACTTGAATATTCTCACTTTATGAATTGCTTCTCACTCCAGTTGTGACTGAGGATGGAGGGTGTCACTCTTTCCTTTTCTAGTCCCACTCCTCCACAGCTCACAACAAATTTTAAATGTAACCAGGTTCGTGGTATGGCCGATGATAAAGGTCTCAGACTGGATCAGGTTCAGTGGTAAGAACAAGTCAAGCAGATTTCTTTAGTCAGCCACAAGTTACTAACAGAACGAACGGAGGAGTATAGTGGATCTGTTGGTAGCACTGCTGCCTCACATCACCAAGGAGCTGGGATCAATTCCAATCTCAGGCGACTCTCCATGTGGAGTTTAAACATTCTCCCCATGCCTGTGTGTATTTCCTTTCAGTGCTCCAGTTTCCTGCCACATTCCAAATATCTGCAGTTTAAAGTGCATTACCCAGGGATGCCTATGTTAGGTGGGTTAGTTATGGGAAATGCAGGGTTACATGGATAAGGTAGGGGGCACGTCCAGGTGGGATACTGTTTGGTGGATCAGTGCGGGCTTAATGGATGGAATATCCTGCCTCCACACTGTAGAGGTTCTATGACAATGACAACAAATTTGGACTACAAACACCCAGTGGGTATATACCTGATCCACTCTCCTCAAGGTCAGATTCCCTACAGTGTGGAAACAGGCCCTTCAGCCCAACAAGTCCACACCGACCCGCAACCCACCCAGACCCATTCTCCTACATTTACCCCTTCACCTAACACTACGGGCAATTTAGCATGGCCAGTTCACCTAGCCTGCACATTTTTGGATTGTGGGAGGAAACCGGAGCACCCGGAGGAAACCCACGCAGTCACGGGGAGAATGTGCAAACTCCACACAGTCAGTCGCCTGAGGCGGGAATTGAACCCGGGTCCCTGGCGCTGTGAGGCTGCAGTGCTAACCACTGTGCCACCGTGCCGCCCATGTATGTTTCATTCTCATTCCACGAGTAACCTGTTAAAACCTTCATAATATAAGCCGTTCACCCCAGGAACACGTGAAATGAAACATCGCTGAAGTGCTTTCAATGTCATTATATCCTTTCTCAGATAAGGAGACACACACAAAAAAAACTAATCTCACACTCAGATCCTAAGGTTTATATTCGTTTTCTCACAGTGCTGTGAGTGTTTGGATCTCTCATCCCCACAGAGCACTGGAGGCAGAGATATTTAATATTTTTGAGGCACCGACAGAAGGTTCATGAATAACAACAGAGTCAAGGATTTTCGAGGAATGGGCAGCAATTTGCAGCAATTTGTATCAACTTACACGGGTCCAGAACATCCAGGAATATAATGCAAAATGAAATGATAATATCGATAAAATGTTAAGGGGGAATACAAGATGGCGGCGATCCAAAAGGTCTGTTTTACTGGGCTCTGCATCACAGCACTGGAAAAGTGGTTCTCTAACTCATCCCATCCCAGCTATATACGTAAGATTCAACACTAAAAGAGCAACAGAATCTTTACTAATCCCGTTTTGTCAAGTGGAAATGACAAAACATGGGAAAGGATCGATTAAGTCCCAACAAGTGGTGCACCCGTCAAAGCATCGAACATGCCTGAGGCTGTAGCTGCAACCCACTCTGCTCGTTCCATGGACCCAGGTACTCACCAGGCCTTGGTCACTGAGTTCACCAAGTTATGTGAAATGTTTGAAGCCATGATTGAAGAACAGTTCAGCCGTGGCTACAGCCGATCTCAGCCGCGCTCCAAAAACACGAGCAGCAACGTGACAGCCTTGGAAACAGAACAGGCGATGTCAAGCGCCGAACTGCAGTGGCAGAGACCGTAATCAATTCCTCTCAGGAGAGGATACTTGCCTTTGAAAACCAGGTCCATACCTTAACTGAACATGACGACGACGTCGAGAACAGGGGTAGGATGAGGATGTTCACATCTTCGGTTTGCTGGACCGGACGGAAGGTGGTCAGCGGGTGAGTTTATTTAGAACTGGCTGCTGTGATTCCTTCACTTCAAAACTGAAAAGGGACAGGTGAAGACTGAGACAGTTCGTCGGGTTATGGTGCGCAGGTCAGACTCAGACCAACGTCTTCGCCCTGTCCTTGTGTGGTTACATAGTTATGGGGATAAACAAAGATTGATGGAATCTTCCAGAACACAATCTTCCGATTGCTTTAATTCAAGAGGGCCCCAGTATTATGTTCTTTCAGAACTTTTCAACGGTGGTGATTCAGGAAAGAAAATCTTTTGATGACATCAACAGAAGAGTAAGGGAACTCGGGATTCAGTATTCCTTACTGTACCCACCGATACTCTATATTGCTTTCAATGGATCCATACACTCTTCTGACTCTCCAGAGAAAGCGAAACCTTTGTGGACATTTTAAAGTAAGATGGATGTTTAGATAATCATGTTTCTCTCTTTAAGAAATTTTCTTGGATTTTTCTGGTATTAACCAGTGTTAAACTGTAGTCGGGGATGGGTAGAGTATTCACTTTTAACTTCTTCATTAGTATTACTATTTTTTTCTTTCCTTGCTTGTGTCTGGGGTGTGGCTCAAGATAAAATGGGTTACAAAGATAGTTGTGATGACTAAATACCGACTAAAGGGCAGTTGAAGGCCGATTTTTGTTGTTAATTGCCCCGGATGTCATATTGGTAGTATGCAGAAGATAAGGTTTTGTGATATGGAACCATCCCCACTGGGCGGGTGTGGGGTAAATTCCCTATCGAGTGTCATTGGCACTTTGGATTTTGTTTCATTTTTTGTGTTTTTTTAGTTTAGTTTTGGAAAGTTTTGAGAGCTTGTTAGTTGTCGTAGTCTTAGTTTGTGTTGTTTTTAAGCTCTATGAGTTGTTTTTCATTCATGATCAGTGATGTGTAATTCGAGTTCTTCCTCTCTAGAGTTCAAATGTTGCTACAGTGTGTGATGAATAATGATGTTCTAAAATGGTGGACCTGGAACAATAAGCGGAGCCATCGTCCAGTCAAGAGGAAGAATGTACTTTCTCGTCTCAGAAAGGAGAGGGTGGATGTTGTCCTATTGCAGGAGATGTACCTTGATGACAAGGAACATTTAAAATTACAGCAGGGTGGGTTTGGTCGGGTTTATTTCTTGTTTTTTTAATAGTAGGAGTAGGGGAGAAGCCATACTGAATAGGAATAAACTTCCAGGTAAATTATTAGATTATATTTGACACTCAAAGGAAGATCATATCCCGAAATCCTTGAACTATGGGAAAGAATACAGTATTTTGAATGTTTATTGCATCCTATCGCATCCATCGGAAACCATGTTAGATGCAGTTTCCAAATTAAGTTATCTTGCCTCGTGGCACATTATTGTAGACAATTTCAATTGTCTCACGTACCCCACAGTGGACAGAATGTCCAAAGGTCCCCCAGTACCCTCGTTATAATGTAAGCAATTAGTGGATTTGTGTGCAGAACTAGAGCTGGTGGATGTCTGGAGGCAGATCTACCTTACAAGTAGGGATTTTATTTTCTTCTTTAATATGCAGAAATACCGCACGAGGGTTGATATCTTCCCCATCCCTGCAGCAATCTTAGATTTGGTGGCATCCTGCACAATTTGGAATATTACCATGAAGCAGTATACCTATTGATTAAGATTAAGGGCAATATAACAGATTTGATACACTGGCGAATGTATCCCTTTATTCATAAGTCTAGTTAGTTCATTGAGTATTTCTGCAATGAATTCAGATCTTCCTTAGCCATTAATTCAGATTCAACCAGTAACCCATCCATTCTATGGGAAATTGCTAAGGCTTATGCCGAGGGAATAATTATTCCTTAGGATGCAGCAGAAGGGGGAGCAGGAACGTTAGTTTGCGGCACAGCTGAGCGCGGCCGAGTGGGCATAATGTGATAGACCCTCAGTGGCTAAGCTGCAGAGGATCAAAATGCTTCAGTCTACAGTGAAATCCACACTCAAACAGACAGCCAAGAAGGAACTTACTTTTGCAAAACAAAGGTTGTTTGAACATGGTGATAAGCCAGGCAAGTATTTAGACTCTCCTGCCAGGAACCCGAGCGCCCTTCTCAAGCCATTACCTCAATTAGGGAATGCAATGGGATCCTTACCTTCGATTCCAAAAAGATTAATGTCTCCTCTCTGAGGTTTTTCTCCAAATTATTTCAGACTGAATATTTTGAGGATAGATGGATAAAGATGGACTCATTTTTCAAGAACCTGAGTCTTCCAGGAGTAACCCCTGAATAGGCGTTGTGCCTTAATGCACCATTTTCAGCGCAGGAAGATGTGAAGCAGCTTCTGAATGGAAAGGCGGACGTTCCTGACGGATTTCCTCGTTAAATTTATAAATAATTTATAAACCTATTGTCAGGGCTGATGTTTAACACGTTCCGTCACTCATACAGTCACGAACCCCTCCCTCCGTCTTTAAGAGAGGCTCATATCTCTCTGATGCTGAAGAAAGGAAGACCCTGGAGGATTGTGCTTCTTACACACCAATCTCATTTTAAAATGTTGGTTCCAAAATCCTATCTGAAACCCGTGCATTCAGGCTGGAAACTTTGCTGCCTTCCGTTGCCAAAGAGGACCAAACAGGCTTTATAAAGGGCCGTAGATCTTCCTACAATGTTAAGAATTTACTCAATATGATCCAAGAGTGTCAACAACAATCTGTCCAGGGATTATTGATCTCTTTAGATGAGAGAAAGCATTTGATTGGGTTGAGTGCCCGGATCTCTTCTGTACATTAGAATGGTTTGGCCTTTGCAAAGTTTTTATCAAGTGGGTGAGGTTCCTTTACCGCGATCCTCTGACTGCGGTTCTCACTAATGGTGTGCCAACCAGTAATATTAATATTTCTCCAGGCAGCCGCAAAGGTTGACACCTTTTGCCATTGTTGGTTACGTTGGTGATTGAGCCATTGGCGGAGGCCATCCGTAGGTATGCCAACATATCTGCCCCAGAAATGGGATAAAAGTCACGTAAGATTTCATTGTATGCAGATGAGGGTCTTATGTTTTTGTCAAATCCCACAATTTCGGTAGTTCACGTGATGCAATGCATTAATTCACTTTTTGCCTTTCTGGCGATAAGATTAATTTTACAAAGTTGGAGGCCATGCCTATGGGAGATCTTCGGGAAATACCTGATACTGAGGGCAAATCCTGGTTTCCTTTTAAATGGTCACTGGGGTAGTTTCCCTATTTCAGTATATTCATTGCATTCGTCTTTGATCATTTATTTAACGTGAACTATGGCCATTTGTTTGACAAAATTAAACAAGAGCTTCAAAGATGGGAGGCATTTCCAATATCCTGGCTAGGTTGGATAATTGATATTAAAATAAATGTCTTTCCTCATTTCCTATACCCCGTGTGAATGCTTTCTTTGATATTTCCCAAACAAATAACGCATGTAGCGGCACGGTGGCACAGTGGTTAGCACTGCTGCCTCACAGCGCTAATGACCCGAATTCACTTCCCGACTCAGGCGACTGACTGCGTGGAGTTTGTACATTTTCCTCGTGTCTGTATGGGTTTCCTCCCATAGTCCAAAAATGTGCAGGTCAGGTGAATTGGTCGTGCTAAATTGCCCATAATGTTAGGTGACGGGGTAAATGTAGGGGAATGGGTCTGGCTGAATTGCACTTCGGCGGGTCGGTGTGGAATTGTTGTGCCAAAGGGCCTGTTTCCACACTGTAAGTAATTAATCTAAGATGCTTTTTAGGGAAAGAATGGCTGGTTTAGCTCTTTTATTTGGCACCATAAGCGATTCTTTATCGAGATAACAAAATTGCAACTGCCCCACAGATTGTGGGGAGTTGATTTCCCCGATTAAAAGCAATCAATTAAGTTTTCTCTCATCATGTTTGAGTGCCTGGGCCGCTGAGATCTCAGCATCAATATGGCTAGATTTTGAGTTCTCCCAGAAAAAGTGAACCCTTATTATTCTGTTTTCTAAGATAAAATGACAACGTTTATGGAGTATTGTCATAAACTAATGATGATCAATACTGTTAAAGAATGAAGGACAATGCGTCATTTTGAGGACAATATCGCCAAAATCATGTTTCTTATCCTTATAATTGGTATACCGTGTTGTCAACCGGGGATAATGGATTCCAGGTTTAAACTGTGGGCAGCGAGGGAGGTACCTTGCTTGGGTGATTTAGAATTAGTAGAATCCCTACAGTGTGGAAACAGGTCATTGGGCCCCAAAAGTCCACTTAGATCCTCTGAAGAGTAACCCACCCAGACCCATTCCCCTACCATACTATACTTACACTGATTAATGCCCCAACGTACAGATCCTGCAACACTATGAGCAATTTAGCAATGGCAAATTCATCTAACCTGCACCTCAATGTGACTGTGGGAGAAAACCTATGCAATCACAGTTGACAATATACTAAGTCCACACAACCAGTCACACAAGGCTGGAACCAAACCCTGGTGCTGTGAGTCAGCAGTGCCAACCACTGAGCCACCACGTGCTACTTGAGGGAGAAACAATGATATCATTAGATCAAATAACTAGTAAGTATGGGCAACCTAGTAGAGACTTCTTCTGGGTTTTCTTTCATACGAGAGATTTGATTTAAAAATTACTTTTAACAGACACTTATAGATCCGATATAGAGAAGTGGATTCTAACTGTTCAGAATACCCTCTCTGTCAGTACCCTTTATCATTAGTTGGATAGTGTCCCCTCAGACAAGGCTGTGCAGCTTCGTGACGTCTGTGCGAGAGAGTTGGGGTTTTAGATCTCTTCACAGACATGGGAGAATATTTCTGAGAAAGCTCAAAGGATTTTGATCTGTAATACGGCCCATTCCATGCAGTTGAAAATTCTTCATAGGGTCTATCAGATTTTCTCTCAAAATTCAAAGTGGGATTATCTTCAGCATGCCCTAAATGCATAATGACTACAGACACTCTTACTCATTGCATGTGGTCCTGCTGCAGGCTTTGTATATGTTGGATCACTGTTTTAGGTGTGGTAGAGTTGGTCTTGGGGACCGAATTGGAGATGGACCCGGTTTCTCTTTTCCTGGGCCTGCCCAGAGTATATTACGCAGATACACATGGGCATCAAAAATATATCCTTACTTTCTGTGCTTGGAAAAATATTCTGTTGTGCTGGATGTCTGAAAACTCCCCGGGGCTGTTGTGTCTTTGTAAGCTCATCATGCAGAATATCCCTTTGGGCTTTCTCACCAGAATGGTTCACCAAAAATCAGAGGTTAATATAAGTCATAGAATCATAGAGTCATGGAGATGTAAAGCATGGAACAATACACTTCAGTACGACCCATCCTTGCCGATCACATATCCCAAACCAATCTAGTCCCACCTGCCAGCACCCAGCCCATATTCCTCCAAACCCTTCCTATTCATTTACCCATCCAAATTCCTCTTAAATATTGCACCTGAATTAGCCTCCCTCACTACACCTGGCAACTCATTCCACACACGCACCATCCTCTGTGTGAAATAGTTGCCACGTAGGTCTCTTTTATATCTTTCTCCTCTCACCCTAAAACTATGCTCTCTCGTTCTGTACTCCCCGACCCCAGGTACCTATTTACCCTATCCATGCCACTCATAATTTTGTAAACCTCTATAAGGTCACCCCTCCACCTCCGACGCTCCAGGGAAAACAGCCCCAGCCTGTTCAGCCTCTCCCTGTAGCTCAAATTCTCCAACACTGGCAACATCCTTGTAAGTCTTTCCTGAACCCTTTCAAGTTTCACAACATCTTTCTGATAGAAAGGAGACGAGAATTACACGCAATATTCCAACAGTGGCCGAGCCAATGTCCTGTCCAGCCGCAACATGATCTTTCAACTCCTGTAATCTATACTCTGACCAATAAAGGAAAGCATACCAAAATGATTTCTTCACTATCCTATCTACCTGCGATTCCACTTTCAAGGAGCTATGAACCTACACTCCAAGGTCTCTTTGTTCAGCAACACTCCCTGCGACCTTACCATTAAGTGTATAAGTCCGGCTAAACCTTGCTTTCCAAAAGTGCAGCACCTCACATTTATCTGAATTAAACTCCATCTGCCACTTCTCAGCCCATTTGGCCATTTGATCAAGATCCCGTTGTAATCTGAGATGACCCTCTTCGCTGCACACTACACCTCCAAACTTACTAACTGCACCTCTTATGCTCGCATCTAAATCATTTATGTCAATGACAAAAAGTAGTGAATCCAACACCGATCCTTCTGGCACTGCACTGGTCACAGGCCTCCGATCTGAAAAACAACCGTCCATCACCACCCTCTGTCTTCTACCTTTGAGCCAGTTCTGTATCCAAGTGGCTAGTTCTCCATGTATTCCATGAGAACTAATCTTGCGAATCAGTCTCCCATGGAGAACCTCATCAAAACCCTTACTGAAGTCCATATATGTCACATCTGCCTCTCTGCCCTCATCAGTCCTCTTTGTTACTTCCTCAAAAAAACGCAATCAAGTTGGTGAGACATGATTTCTCACGCACAAAACCATGTTGATTATCCCTAATCAGTCCTTGCCTTTCCAAATACATGCACATCCTGTCGTTCAGGATTCCCTCCAACAACTTGCCCACCACCAACGCCAGGCTCACTGCTCTATAGTTCCCTGGCTTGTCTTAACCGCCCTTCTTAAACAGTGGCGCCACGTTAGCCAACGTCCAGTCTTCCAGCACCTCACCTGTGAATATCCATATTACAAATATCTCAGCAAGAGTCCCAGCAATCACTTCTCGAGCTTCCCACAGAGTTCTAGGGTACATCTGATCAGGTACTGGGGACCCGTTTCAAGACATCCAACACTTGCCCCTCTGTAATATGGACAGTTTGCAAAGGTGTCACCATTTATTTCCCTACATTTTACATCTTCCATATCTTTTCAACAGTAAATACTGATACAAAATACTCGTTTAGTATCTCCCCCATACTTCCTGTGCTAGGAAAAATATTCTGTTGTGTTGGATGTCTGAAAAACCCCTGGGTCAGTTGGGTAGTTGTAAACTCGTCATGGAAAATATCCCTTTGGACTTTCTCACCAGTATATGGTGCACCAAAAAGCACAGATTTATATAAGATATGGCAATCCTTTTTGGATTACAGCGATTCAGGCTTATCTGCCACTTTAAAAGGGGCATTTATTTAGTCATGATGATATTGTCTAATGAATCAAATTGAAGAATTATGAACATATGAATGTGTATCACTTAATGCTCTTGAAGAACGAGAGCTATCACTTTGTCATGCTGAGTCGTATTATTTATTTATTATTTATTGGGTTTTTTTTTTCTTCTGTCCGTTTAGAGATTTTAACTTGTTTTGCATGTACATGCATATGAATTTTTTTCCAGTTATTTAAGTTGTTTTGTTGTTGGTTTTATATAATAATAAAAAATTCTTCTTCAATAAAACATTTGTTAAAAAAAATTAAAATGCTAACATTGATAGAATAGAGTCCCAAAGAACTCTCATTAGAGAGACCACTCATGCTGGTTTATGCTGACGGTCACCACATGGGTGATGGGGTGAGTTTGAGAGAGCATCCCCTTCATGGTAACCTCTGTCAGTGTGAGGAATTGAATCTGCGCTGGTGTCCTCCCTCTGCATCACAAAGCAACCATCCAGCCAATTGAGTGGGAGACTGTGGAACTGTTGCTCACAGAATCAGTCACAGACAAGGGGCAAGATAAGCTTTCATGACAAGGAAAAATGTATATTTGATATAACGGTCATGATAACGGCTGAGGAGAAAAACGTTCTCTGCTAGAAATTGTATTTTATATTGAGACAAGTGTTTGGAAGGTGTCTTTGGCTGAATACAATAAGGGGAGACAAGCGAAATAACCATAATGACTAATTGTGATTAGATATCGATAACCAGAAAATAAGTGCATGTTTTTGATTGGCCTGTGGAAAGCATGCTGACTGTTGCATGAATTTATAAAGAAGATGATATATATTGTTCGGAGATTCCCTTCCCATGCGAAATGCTTTCTGAACGCAAGCAGGAAGAAACCCGGGGTAAAAAATGCCTGAGAATTGTCTGCTCCGTAACAGGAACCTGGTGGTTGAATGAATGAAAGCTCCTGTGACATGGAGCTGAGAAAACCATCAGATCATCACCGAACGTAATGAATTACTTAATGGCCTCATGATGGATTTTAATTGTGTGTGATTTGTAAAAGTAACATCTCTACTCCATTTTCTTACTTGTTACACACTGGGGCACAGCCGTTTTCCTGAAATTGGGAACAAGTTGGAACATTATCTGTAACATTCCATATTTGGCATTCTCCAGAATATTCTATAACTGTTTAGGGGGCATTAGAAATGCAAGAGAGAAAGAGAAGGAAGATGATGCATGCAGTAGTGAGAGTGGTGGAGCATGAGCCTTGTTCGGGGGAAGGTGCTATAACAGATATGCAGTGAATGTGAGGGAGCAAAGAGAATACGGTGACCCTTATCCTGACAAAGGGGGCAAGGTTATTGATGCTTGTCCTGTAATGCTGGGCATTTCTTCAGACCGAAGATACTGCACTGAGATGGGTGGTGAGCTCAGACCAGGCTCAGTGGGTCTGGTGGTGTGATCCCTCTGGGAAGAGAATGGTCCCCCTCTGTACTAGCCCATCCACCAAGACCTCCGTGCTGCTGTCGAGAAACCGTGGTGTACTTTCCCCTTAGCTGCCATGCTCGGGTAAACTGTGCAGGACAGCTCCAAACTGAGAAAGTTCAACCGTGTGACAGTTGGCCTTGTAGAGATGGCATCATTGCCAGGAATCACAGAATATCCAGGGGCATCCAGGCGACTGTGAATACCTCCAGTCATGATGGGTGGGAGAATCGGGCTGGTATTGTATGGGAGGGACACTATGGAGTGGGGTGGGTAGTTAATGAGATGCGTTTGGTAAGATAACACCAGGAAACTAGCTCAGCCTCGTGCATACAACCCCTCTGTCACACTTAATGAAATTGTCACTGAGACAGTTTTTTTGTTTGATTCAGCCCAGTGAGGCGAAGACTCTGCTTTCCTCACTCCCAGTTACAAAGCTGCAGAACAAATGCTCATCCAAAACTCTCCATCGCCTGAACTCACAGAAATATCCCTTTCACTCATAATTCTTCATAATATTGACCCGTGTTGAATGATACTATCGAAATGTCTTCATTTCAGCATTCTGAAACCTGTGAACATATCCTTCATGACATTTTTTCTCAGTATCCCCCCCTGACTCCACTGCAAAACGCACTCATTTACAGTCATACTGCATGAGACTGCCAGTATGACTGACCATTTGTCCCAGCTGGTCCACGCCAACCAAAATGCCCATCCACACTCACCCCATTTCGCTGCCCTTCTTCTGTATCCCTCTCATCCTTTCCTATCTGTGTATTTGTCCAAATGCCTTTTCAATGTTGTGATTGTACCCAACTCAACCACTTCCACTGGCAGCTCAGTCCATATGCGTACCACGCTCTGTGTAAAATTGTTGCCCCTCAGGTTCCTTTTTATATATTTTTTTCCTTTCCAAACATTCATGGGTGTCCTCTACTCCTCGATTTCCCAACCTTGGGAAAAAAATTGAAATATTCACCCCATGCACCCCTCTCATGATTTTATAAGAGTTACACTTCTATAAGAACCCCCTCAGTTTTCTGCGCTGTAAGGAAATAAGTTCTAACCTGTCCAACCTCTGCCTATAACTTAGAGCCTTTAACCCAGGAAACATCTTTGTAAATTTCTTCTACATTCTTTCTTGTTCAATAATTTCATTTCTAGAGCAAGGTGAACAAAACTGAACACAATACTCCAACTGCAGCCTTACCAACATCCTGTACAACTGCAACATAATGTCCCAACTTCTATACTCAATGCCCTGATGTAGGCCAGCGTGCCAACAGCCTTCTTCACTGTCCTGTATATCTGCGACTCAAATTTCAGACAACCGTGCACCTGATCTCCAATGTCCTTTTGTTCAACTACACGCCTTAAGACTCTGTCATTCATCATTAAACTCCTACCTGTATTTGACTTTCTAAAATGCAAGACGTCACACTTATCTTTATTAAACGCCATTTGCTATTTCTCAGCCCACTCGCTTATCAAGGTACTGCTGCCATTTCTGATAATGTTCCTCACTGTAAATGATGCTTCCTAATTTAGAGTCATCTGCAAACGTACTAATCTTGCGCTGTGCACTCTGGTCTAAACCATTGATGTAGTTAACAAACAGCAATGGGCCCATGACCGAACACTGAGGCACTTCACTAGTCACAGGCCTCCAGTCCGACAAGCATACCTCCAACATAGCCATTTGTTTCAAAACATCAAACCAATTGTGTCGCCAATTTGCCTGTTTACATTAGAGTCCATGCGATCTAACCTTCCAGAGCGGCCTACCATGTGGAACCTTATCAAAGGTCTTACTGAAATCCACATAGACTATGTCCACCACCCTGCCCTTGTCAACCTTTCTGGTCACTTCCTCAAAAACTCTAACAAAATTTTTAAGGCATGATCTGCCACGCACAAAGCTATGCTGACTGCTCCAAGTCAAACTCTGTCTTTCCAAATGCATGCACATCTTATCACTCAGAACCTTCTCAAGTGGTTTACCGAAAACAGATGTGAAGCTTACGGGTCTCTATTTCCCAGGCTTTTCTTTGCAGCACTTCTTGAATAAGGGCACATTTGTTACCGCCCAGTCTTCCGGGTCCTTGGCCCCTGAACTGTCTTCTCTTGCCTCTTGCATATGTCTGGTCAGGACCAAGAGGTTAATCTGACTTTAAGCATTCTAATATGTCCATTAGTACCATTAGTGATATGGACTGTACCAAGATATGACAATTAACCTCCCAAAGGTCACAAGTCTTCATGTCTTTCTTCATGATAAACACAGAGGGGAAATTGAGGACCTCACCCTTCTCGTGAGGTTTTACACATGCGTGCCTATTTTTTTTTATTTTAAGACGTCCTATTCTCTCTCTAGTTGTTCTTTTTCTTAACTATACTGAATTTGGATTCACACCAATCTGCTCAGCCAAGGCTATCTCATACCCACTTTTCGCCTTGCTGATTTCCTTCTTCACTAAACTCCTGTATCCCCTGTGTACATCCAGGGATTCCCTTGGTCCCAGCTGCCTGTACCTGAGCCACGCCTCCTTTTTTTTGCTGGTCAGAGCCTCAATATCTCTTGTCATCCAGGGTTCTCTCTTCCAGTCTCACCTTCCCTTCACCATCACAGGAACATATAGATCTTGAACTCGAGCTATCTCATTTTTGAAGCCCGCCCCCTTGCCGGGGATCCTTTTACCTGGAAACAAACTACTCCAATCATCCCCTGCAATCCCCTGTCTAATTTCAACAAAATACGCCTTGCCCCAACTTAGAACTTGAATCCGTGGACCAATTTTGTCCTTACCATAACTTTTTTTAAATTAATACAGCTCTAGTCACTTTTCCCAAAATTCTCCCCCACTTTACCTCTGTCACCTATCCTACCCTATTTCCCAAAAGTAGGTCGAGTTTGTCCCTTCCCCAGTAGGACCCTCTATATATTGTTTGTGGAAACTTTCCTGAACACAACTTAACGAATTACGTTCTATCTAAGTTCTTAACCATCTGGAAGTCCCAGTCTATGTTAGGAAAATTAAAATCACCTATTATGACAACCCTATTGCTCCTGCAAGTCCAGCCAGTGTCCCTGCATATTTATTCCTCTAATTCCCATTGATTATTTAGAGGCTTATACTGCAACCACGATAACATCACCATTCCGCTCTTACTTCTTTGCCCAGTTCAGAAAACCTCATTGGATATTATCTCAGTTATTTCATCATTAAATACTAGAGTGATATGCGCCTTTAACAGAACTATTGGTATTTAAATTGTGTCCATTTCCATCTCTTCCTCGCAGTGACTTTCACATTCGCAGCATCCCTTGTCAAGGTACAGTGGATACATGGAGCTGTAAATGGATGGGAACTGCACATCCTGTCACTTCCAGCATTGGTTACATTTTTCCCCACACTGGGCAGTGATCTAATACAGTGTTACCGACCAATGCAATCGGCTGGGTTTATATATGAATGAACCAGTGCGGACTGCGCAGCTCCCCAGGATTATAGATCAAGCATTGTTGTGGGCTGCACAGAGTTTCACTCTGGACATTGTTGGGTTGCATACAGCTGTACACTAGCCGCATCTACACTGTGCTCCATCCTGAATATGTAATGGATGGGCTTGTTATGTGAGTTGGATTGAGAATGTGAGAGAACTAAACATCTAACAATACCTTTATTTTGTGTTTTCATTCTTGTGATTGGACCCGTCAAATCCTGACTCCTCCTGTTAGACCCATCCTTCTGGGTGAATCATGGTGAGTGTTGTTGCAGCATCTGAGTGTGCAAAATGACCAACAAACGGAGCAGAGGATGCAGAGAGTGGAGTCTCCGTAAAATGGAATGAGGGAATCACCATCAGATCAGCCGTGGTCTTTGTGAATGGTGGGGCAGGATTGAATGGACCACCAATGCAACTAATTCATATATTTCTGTTTGTTCCAAGCAAACTCCCCTTCTCTCCCAGTCTCCCATACTGGTCGGGAGTGAGTCACCTCCTGCATAACAGTTTGCTGGGGCCTCACTAACATCCAGATTTCCTGTGCCCCAGTTTCGATCTCTGAGTGACTCCCTCCTTTCCCTGTGCCCCAGTCTCAAGGAGTTGAATGACTGCGTCCTGTTCCTGTGTCCCAATCTTGGGCAGCTGAGTGACTGCCTCCTGATCCAAGGTTTGCGATAGTAGATGTCCCCCTCCTGCTACTGAGTAACAGGCTCCAATATCTCTGTGCTCACCTGCCGCTCCTGTGGAATGGACTTGAGGTTCTTAATGGACTCTTCACATTCCTGACAGCTTCTCCTGACTAAAAGCCTTTCTCCTGTTTCTGTAAAACACCATCAAAATTTGAATGATGTATGTTTGTATTTTACTCTCAGCAATTGAGCAAACAAGCTGACTGACAGAATTCAGAAGCTGAATACCCTCCTCCAGTCTCTGTGTCATACACTCAAGAGGCAATAGCGTCTCAGAGATTCACAGCACGGAAAAATACCTTTCGGTCTGATCGTCCATACCGACCAAATATCTTAAATAAATCTCGTCCCCCTTGCCAGCACTTGGCACATCTCCCTCTAAACACTTCCCAAGCATGTATCCGTTCAAATGCCTTTTAAATGGTGTAAATGTAACAGCCTCCACAACCTTTTTTGACAGCGGTCTCTGTGTGAAAATGTTGTGCCACACCTCCCTTTTTAAATCTTACCCCTCTCACCTTAAACCCTTGTCTTCTTATTTTGGACTCGCCTATCCTGGGAAAAGACATTGACTGTTTACCGTATCTATGCCCCTCATGATTTTATAAACCTCTTTAAGATCACCCGTCAGCCTCAACACTTGAAAATAGTCCCAGCCTATTCAAACTCTCCCTGTAACTCTAACCCTCTAACACCTGCAACATTATTTTAAATCTCTTCTGTACCCTTTCAAGTGTGACAACGCCCTTCCGACAGCAGGGAGACCAGAGTTAAAGGCAATATTATAAAAGTGGCCAAACCAATATCCTGTACAGATGAAACATGTCATGAAAATGTTTAGACACAAACCAGATACCAATAAAGGGAGAGGTAGAGGAACTAAAGGAGCTCTCTCTCTCTCTCTATTAATATTACAGTGTGTCCATGCACAGTACATCATGTTGATGAATACCCACTGTCCTGAAAGCAGCCACAGTTCCTTCATTCAGAAGCAGGCAGCCATTCACGTCGTCTTCGGGTCTCCATGTAGAAAGGAATGAATGTATCTTGGATAAAGGCCATCCCCTTGATGCACATAATCCCACCACCAACGAACTACATCAAAATATTCATGTATACGGAGAGCAATTGGGTCATTTGGAGCATCAAGGAGCAGACGATCAGGGATGGAGCAAAACCTCCCATGTTTGAACGGGTCTGCGTGAACTCCCCTGTCCACAGTATCATTAATTCCTGTAATCCCTCTCCATTTCAGTAACATACTGCCTTCCATTATTCCTGTAAATGAAATGACAGGTTATATCATGTTATATTCTATCTGCCAAACGATTATCCATTGCTTTTACCACTCTGCATCTATTTTCAGACTCTCCACACTCTCTTGATAATGTAATCTCTTCCTTAACACAGCGACATCACCAAACTCAGTATCAGTACATCTGTTCCATCCCACTGATCATTGATATAGATTGTAAATAGTTGAGGACCCAGCATTGGTCGCTATATGACTCAACAGTTTACGACCTGCCCAACTGATTAAGACTGATTTATCCGGAATGGCTGCTTCCTGTTTGATAGCCAGTCCTCGCACTTTCCTATGTAACACAGTCGAAGGGCTGAATAAGAACGAGGAGCATCAGTCGGCTATTCAGCCGCTCGAGCCTGCTCCACCATTGAATACAATCATTGCTGGTGTCATCTCTGCTCCACCATTGAAAACAATCATGGCTGATGTCATCTCTGCTCCACCATTGAATACAATCATTGCTGATGTCATCTCTGCTCTGCCATTGAATAAAATCATGGCTGATGTCATTTCTGCTCCACCATTGAATACAATCATGGTTGATGTCATCTCTGCCCTGCCATTGAATAGAATTATGGCTGATGTCATCTCTGCTCCACCATTGAATACAATCATGACTGATGTCATCTCTGCTCTGCCATTGAATACAATCATGGCTGATGTCATCTCTGCTCTGCCATTGAATACAACCATGGCTGACGTCATTGCTGCCTCTGTTCCACTTTCCTGCTCTCTCTCAATTCTAAAACTCTGGTCTCTTGCTGTAGATTGCACCACATGAAAAAATATCCACTCCACGTTTACGTTTTCAATTACTCTTAACTTTTTGTAGACCTCAATGAGATCTCCTTTCATTCTTATAAACTTGAGAATATAGGCCTGAACTGCTCAATTTCTCTTCATTAGACAAACGGTTCATCTCTGGATCAATCTAATGAACCTCTTCTGAATTGCCTCCAATGCAATTGCATCCTTCCACAAGTCAGCGCACCTAAACTGCACTCCGGTTGCAGCCTCGCGAATGCCTTGCATTGTTACAGCAACACACCCTACCTTTCTACTCTGTCATTTTTCAAATAATCACTGAAATTATGCTTGCATTTTTCATTCCTTGCAGTACCCACATGCAGGTTTTCTGTGATATGCATGCGGACACCCATATCCCTCTGCTCCAAAGCACTTTAAAGTTTCTCTCCATTTATGTAATAATTTGTCTTTCTATTACGCTGGCCACCTTCAAAAACCCCATATTTATCCAATTTAATTTTCATTGCCAAATTTTGGGCCATTTGCCCAACCTATCCATATTTATTTTTATATCTCTTCCATCTTCATTCCGAAGTAATTTCTCACCAATGTTAGAGTCATCTGAAGATAGTATTTTCTATCCCGTCAACCGAGTAATAATATCAAACGCAAATAGTTGAGGCATGAGTACTGAAATCTATGGCACCACACAAGTTGCATTTGCCAAAAGAAAATGACATATTTATTCCATCTGACTGCATTTTGTTGGTTAACCAATCCTCCACTCAAGCTAATAAATTACTCCTTAACCCATGTTGTCTGATCTTACCACTTACTCTTTGGAGAAGCGACATATCCAATGCCTCCAGGAAGACCAGATAAATTCCATCTCCAGGAATCCTACTGTCTACCTTGTTTGGCACATCCTTAAGTAATTCAAGCAAACAATTCATACTCGGTTTATCCTTCGTAAAACCGTGTTGATTCTGATGGATTGTGGTTTAACTTTGCAAATGTCCTCAACAACGGATTCTAATAATTTGCCATAAATTGCAATAGTTTTATCGTTACGTTTTACTCCCTAATGTATACAGTTATTATAAGTTCTTCCTTTTTGAAAATCTTTACGTTTTCTTTGAATTCCTGTTTAGAGGGCGCACATTTTTAAGCGATCTGCTCCAATTGCTGTGTCAGAGAATGTATGGCTGAATGGACTCATCATCCTGCTGGTGTACAAAATCGATGGGCTGACGTCTTTCTGGTTTTCCGATATTCTCATCTCTATGGCCAGAATGACCTCCTCTGGTTGATGTGTTAGAGGGTTGGGGGATAATGGAATCTTCTTGTTGCTGTGTAACATTTTGAGGGGATGATGGGTCTTCTCATATTCTTCCATAACAGGCTGGAGATACTGAACGGTCTCGCCATGCATCCCTGAGATGGGACTGAGGGAGTGATTAGTCTTCGCCAGTTCTCACACAACAGACACGAATCTGAATTATCTCCAACTTTCTTATCAAAAAATCTCTCCAATACTTTGTATCCTTATCCAATCCACCAACAAAGAATCGGAGGGGCTGAATGACCTCCTGTTATCCCAGAGGAACAAATGTCCAGTCACTGTGTGGCCTCAGTTCTTGTATTACAGACTTGAGGAGGCTGAATGGACTGATCCTGTTGCTGTGTAACCGGATACTGGTGCAGCATGGCCTACTCTGGCTCCAGTGTTTTGACTCGAGGGGCTGATTGGCCTCCTCCGTTAACCTTATATCAGACTTCATGTCTGAATATCCTTGTCCTGTTTTGGTGTAAAAGAGTCGAAGGCATGAATATCCGTCTGCTGTTCCTGTGAAACAAGGTGGAAACGTGGTATGGATTACTTCATTTATTGTGTAATTGGCTTGTATTGCTGACTCCTTCCCGTGATCGATGTACAAATATGATCATCTTTCATTCTTCTAAATTCAACCTGATCATCCTTTCCTTATAGGTTAACGCATACATGACAGGAACCATCTCTGAGCTGCTTGCAAAGCAGCAATATCCTTTCCTCAGTGACGAGATTAAATCTGTACACACTACTCCAGATGTGATCTCACTAAGACCCTGTACAGCAGCAGCAACACCTTGCCAGCTTGCTTTAAGGTTCCCACCCAGGTTAGAACATTCTCAGCTGGCTGGGGAAATACACAGCATTGTTGAAACATCATTATCCCTCTCTACTCCACCACCATAACAGGAGATCTGGAGAAAATGTCACAACGACCCTTAAGAAGGGCATAAATGATGTGGCGAGATGATCCCTAACATTAATTTTTCCTGAGCCCACGTCGCCCAGATTCTACAGAATCTAATAAGGTGGAGCACAGAAATAGCAAGGAGAAGGAAACATTGATGGGAGTTATATATCAAAGTGAAAGCTGCAATACATATGTTGGGCATGTTATAAAACAGGAAATGAGATATACACGTTTGTGGGTACCGCAGTAATAATGTACTGTTGACATTATATCTAGCTCAACTAAATGCTAATGCTGGGAAAAATGGATTTCATGAGCACGTGTGAGATGGTTTGCATTTACATTATGTCGAGCACTGAGCTCGAGATCAGGTTATTCAGCAATTGGTGTCGGGTGATCAGAAGAGCTAATTGAAAACTTTGCTGTAAAGGACATTTTGGGAACCGTGACCACAATGCATTGGTTTTCTTTTATGCTGTTTGAGTACACGACAATTTTTGTTTTATTTGAAGTAACCGTTATAAACCTGAGTCATACAAGCCATGAAGGTGTTGGAAGGAAGTGTGGACTACAGATGCTGGAGATCAGATTCGAAGAGTGCGGTGCTGGAAAAGCACAGTCAGGCAGCACACCAGGAGCAGGAGAATCGATGTTTTGGGCAGAAGCATTTCGGAATGAGGCTTATGGGACAAGCGGGCTGAGAGATAAATGAGAAGAGGGTGTGGCAGGGGCGAGGTAGCAGGGAATGCGATAGGTAGGTGAAGGTGGGGTTGAAAGTGATAGGTGATGAAGGGAGACAGAACGCCTCATCTACTGCATCCTTAAACCCAATGTGGTCTTCTCTACCTTGGCGAGACAGGACGCCAACTTGTGGATCATTTCAGAGAACATCGCTGGAACAGCCACATTGACCAATTCCACCGTCTTGTGGCTGATCACTTTAACTACCGTTCCCACTCTACCAAGAACATGAGGGTTGTGGGCCTGCTCCATCGCCACTCCTTAACCACCAGAAGCCTGGAGGCAGAAAGCCTCATCTTGGGACCGTCCAGCCACAGGGGTCAATGTGGATTTCACCAATTTCCCTATTTCCTTAAACCCCACCTTACCCCAGTCCAAACTTCCAACTCAGCACCACCCTTTTGAACGTTCCTATGTGTCCACCTTCCATCCCATCAGCCCCACCTTCATCTACCTATTAGATCAAAGGAGGCAGCTTAGAAAAATGCCAAGTGTTGTAGTAAGCCAGTGGATTCAGAAAAATGTAAATCCCAGCAAAGGGTGAACAAGAAAAAGAAGAAAATCAGAAAAAGTAAAGCATGCAAACAAAAGTAAAACATAAAGAATGCTAAAAAGCTTCTATCAATGTATGAAACCAAAACAAAAACAAGGTCAAATGTGGGACAGTGACTGTGCAGACAGGATCATTTATTGTAGACAACAGAGAAATTGCAGGGAAAAGAAACAGTTTTTTTTGTGTCCATCTTCAAGAAAGAATATCCAGAAATTCTCCCACAAATACCAAGAGACCATGAGACTTGTGCAAGTAAATGTCCTTTACAGCAAAATCTAAGATCACTCTTAGTGATGAGGTCGTCTTTAAAAAGACAGCTGGATTGAGTATTGATAAATCTGACAGACCAGGTGTCCTTCATACAAGTATTTCAGATGAAGCAGCAATAGACATATTGATTGGATATGTGGATTTTCATGTTATTTTCCTGAACATTACTGAAAGTCATTTAGCCAATCTGGATATGGTGAAGGTTATAAATATTATCCAACAGTTGAAGAAAGGATGAAGATGGAGAGCGGTGAACTACAGGCTAGATAACTTGTCATCCGCGCTCGAGTGTCTGTTGGGCATAGTTATAAAGAGCGTGCTACTAGATATATAGAAGGTAATGGCAAAACTGGAGAGTATGATAATGCATCAATGAAAAGAATACCATAAGTCGCAAAGATTTTTGGAATGGTTTGAAGATGAATCTTGTGGACATAGGCAATGAAGAACAAATGGATAACGTATAGTTGGATATTCAGGAGCATTTTGTAAAGAACTCACACTGTAAGCTTATACGAATTAGTTAAAACGAAAGCTATTGGGAAGAACATATGCGAATGGGACAGTAAAATTAGGTTTACATTCATGTAAATGTAATTGCAATATAGAAGGTGTTGTGCACCAGTTGCATAGACTGTTCGTGAGACTAAGCTTAAAGTATTGCGTACCGTTTGCAGCTCCAATCTAAGGTAGAATATACTGATTACAGAGGAACTGCAAAAGGTATTATCCAGATTAATCCCTAAGATCGCAAGATTGTCTGATGGGGAAACTCAGCCTGTGATCTCGAGTTTCAAAAGATGAGAGGTCATTGTAGAGAAACTTAGAAACATTGAGGGGACTGAATAACATGCGAGATTTGGGAGAATTCCCACGATATTCTACACGGACAAGGAGAACAGAATAATCAGCAAATAGTTAGTGTCCATTCGAAACCAAAGCGGACAATCTGTGTGTGAAGCTGGTGAACATTGATAGATTGTTACATGAAACCTTCATATCTCTTTTAGTTGGGAGATGGAAGAGGCAGGAACAGAATTCGAGAAGATAGACCGGAAAGCTCTTGAACAGATTGATGTAAAATACGAGCAGGGATCTGTGGCTTTTTTCCTTATGAAATTGGACCAATCCCCAGGTCTGGATGAGTTGTATCACAGGCTGCTCTCGGGGTCAAGGAAGGAAAGACTCTGACTGAAAATTTTAATTCGAATTTGACCACAGGGCCAGAGTACTAGAGAACAGCTCATGCGGTTCCACTTCACAGTACCAGTGGTAGAGATAGTCTAGGGAACTAGCAACGAGTGAGTATTAGATCACTGTTAGGGAAACTACTGGAGAAAATAGGGAAGGAGAAAATTGAACTCCAAGCAGATTCGCAAGGTTTGCTCAGGGATAATCATCATGACTTTATCAGAGGGAAGTCACATCGAATGGATTTGATTGAATTAGTTTGAGGACGTCGCTTATTTAGTTTTGCAGCAAGGACTTTGACAAAGTTCCACATGGGAAACTGGAACATAACTTAAAATCTCAGTATCATGGATAACTTGACAAGTTACAACGAAAGTTGTCTTAGTGTCAGGAGGCAGAGAGTGGTGGGAGAAAGCTGTTTGCGTGACTGGAGACCTGTGTCCCTGATGTACCTTCGGCATCAGAGTGGTATCCCTTATTGTTTGTGGTATTCATAAATGGTGTAGATGTGAATCTGGAGGGGGTAGGTAGAGGAGGTGGGAGTTGTGATAAGTAAATTTGCGTTTGATACAAAGATTGTGCAGTTGATTGGCAGTGAGGAGGAAGGCCTAATGTTACAGGAAGATGCAGATGGAAGGTTAGATGGATGGATCAGTGGTAGATGGAATGTAATTCTGATAAACATGAGGCGGTGCACTTTGGAGGAAGGAACCAGACAGGGGAGGACTCAATGAATGGGAGCACACTAGAAAGCTCAGAGCGTGCTTCTCGACACATTCCTGAATGTGACTGACCAGGATAATGAATTGACGAGGAAAGAATTGGACCTTGGGTTTATGAACCAGGGCGGAGATTATAAGAGCTATACAGGGCTTTGATTAGGCAAAGATGGAATACTGTATGTAGTTCTGTGAGCCACGTTACAGGAAGGATGTGATTGTAGTGGAGGGGGTCCAGAGGAGATTCACCAGGACTTTCCCTGGTATGGATCATATCTCTTATGGAGAGAAGCTGGAAAAGCTCGGTTGTTTACTTTGGAGCAAGAAAGGCTGAGGGGAATGTGATTCAGAAGGATAAGATAACGAGGGACATGGACACAGAAGATAGACAGCAGCTGTTCCTTTTAATTTGATGGTCAAGAACAAGGGAGCACACTTTTAAAGTGAAATGTTTGAGGTACAGAGAGGACTAAAAGATTTTGTTTAACCCAGAAGGTGTTGCAGTCTGGAATGTATTTCCTGAGAGTGGAGTTATCATGGGTAACCACGCAAACGTTCAAAAGTGCTTAGACGACCACTTAGAAGTGTCATAACATTCCAGGCTATGGGCCTGCTGTAGGAAAGTGGGACTAATATAAATCGTGCTGTACTTCTGTTGGCACAGAGTCTATGCCCTGTGAGTGTATGGTGTGGAAGGTCAATTATCAAGGCAAGAATTGATGAGTTTCTGAAGAGTATATTCACAAGTGTTATAAGAGTGAACTGTAATAGATTGCTAAATCATGTCAATGTGAGAAGTATGAGAAAACAAGAGCAGCTTCCTTACAATATGAAAACAGAGAATGGGGATTGGGGAACCGGGAAATGGTAGAACTTTGAAGCCACTACTTCAGTTCTGTCTTTACAGAACTTTCTAATAATACAAGGAAAACCAAGTCTGGGTTGGGAAAATGATAGAGCAAATGGAACATAGAACATAGTAAGTAAATGTTTTAGGAGAAATTATCGGGACTGAAAGTAATGATCATAGACAACACTAACATAGATTTATGAAATGGGAATTATGTTTGACAAACAGACTGAGAGACAAATGAAAGAGAAGCAATGGATGTCAAACATTTGGATTTTTAGAGATGTTTTGGTAAAGCTCCAAGCCCAGTTTGTAAAATCAAATCTGAGTGGATTGGGGCGAATATATGGACATGTTTCTAGGATGGGACAGCTGGCAGGAAACAGAGAATAAAAATAAACAGACTCGTGAAGCAGCAGCCTGACATTGTAAGATATGATTCAGTGACTATGACTATGTCCCAGACACCCCATCATTTTCCCGGGATATCTCCTGTCTCACCAGCAGGACAGACACAGCAGAAGTGGTGGCAGAGTGGGATACAGTTGGAAGGGAATTGCTCTGGGATTCCTCAACAGTGACTCTGTATCCCATGAAGTCTCATGGCATTAGTTTAAACATGGGAAAGGAAACCTCCTGCTGATTACCATGTACCAGCCTCTCTCAACTGATGAATCAGTACTCCTCCATGCTGAACAATACTTGGAGAAAGCACTGAGGGTGGCAAGGACGCAAAGTGTACTCTGGGTGGGGACTTTCAATGTCCACCACTAAGAGTGACTCTGCAGCAGCATTACTGATTAAGCTTGTCGGATCCGAAAGGATATAACAGTTCGACCGGCAGTGAAGTAACCAAATAGAGGAAAATACATACTTGACCACATCCTTACAAATTGCCAGTTGCAGGAGTATCTGTCCATGACAGTATCGGTAAGAATGACCACCGCATAGCCATTGTGGAGACAAAGTCCCACCCTCACATTGAGAATAACCTCCAACATTTTGGGTGGCATTTTCACCGTGCTAAATGGGACAAACTTCGAACATATCCAGCAGCTCAAACCTGGATTTCCATCACGTGTTGCGGGTCATCAATATCAACAGGATTATACTCCTGCACAACCCCATGGCCTAGCATATCCCCCTTTCAACTATTACCATGAAGCCAGAGGATCAACCGTGGTTCAATAGAGTGTGCATGAGGGAGGAGCAGCACCATGCACACCTGAAAATGAGGTGTCAGCCTGGTCAAGCCACCAACCAGGACAACGTGTGTGCCAAACAGCATAAGCAGTAAGTGATAGACAGAGTTAAGTGATCCCACAAGCAATAGAACAGATCTGAGCTCTGCAGTCCTTCCACATCTAATCGAGAATAGTTAGGGACAATTAAACAAGTCACTGGAGGAAGAGATTCCACAGGTATCCCCATCCTAAATGATGGAAAAGCCTAGCCCTTCAGCGTAAAAGATAAAGTTGATGCATTCGCAACAATCTTCAGTCAGAAATGCTGAGTGGATGATCCATCTCGGCCTCCTCCAGTGGTCTTCAGCAATTCAGTTACCAGTCATCAACCAATTTCATTCACTCGACGCGATATCCAGAAACAGAGACAATGAATACTCCAAAAGGTACAAATGCTGACAACATTCTGGCAACAGTACTGAAAACTTGTGCTCCAGAACTTGTCACTGTCTGAGCCAAGCTATTCCATTAACGTTACAGCAACAACATTGAACCGATTATGTGGAAAATTACTCCAAGTATCTCCTACACATAAAAAGCAGAACAAATCAAATCCGGCCAATTAACAACCCATCAGTCTACTTTCGATCATAGTAAAGTGATGGATGGAAGGTGTCGGTGCTTTCAAGCAGCACCTGCTCAGCAGAAACATGGTCAAGAATGCCCAGTTGGGGTTCCACCAAGGCCACTCAGCTCTTGACCTCATTATTTTCGTTCAAACATGGACAAAAGAGCCGAATTCCAGAGGTGGGGTGAGAGTGACAGCCCTTTCAAATAAGGCTGTTTTCGACCAAAGGTGGCATCAACGGGCCTAAACAAAACTGGAATCAGTAGGTATCGTGCCATCTCCTCGCTGGTTAGAATCATACCTGACACGTAGGAAGATGCTTAAAAATGTGTTGCTGGAAAAGCGCAGCATGTCAGGCAGCATCAAAGGAGCAGGAGAATCGACGTTTCGGGCATAAGCCCTTCTTCAGGAATATGTAGGAAGATGGCCGAGGTTGATGAAGGCCAGTCAACTCAGCTCCAGGGTATCTCTGCAGGAGTACCTCAGAGCAGTGGCCGAGGCCAAAACGTCTTCAGCCGCTTCATCATTTACCTTTTCTCCATTATAAAGCCAGAAGTGGGGATGTTCGCCAATGATTTCACAATGTTCAGCAACATTTGTGGCTCCTCAGATACTGAAATAGTCCATGTCCAAATGCAACAAGATCTGGACAGTATCCAGGCTGACAAGTGGCAAGTAATATTGATGCCACACAAATGCCAGACTATGACCATCACAAATAAAATACAATCTAACCTGCCCCTTGCCATTCAATGGTGTTACCATCACTGAATCTCCCAGTATCAAAATTTTGGGAGATAATCGTTGCTTAGAAACTCAACAGACTTGCCATTTAAACATAGTAACTATAAAAGCAGGTCAGAAGCGAAGAATACTGTGCAAGTAACTCACTTCCTAACTTCAAAAATCCTGTGCAGAAGCTACAATACATCAGTCAGAAGTGTGGTAGAGTACTCCCCACTTGCCTGGATGAGTGCAGCCCCAACATGATGCTTGATACCATCCAGGACAAAACAGCCGGTTTGACTGTCACTTCATTCACAATCCTCCACCATCAACGCTCAGCAGCAGCAGTATTTTTTACTATCTACAAGTTGCACTGAAATTATTCACCAAAGATCCTCAGACCCCATCTTCCCAACTCATATCCACGTCTATCTAGAAAGACAGGGGCAGCAGATGTAAGGGAACACCACCATCTTCAAGTTTCCCTCCAAGCCATTCACCATCCTGACTTGGAAATATATCAACGTTCCTTCACTGTCTTTGGGTCAGAATCCTGACATTCCCGTCCTAATGGCAGTGGAGGTCAACCAGAGCAGGTGGACTGCAGTGTTCAACAAAACAGCTCATCAAACTAGGGACAGGCAATAAATGATGGCCCAGCCAATGGCACGCAGATCCACGAAATAAGTAAATTGAAAAATCGTTTTTTAACAGAAGAAAGCTGCTGAGGTATCGCAAGGATCAGTGCTGGTGCCCCAATGGTTCACAATATACATTAAACATTTGGTTGCTGGAATGAAATGCAATATATCCCAGTCTGCTGAAGCACGAAAGGATGTTGGATTGTGAGTGGGTGAGTAGGTTTTAAAAAAGCTCCGAGGTGAATGGGATAAGTGGGGTGAATGGGCAAATACGTGGCAGATAGAGAGCAGTGTGAGTAGAGGTGACTGTGTGCCCTTTAGTGGGGAGAATAGATTTGCAGCCTATCGTTTGAAAAGGGATTGGTTGAAAAATATTGATCTATAAAGGGACTTAAGCTGCATTTTTGTTTCCTTCTGCGCAGACCTACGAGGTCAATGCAGGGCAGTGAGTTATGAAGCCAGAAGTCAATACTGGGAATGGTATTGGAACGCTGACCAGTGTATATAGGCCCAGCAATTGGGTAGCTGTAACACTGAAAAATGATCTGGATCTCCCTGTACACCAGTCACTGAAAACAATATTGCAGGAGCAGAAAGCAGGTAATAAAGGAAACATTTGACATTGAGGGAGAGCAACGAAGGGAGACCAGACTGATCTCTGGGATGACAGGCTTATTGTGGGAACAGAGTTTGGGGCGACTAGGCCTGTATTCCATGCGGACTAGGAAAATGGGGGGAGATCTCAGAGAAATATATAAAACACTGAAGGAGTGAGACAGGTTGGAAACAGGGATGGTAATTCCCCTGGCTGGGACGTCTCAAACAAGGGGCCACAGTATTAGGTACAGACAGACCACTTTGCAATGAGATAAGAATAAATGTCTGCACTCACAGTCTGGTGACCTGGGGAAATCTCTCGCACCTGGAAGCCAAATCACTGAATATAAATAAGGATCTGGGGTCACTAAAGGGATGGGGAGAGACCAGGAGTGTTGTGTGGAAATAAAGGGTCAGCCATAATTATATTGAATTGGGTTGCAACCCCAACGGACCAAAGGGACTGCTGCAGTTCCTATGTTATAGCTTCCCAAGGTGAATCACATTAAGGGATGTGTGCAGTGTATGGGAGAAATGCTTTGAGGAAAGTTTGAACATGAACTGGAATGTGGAAGGCCCAATGTGTTGAACGACCTCCTCCTTTCCCAATATTTCTGTGCAGTCTGTTGGAAAGCTCTGTAAATGTTTTCACAAGCTCTCAGATGTTAGGAATGAGGTCGCTGCAGGGTCAACGGGACTGTGTTTCTCATTCCCTTTTCCGATATCGAGACTGGTGCCGAATGTTCTGTCCAGGTAAATCCTTGAAGACCCCGGAGCTGTTTGATACCGTAGAGTGACTTGCTTGGCCATTCAGAGACCATTGAAGAGTTTATTACATGTCTGTGGGTCTGGAGTCACTTTTAGGCCAGACGAGGAAAGCACGGGAGATTCACTTCCTGAAAGTACACAGGGGAAGGAGATCGTTGTGTACAGTCAACACTGGAGGCAAAGTCACTGTTACTGACACGAGATTTTAGATCTCGATGTTTTGTTAATTGTTATTAACTTCCACCAGCTGCCAGAGCATTAGCATGGTCTGGATTAGTTATCCAGCGATATTTCCACAACAGCACTATCTCCACATGGGAACTGATCGGAAACCACACTGAGCAGGTTATTTCTGTGCTGCTTGACAGCTCTGACAAAAAGAAAACTCTCAGCAATTTGAATATCGTGACGGAATTGAGGGAGTGGTAATTGGTCAGATGGTAATTATTCTCCACTTAGGGGCTGGGACATTGTTGAGTAATTTTCCACATTGCCAGAGCGAAGTCAGAGTAGGAGCTGGAATGAAACAGTTTCACCAGGGACACAGCTTGTTGTGCAGCACAAGTCTTCAGTCCTATTGCAGGAACGGTGTCTGGGCCCATTGCCTTTGTTGTATCGACAGTGTCCAGCTGTTTCTTCATGTCAAATACAGCAATTCGAATTGGTTAAAGACTGGCATCTGTGATTCTGTGGGCATCATAACGAGAGTTAGGTGGATCATCAACTCAACACGCCTGGCTGAGGATGGTGCAGAAAAAACATCCTTGTCTTTTACACTGATGTATAAGACCTTTCTGTTATTTTGGAAGGGGAAATTTGTGGAGTCCTCTCTTCCAGTAAGTTGTTCATTCATCCAAGAACATGTATGACTGGGTGTAGCAGGACTGCAGAGCTTTGATCTGATCTATTGGTCTTGGAATCATTTCACCTTCTTTGTTAGAGGTTAGTCCTGCTGTTTGGAATGTAAGCAGTAAGTGTGGTAGCTTTCACGGTTTATCGTCAGGTTTCTATACACATGGTTCTGACCCTGTCATGTTTACCCACAATCTTCACTGACCAGCTTGATCATAATGGTGGACTGAGGGATTGCCGTGTGAAAAAGTCACAGGTTGTGGTTGAATACAATTCTGCTTCTGCTTCTGTGGTCTACATTACTACATCAATACCAGGAGTTCTCTTTTTAAAGTAAGAGCAGCTCCATTTTTGAAGGGGACGTTTAACCTAGGAATTAATTGAGGGTAACAAAGAATTGGTGATGAAAGATGAGTCATGGAGTCATAGAGTCTTCAAGTCATACAATATGCAACAGACCCTTTGGACAACATGCCCATGCTCACCAGACTTCCTGAACTGATTAATCCTAATTGTCTGCATTTGGCACATACCCCTCGAAACCTTTCCTATTCATGTTCCCATTCAACTGTCTTTTCAATATTGTAATTGTGTTCCCCTGTACCACTTTCTCTGGCAGCTGATTACGTATGCACAACACAGTCTGAGAAACATTTATCTCTTAGATCCTTTTAAATCTCTCCCCTCTCGCCTTAAATGTGTGCCCTTTGGTTTTCGACGTCTCTTCCCTGGGGAACGACCTTGGCTATTCACCCTATCCGTGCCCCTCATTAATTTGTAACCCTCTATGAGGTTACTCGCAGCCTCCTATGCAAAGAGAAAACATTTCCAGCCGATCCAGTAAAACCTTAGATGTCAAAACCTCCAGCCCCTGTCACATCATTTTAAAACGTTTTTCATCCTTTCCAGTTTGTAACATCCAATTTATAGCATGGTAAAAAGCATTGTACTCAGTACTCCAAATGTGTCCTTACCATTCTCTTGGTCAACCACAACATGATGTCCCAATTCCTATTGTCAGTACTCTGGCTGATGAAGGTACATGTGCCTAACTCCTCCTTCACCGCCCTGTCGACCTGCGACTCCACTTTCAAGGAACTATCTCCCTGCGCTCCTGAGTATCCTTGAGTGACAACACACCCCACGGCCCTACAGTTAACTGTGTTAATCTTGCCCTGGTTTGTCTTACAAAATGCAACACCTCACATTTATCTGCATGAAGCTCCATGTGCCATTACTCGGCCCACTGGCCCAGTTGATCATAATCTCATTTTACATTTATATGACCTTCTACAGCGTCCATTATACCAGAAATTTTGGCGTAGTCCACAGACTTACTGTCCATGCTTTGTGTTTTCTCATTAAAATCTTCAATTTAAAAATAACTAAGAACAGTGGATCCAATGGTCCTTCTGGCACACCGTTGGACATACCAAGTCTGTCCCAGCACCATCTGTCTCTTACTGTTAAGACCGTTTTGTATCTAATTGACTAGCTCACGCTGATCCCCCGTGGAACCATGTGGGAACTTGGTGGGCCTCACTAAGATCCACATAGATAATGTGTGCTGCTTTACATTCGTCTATCATCCTGACCACCTCTTGAAATATTTCACTCAAGTTTGTGAGACGCAATTTCCCACACTCAAAGCCGTGCTGCCTATCCAAGACTTTCTAAAGTTTGGTGATCTCATCTCTCAGAATCTCCTCTGAACATCTGGCCACCCCTGACATCAGGCTCACCGGTCTGGAGTTCCCTGGCTTTTCTTTGCGGCCTTTTAAAAAAAAGTCACAACACTAGCTGTCTTCCAGTCCTCCAGGGCCTCATCCGTGGTTGTCAATCATACAAATAAAACGTGAAAGAACTGTAGATGCTGTAAATCAGGAACAACCACCCGAAAGTGCTGGGAAAGCTCAGCAGGTCTGGCAGCATCTGTTCAGGGAAACGAAAGTTAACATTTTGGATCCAGTGACCTTCCTCAGAACTCTAAGGAATGATATAAATATCTCAGTTAGGAGCCCTGAATTTCTTCCCTAGCTTCCCACAATAATCTGAACAGGTCCTGGGTATTTACTTATGGTTATGCATCTTCAGACCTCCAGCACTTCCTCTTCAGTAATGTGACCTCTTTTCAAAACATCACTACATGGATTTATTTGCCTGAGTTCCGTCACTTCCATGTCTTTCTCCACAGTAACTACTGACGTTATATATTCATGTGAACCGTCCCCATCGAGAAGGAACATGCTGGAAGGCAACAGAGTGAGGGAGGTTGAGTTCTTCTGAGGTGTGTGAATGCAGCATGGCCAGGCCCTTATGGATTGTGTTGTTGAACCGTTAACTGTGTTTAGGTGTTTTTTCCAGCTTTATAGGAAGGGCTGTAATGTTTTACATTTTAACCTTGTTTTTGTTTCTGCTTTGTACCGAGATTCTGTACCATGGGGAGGAGGGGAACTTTGTAGTAAGATTGCGTCACACATGGGGACTTGTAAACTTTTCACTGTCCTCATGTCAGTGAATGTGCCAATAAAGCTACTAAACAGAATTCTAATTCTGTGTTCCCACACATACATAACTGTTTGACTTTCTTAAGGGGCCCTATTCTCTATCTAGTTTCTCTTTTGCACTTAATATCCTTGTCGGATCTCCTTGCATTCTCCTTAACCTTATCAGCCATAGTTACGTCATGCCCCATTTCTGCCCTCCTGATTTCCCTGGGAAGTGTTCTCCTATACCCTGTATGCTCCCCAATAGATTCCCGTGATCCCAGCTGCCTATCCTTGACACATCCCTCCTTCTTCTTCCTTGACCAGATCCTCAATATCCACTGCCATGTCCTGTTCCCTACTCCTGCTAGCATTGCCTTTCACACTAACAGGAACACGCTGTTCCTGAAATCTCACTGTCAACTGTTGAAAGAATTCCACTTGCCAGATGTCCCTCTATCTGAGAATAGGTTCCCCAAATCATCTTTTTAAAGCTTCTACCTAATACCATCACAATGCGCCTTGCCCCAATTTATCATGTTAAATTGTGTCAAAGGCCTATTATTTTCCAGAACAATATCGAACAGAATTACGGTCACTGATCCCAAAGTGCTCCCACTCTAACAGCTCAGTCACACGTCCTGCGTTACATCCCAAGAGGAAATAAACGTGAGGCCAGAATCAGATCAGCCACGGTCTTATGGAATCGCAAGGCAGGCATGAGGTGGCGAATGTCTGTATATACAAGTGTGTGTGTGTGTGTGTGTTTGTCTGCGTGTGTCTGTGCGTGTGTTTTCCTGTGTTTGTGTGCGTGTGCACACTTTATGTGTCTGTGTGTTTGTCTGCCCGTGTGCGTGCGTGTGTGTCTGTAATTGTGTGTATGCGCGTGTATTTGTGTGTGTGTCTCTGTTCGGGTGTGCGTGCGTGCGTGTGTGTTTATCTGTGTGTGTGCTTGCCAGTGTCAGTGTGCATGGATGTGCGTGTGTGTGCTGGCCTGTGTCTGTGTGTGACTGTGTGCGTATGTGTGCGTGTGTGCGTTTGTGCATGTCTGTGTGTGCATCTGTGTGTTTGTCTGTGTGTGTGTACGTTTGTGAACGTGTTGTGTGTTTGCCTGTGTCTGTGTATGTGTTTGCCTGTGTCTTTGTGTGTGCGTATATGTCTGTGTATATGTGTGTTTGCCTGTGTCTGTGTGTGTTTGTATGCACGTGTGTATGTTTGTCTATGTGTGTGTGTTTGCCTGTGTCTGTGTGTATGTATATGTATGTGTGTTTGTGTGTGCATTTGCCTGTGTGTGTGTGTTTGCCTGCGTCTGTGTGTGTGCGTGTATGTTTGTGTATGGGTGTGTTTGCCTGTGTCTGTGTGCGTGTTTGTATGCACGTGTGTATGTTTGTATGTTTGTCTATGTGCGTTTGTGTTTGCCTGTGTCTGTGTGTATGTATGTGTGTGTGTGTGTGCGTGTATGTGTGTGTGTGTGTATTTGCCTGTTTGTGTGTATTTGCCTGTGTGTGTGTTAGTGTGCGTGTGTATTTGCCTGTGTCTGTGCATGTGCGTGTATGTGTGTGTGTGTGTGTGTGTTTGCCTGTGTCTGTGTGCGTGCGTGTATGTTTGTGTATGGGTGTGTTTGCCTGTGTCTGTGTGCATGTTTGTGTGCACGCGTGTGTGTTTGTATGTTTGTGTATGTGCGGATGTGTTTGCCTCCGTCTGTGTGTATGTATGTGTATGTGTGTTTGTGTGTGTATTTGCCTGTGTGTGTGTTTGTGTGCGTGTGTGTTTGCCTGTGTCTGCGTGTGTGTGTGTGTGTGTGTGTGTGTGTGCGTGTATGTGTGTGTGTGTGTGTGTGTGTGTGTGTGTGTGTGTGCGCATGCATGTGTGCATGTGCTGGCCTCCCCATGCCACTGCACAAGAAGCAAATTTGTTTGGAAAAGGCTTGAAATACAGTAACTCTCTCACATTTGAGTTGAATTGGCTTCATTGTCACTTGCACTGTAATGGGGGCAGTGGAACGTTTGCAGTCTCCTTGCTAATGGTGCCGTATTAGGTACAAGATTCCATCGTACAGATTCTTAAGTGTTTGATACAAAGTTGAAGCAATCACAAATGAAAATCCAGCAGCAGACTAAAGAGGTGAAAATGATTAATTCAAATTACAGTTCCTTACACCCCAGTCTTTGACAGCAACGGTTCTGCAAGCCACATCGGGACCAGTCTCCAGCCTGCACCAGGCCCAGTCTCCAGCCTGCACAGTGCTCAGGCTCCAGACCGCACCAGGCCCAGTCTCCAGGCCGAACTGGGCTCAGTCTGCAGTCTGCACGTGTCTCAGTCTCCAGGCCGCACTGAGCCCAGCCTCCAGGCCAGACCAGGCTAAGGATCCAGGCCACACAAGGCTCAGTCTCCAGCCTGCACCAGGCCCTGTCTGCAGGCCGAACTGGGCTCAGTCTCCTGTCTGCACGGGACTCAGGCTCCTGTCGGCACAAGAACCAGTCTCCAGGCCGAACTGGGCTCAGTCTCCAGACCGCATTGGGCCCTGTCTCCACCCGACACCAGACCCAGTCTCTAGACTGCACCATGCCCAGTCTCCAGACCGCACATGACCCGGTCTCCAGGCTGCACAGGGCCTAATATCCAGACAACACCGGGCTCAGCCACCAGACCGCACCATGCCAAGTCACCCGTCCGCACCAGGCCAAGTCACCAGACCACACCTGGCCCAGTCACCAGACTGCACGGGGCCCAAGCTCTAGACCACACCAGGCCCAGTCTCCAGGCCATACTGGGCCCCAACTCCAGACTACACCTGGCTCAATCTCCAGAACGCACCAGGCCCCACCTCCAGACGGCACGATGCCCAGTCTCCAGACCGCATTGGGCCTAGTCTCTAGGCAGCACTGGTCTAAGTCTCCAGACTGCACCCGGCTCAGTCATCAGACTGCAACGGACCCAGTCTCCAGAACCACACTGGGCACAGTCACCAGACTGCACTGGGCACAGTCTACAGACCACACTAGGCCAAGTCTCCAGACTACACTGGTTCCAGTTTCCAGACCGCAATGATCCCATTCTCCAGGCCACACTCGGCCTAGTCTCCAAACCGCAGTGGGCTACGTCTCCAGATCGCACCAAGCCCATTATACAGACCACAACGGGCCCACTCTCCAGACTGAAGCAGGCCCAGTCTCCAGACTGAACCGAGCCCTGTCTCCAGACAACACCAGGCCCAGTCTCCAGACTCCATCGGGCCTAGTCTCCAGAACACACTGGACCCAGTCTCCAGAACGCACCTGGCCCTGACTCCATGCTGCCCCAGGTCCAGTCTCCAGACCACAGGGCCCAGTCTCCAGACCACAGGGCTTAGTCTCCAGACTGCATCAGGCCCAGTCAGCATACCGCTTCAAGTCCAGTCTCCAGACCACACAGGGCGCAGGCTCGAGACCACACCGGACTCAGACTCCAGACCGCATCGGGCACAGTAACCAGATCACACCGGACCCAGTCTCCACACTGCACCGGGCCCAGCTTCCAGACTGCACTGAGCCCAGTCTCCAGATTGCACTGGGCCCAGTCTCCAGTCTGCCCTGCACAGAGTCACCAGGCCGCACAGGGTCCATTCACCTGACCGCCCTGGGCACAGTCTCGAGACCACACCGAACTCAGACTTCAGACCACACTGGGCCCTGTCACCAAGCCGCACTGAGCCCAGTCTACAGCCCGCACTGTGCCCAGTCTTCAGACTGCACTCGGCCAAGTCTCCACACTATACTGGTCCCAGTTTCCAGACCATAATGATCCCATTCTCCAGACCACAACGGGCCCAGTCTCCAGACCGCATTGGACTATGTCTCCAGGTCGTACCAGGCCCATTCTACGGACCACGACGGGCCCACTCTCCAGACTGAAGCAGGACCAGTCTCCAGACTTAACCGAGCCCTGTCTCCAGGCCACACTGGCCCAGTATCCAGACTCCATCGGGCCTAGTCTCCAGAAGACACTGGACCCAATCTCCAGACCCCACCTGGCTTTGACTCCAGGCTGCCCCAGGCCCAGTCTACAGACCACAGGGCCCAGTCTCCAGACCACAGGGCTTAGTCTCCAGACTGCATCAGGCCCTGTCACCAGACTGCACCAAGCCCAGTTTTCAGGACACACTGGGCCCAGTCTCCAGTCCGCATTGCACAGAATCACCAGGCCGCACAGGGTCCATTCACCTGACCGCACTGGGCACAGTCTCGAGACCACGCAGGACTCAGACTTCAGACCATATTGGCCCAGTATCCAGACAGCACCGGGTCCAGTTTCCAGACCGCACTGAACCCAATATCTGGTGCACAGTGGACCCCACTCTCTAGGGTCGCACATGGTCCAGTATCCAGGGTGAACTGGTCCCCTGTCTTGACCACACTGGACCCTGTCTCCACACAGCACCATGCCCAGTCTCCAGACCGCACCAGGCCAAGTCTCCAGTCTGCACTGGGCCTAATCACCAGACTGCACCAGGCCCTGTCTCCAGACAACACCATGCACAGTCGCCAGCCCGCAGCTGACCAAGTCTCCAGACTGAATTGAGCCTAATCACTAGACATCACCGGGCCCCAACTCCAGACCGCACCATGCCCAGTCTCCCGACCGCAACAGGCCAAGTCTAGAGACTGCACTGGGCCTAGTTACCCGACTGTACCGGGCCCACTCTCCAGATCGCACAAGCTGCAAAGGGCCAAGTCTCCAGGCCACATTGGGCCTTGTCTCCAGACCACACCAGGCCCAGTCTCCAGACTGCACCAGGCCCAGTCTCCAAGCTGCAAAGGGCCAAGTCTCGAGTCCACACTGTGCCCTGTCTTCAGACCACACCAGGCCCAGTCTCCAGACCGCACAGGCCCAGTATCCAGGCCGCAAAGGACCAAGTCTCCAGGCCACACTGGGCCCTGTCTCCAGACCACACCAGGCCCTATCTCTAGACTGCACCAGGCCCAGTCTCCAGGCCGTAAAGGGCCAAGTCTCCAGTCCACACTGTGCCCTGTCTTCAGACCACACCAGGCCCAGTCTCCAGACTGCACAGGCCCAGTCTCCAGGCCGTAAAGTGCCAAGTCTCCAGGCCACACTGGGCCCTGTCTCCAGACCACACCAGGCCCAGTCTCCAGACCACACCAGGCCCAGTCTCCAGACTGCACCAGGCCCAGTCTCCAAGCTGCAAAGGGCCAAGTCTCGAGTCCACACTGTGCCCTGTCTTCAGACCACACCAGGCCCAGTCTCCAGACCGCACAGGCCCAGTATCCAGGCCGCAAAGGACCAAGTCTCCAGGCCACACTGGGCCCTGTCTCCAGACCACACCAGGCCCAGTCTCCAGATTGCACAGGCCCAGTCTCCAGGCCGTAAAGGGCCAAGTCTCCAGACCACACCAGGCTGTCTCTAGACTGCACCAGGCCCAGTCTCCAGACCGCACAGGCCAAGTCTCCAGGCCACACTGGGCCCTGTCTCCAGACCACACCAGGCCGTGTCTCTAGACTGCACCAGGCCCAGTCTCCAGGCCACAAAGGGCCAAGTCTCCAGGCCACACTAGGGCCTGTCTCCAGACCACACCATGCCCTGTCTCTAGAATGCACCAGGCCCAGTCTCCAGATCACATTGGGCCCAATCTCCAGACCGCACTGGGCCAAGTCTCCAGACTGCACTGAGCCTAATCACCAGACTGCACCGGGTCCCGTCTCTAGACCGCACAATGCGCAGTCTCCAGACAGCACCAGGCCAAGTCTACAAACTACACTGGGCCTAGTCATCAGACCGCAAAGGGCCAAGTCTCCAGGCGACACTGGGCTCTGTCTCCAGACCACACCAGGCCCAGTCTCCAGACCACACCAGGCCCAGTCTCCAGGCCGCACCTGGCCCAGTCTCCAGACTGTAGCAAGCCCAGGCTCCAGACCACTTTGAGCCCAAGCTCCAGACCGCACTGGGCCAAGTCTACAGGCCACACTGTGCTCTGTGTCCAAACCACACCAGGCCAGGTCTCCAGACCGTACTAGGCCCAGTTTCCAGACTGCACCGGATCCAGTGTCCAGACCACACTGGGCCCAGTCACCAGGCCGCACTGGGACCAGTCTACTGCTTGCACCGGGTCAGTATCCAGACTGCACTGGGACCACTCCAGACCACACGGGGCCCAGTCTCCAAAATACTCTGGTGCCAGTTTCCCGATCGCAATGATCCATTCTCCAGACCGCACCGCGCCCAGTCTCCAGACTGCACTGGGCTAAATCTCCTGACCGCACCAGGCCCAGTCTCCAGACCGTTCTTGGTACAGTCTCCAGAATGCACTAGTCCCAGTTTCCAGACCGCACAGCGCCCAGTTTCTAAGCTGCCCCCGGCCCATTCTACAGACCACACCGGGCCCAGACTCCAGACTGAAATGGGCACTGTCTCCAGAACGCACTGGACACAGCCTCCAGACCGCACCAGGCCCTGACTCTAGACTGCCCCAGGCCAAGTCTCCAGACTACAGGGCCCAGTCTCCAGACTGCATCGGACCCAGTCTCCAGACTGCACCAGGCCCAGTCAACATATGGCGCCAGTCCCAGTCTCCATTCCATACCATACAGTCCCCAGACTACACTGGTCCAGTCCCCACTCCACACCACACAGTCTCCAGACCATGCCGAGCCCAGTCTCCAGACTGCAACAGGCTCAGTCTCCAGTCTTTGCTCCACTTGTTTATCATGTTTGAGAATCACTTGGGAGAAAGTGAGGTCTGCAGATGCTCGAGGCCAGAGTTGAGAGTGTGGTGCTGCAAAAGCCCAGCAGGTCAGACTGCATCCGAGGAACAGGAAAATCCACGTTTCGGGCATAAGCCCTTCATTACGAATCAACATCCGTTACCTCATTCTGTTTCTGTTTAAGTGTCTCGATCGGGAGGATGGTTTCCTTCTGTTCCTGTGTTAGTGAGTTGAGGGGCTGAATGGCCTTCTCTTGTTCCTGCAAAAGTGACTTAATGGGCTTAATGGCCTCCTCCCGTCTCTGTGTAAGTGAGTCAAGGGGCTGAATGGCCTCTTCATGTTCCTGCATAATTGACTTGAGAAGCTGAATGGCCTCTTCCTGTTCCTGTGTAAGTGACTCAACGGGCTGAATGGCCTCCTCATATCTCTGTGTAAATGACTTGAGAGGATGAATGGTTTCTTCCTCGTATGATTGGAGAGGGCAAAGGGCTTGATTGGGTAAAAGTGGTTCCTGTTTAACAGCTTGATGTGCTGACTCGTGTGATGAACCTATAGCTTTAAGAGGTTATTTTGTTAAAATTTCTATTTAGAGACGATGAGCTGGTTAGTTAAGACCACTTGAGTAAACAGCTTAGAAGTTCTTGGGTTAATTTTAATGCATCCTGAATGGGTGTGGTCAACTCTCACAGGTTAGGATCTCTGGGTTTTGGTTTCTCAGTAACATCAGAAACTATTAGGATCTCAACAGCTTTGGAAACTTCAGTGTAAGTTTCCTATCTGCTACTCTCTCTGAATTGTCTCTAGATGGATCTTTACCTCCTGCACTGGGTCACTGTATGTGAGAATCTGCTTCTGAAGTTGCCTTTTTGCCAAGAGGTTGTGTTTATGGGATCTTACTCTATTGGTACAGTTAGTTAGCAAAATGTACTATATATATTATTCTGTTAAGTTTTCCAATAGTTTTGTTGTTGTGCATTCTTCTTTCTTTTATTGTGTTTTAATGACAGTGTTTAAATAGACTGTTTTGGATAACATCGAGTAGTTTGACTGGACACATTTCACACAGTTACATCACATTTGCCTTTCGAATTAGAAAATAGTTGGATCTAGGCTACTGCATTAAAATATTTTAAGGGGCTGTGGTCTGTCTGTAACACTGCATTCCTTCTCTTCATGTGTGATAAGCTGCAGGGATTGAATGGGCTATCCCTCTTCCGATGCAGTAGTATTGATGGGTTGAATGGCTTTTTCATATTCCTGTGAAGTGAGCTTGAGGTATTGAATGAGCTCCTCCTTTCACTGTAGAAATGTGCCGTGTGCAGCCGTACTGTTACATGAATGTGACCGAAACCCTAACAGCACAGGCCTGACTGCTGTTCAGGTTTTGCTGCACATGGACAGACAGACTGGTTCAGGACCTGAGGGCTGACACATTGTTCTGAACATTGTGTGATCTTCAGTGACCATTCCCACTTCTGACCTGATGGGGGAAAGACATTGATGGAGCAGCTGAAGATGTTTGTGCCAAGGGAGCTTCGCTGCGGATCTCCTGAACAGATGTCCTGGGACTGTGAGGATTATCGGCCACAGACCACAAACATCTTGCTCTGTGTTTCAAATCACTCGAACCAAAGGGCGGTTTACACTGATTTCCAATCAGTACAATTTTGTTCAGGTTCTTTGATTGTATCCTTGGTTAAATACTGCTTTGATATCAGGGCCAGTCACTGTATCCTGACCCATTGTGTTCACCTCGTTTCCTCATAAGAGGAGGTCATGGTTTCGGAGAAGGGAGTGTTTGCCTGAAACAACGGGTCGTGAATGTCAGCGATTCCGTATTCCACAGAGTTTCAGAGCTAGGTTACATGATTAGAGGATTACAGGCTTGCTAGGAATGGGCTCAGAAATAGACTGAGGAGAGCCAGAAGGGAGCACGAAAAAGGATTGGCAGGAAGGATTAGGGAGGACCCAAAGGCGTTTTACTCATACGTGAGGAATAAGAGAGTGATAAGGGCGAAGGTAGGGCCGATCATGGATAGCGTAGGGAACATGTGCATGGAGTCTGAGCCGATAGGGGAAGCCCTAAATGCGTTTTTTGCTTTGGTTTTCACCAAGGAAAGGGAACTTGTTGTGAATGCGAACTTTGAGGAACTGGGATACAGGCTTGATCTGATTAAGATTGATGAAGTTGATGTGTTGGAAGTTTTGGCAAACATTAAGATTGATTCGTCCTGGGGCCATACCAGATTTATCCTAGGCTGCTCCGGGAAGTGAGAAAGGAGGTTGCTAAGCCACTGGCGAAGGTCTTTGCCTCCTCAGTCTCCATGGCAGTCGTACCAGGGGATTGGAAGGAGGCGAAAGTTGTTCCTCTTTTCAAGAGGGTAATAGGTCACAGCACATGTTTTTCTTCTTCTCCTGAATGAATGCGAAGTGATGCATTTTGGAAGGTCGAACTTGAATGCTGATTGTCGAATTAAAGACAGGATTCTTGGCAGTGTGGATGAACAGAGGGATTTTTGTGTTCAAGTACATAGATCCTTGAAAGTTGTGACTCCCGTGGATAGAGTTGTTAAGAAAGCAGATGGTGTTTTGGCTTTCATTAAAAGGGGGAATTGAGTTTAAGACCCGCGAAGTGTTGCTACAGCTCTACAGGTTGCTGGTGAGACTACACTTGGAAGATTGTGTTGAGGTCTGGTCGCCCTACTATACGAAAGACACAGAGTCTTTGGAGAGGTGCAAAGAAGGTTTACCAGGATGCTGATTGGACTGGAGGGTTTGCCTTATGAAAAGAGGTTGACTAAGCTCGGACTTTTCGCTCTGGAGAGAAGGAGGAAGAGAGATGACCTGACAGACAGAGATCTTTCCACAGGGCAGGATTAACTGGTACGAGGGGTCATAGTCATAAGATATTTGGAGAAAGGTAAAGTGGAGACCTCTGAGGAAGGTTCTTTACGTAGAGCATTCTGAATGCATGGAATGCATTGCCAGCGGTGGTGGTAGGAGCAGAGTCTTTAGGGACATTTAAGCGACTGCTGGATATGCACATTGATGACAGTGAATTGAGGGGTGCGTAGGTTAAGTTATTTTATTTTACATGAGTATTAACTCTCGGCATAACGTCGTGAGTCAAAGGGCCTATTCTGTGCTGCACTTTTCTATGTGCTATGTTGTAGATCACTGAAAATATTTAAAAAGGAGGTAGATGGATTTTGATCTGTCAGAAAGGTGAGGGTGATGAACTACTGGGCATGAAAGAGAATTTGGGACCAAGACCAGATCAGACATGATCTTAGTGAAGGGAAAATCAGGCGTATGGCGGGGAGCGTGTTTGCGAGGGGGGTGGTGAGGGGTGAACGATCTGTTCCTGTATCTGATGTTCTGACATTCTGTTATTGGAAAGTTAATGGATATTATTTTCCTGGAAGGTCTGTTATTGAATGTTGCAGTCAGGGAGGCCAGAGAATTTTGTGAGCCATCTCTGGGTGAGGTCTGGGGGCTGTATTCACAGTGAATCTTGTCTACAACATGACCAACAAAAGAAGCACAAGTTGCGGAGAGGGGAAGCTCTATAAAGAGAGATGAGGGGCCTCTTTCATAACCAGCCTGGGCTTTCCAATTTCGTTTCCCAAATCACCTCAAAGCGTGTGGGACAGTCTTGAAGGGCTGAATGGTCTCCTACGTTTCTGTGCAACAGGTTATAGGAGTAAGTAGCCTCCAACTGCTCCTGTCTATCAGGTTTGAGGAGTTGAATGGAATACAGAAACATGGGACTGAGGAGTAAGGGTGGGATATTAGATACTTTGAACCTTCTTCACCAGAAACTAAGATTGTGGCTGATCACGTTATGTTGTCAGCCCCAGTTTACTGTTTGTATCCCATTATCCGTGACTCACTTCTCTGTCAAATATTTAACTAACACAGCTTTGTTCAGCAAAACTCCCTAGGATCTTACCATTAAGTGTACAAGTCCTGCCGCAATTTGCTTTCCCAAAATGCAGCAGCTCACATTTATGTAAATTAAACTCTATCTGCCACTTCTCAGCCCATTGGCCGATCAGATCAATATCCAGTTGCAATCTGAGGTAACCTTCTTCGCTGTCCACTCCACATCCAATTTTGGTGTAATCTGCAAACGTACTTACAATACCTCCTACGTTCATATCCAAACCATTGATATAAATGACGAAACATAGCAGACCCAGCACCCATCCTTGTGGCACTCCAGTGTTCATAGGTCTCCAGTCTGAAAAACAACCCTCCATCACCACCCTCTGTCTTCTACCTTCGAGCCAGTTCTGTAACTCCCCGTATTCCATGAGAATTAATCTTGCTAACCACTCTCCCATGGGGAACCTTTTCGAACGCCTTAGTGAAGTCCATACAGTTCACGTCCATTTCTCGGCACTCATCAATCCTCTTTGTTACTTCTTCAAAAAACGCAAATAAATTCTAGAAAAATGATTTCCCACGCACAAAGCCATGTTAGCTATCCTTAATCAGTCCTTGCCTTTCCAAATACATATACATCCTATCCCTCAGCATTCCCTCCAAAAACTTGCCCACCACTGACTTCAGGCTCACCAGTCTCTCGTTCCCTGGCTTGTCACCTTTTTTTATATAATGGTACTCTTCTGGAATACTGTGTCCAATTCTGCTTACCTTGTTATAGGAAGGATGCTGTTGAGGTGTAGAGTGTTTACAAGAGATTTACCAGGATGTTGTCAGAAACAGAGGGGCTGAGTTATAAATGTAGACTGGTTAGGCTGGGACTGTTTCACTGGACAGAAGAAACTTGAGGGGTTATACAGGCTTATAAAATCATGAGAGGCCTAGATAAGGTGATTGGTTGTTCTCGTTTAACTACGATTGGATATTCAAGACTAGGGGGATATTTTAAGATGAGAGGAGAAATGTTTTAAAAAGACGTGAAATGCAACTTTTTTTTTACACAGAATGTTTGTGCGTGGAATGAACTTCCAGAGGAAGTGGTGGATAGCAGATGCAGTTACAAAGTTTAAAATACATTTAGATCAGTACATCAGTTTGGATAGTGCTGTGAGCTGTTCCCTCCCCCCACCCTTCAATGAATCCCTTTTGGATTTCACCCTCTGCCAATGCCTATGCAGTGGTGTGGGAAGGCCAGCAGAGGGTGATATTGCATCAGTTTAAACAACACAGACTGTCGGAACTACCCAACACAGAGTGTCGGAACTACCCAACACAGACACACAAGTACACTAATGATACGCAGATAAAGGGAGCCTATCAGGTTTCCTCTTCTTCTGTGCTTCATCAACACCTCATTCGCTCTGTCTGGAGTGTGTTAGGCTTTTTGTTCCTCCATTGACAGCATGCCATTATTTGACTCCCTCTGTGATACTAACTTGCTCACACAAGGGAGTGTGGCATGATTTCAGTTGTTCCGTGGGCCTGTGACTCTGTGACAATCTCAACGTGTGTACAAAGTTAACAATCAGACAACACAAGAGTTTTAAATTTGTACATGCCATTCCAACCCGGCCAGCTCCAAATCAATGCTTATAGATGGCACCAAACCTGAAAGCATTATAACGTTTCTGGAGGATGGTGTGGAACGCCAACAGGCCAGTAACACATTGGTGTAGTGTTCAGGTTTATGGGAGATGGGAATCAATGCAGAGCAGTGTGAGATGATATACTTTGGAAGGAAGGACATTAGAAGCCAATATAAAACAGGCTGTACTGTTATAAAGGGGGTGCAGGAACAGAGGGTCCTGGGTGTATATGATTGTTGAAGATGTCAGGACTAGTGGGGAGAGCAATAACTATCACAGATTAGCTTCAGTATCTGAGCTGTTTTCAGGCGGAGGTGTAGGAGGGAGTCTCTGTGCTCCCTTCCCGGGAGGTGGTGGTGACGATGTGTTGTGAGCCCACCCTCCTGCCCGCCAAGACTAGGGGGATTCCATTTGTACTAGCTCAGCACAAAAGGGAGATGGCATCAGGTCCACAGTTTCTACGTTGTGCCAGTGGGTTTAAAGTGAAAATTGCCCTTCACTGAACATTGCTCCTTACTCAGTCGGTGGGACGTGGATGTTTCAGAATCTCCACACGAGGTCTCCCGGTCCTCTCCGGCTCGTACCAGGGTCCTCCCACATGGCGGGGGGAGGAGGGGGAGGGAACAGATATCGGGCACTCCACCACCCGGCTTGTCCCTTTCTGACCTATTCCAGGCTGTTTCTCCTGGAATGGGAGAAAGAGATGGAGGGTGGGAGTGGGTGGCCCTCCTGTTAGTGCTTGTGTAGGTGGGGGTAGGGAGAGATATGGTGAGGGGTCCAGGGAGAGTCAGTCCACAGTGATATATCCATACAGTGTTATTAGTGTGGGGGGTGGGGTAAAGTGGAGAGAAGAGAGAGAGAGAAATGAGGAGAGAGAGAGAAAGGGGGAGAGAGAGAACGGGGGAGAGAGAGGGGGAGAGAGGGGTGGAGATAGAGGGAGAGAGGGGAGAGAGAGGGAGAGAGAAGGAGAGAGAGACAAGGAGGGAGAGAAAAAGGGAGAGAGGGGGAGATAGAGAGGGGGGAGAAATAGAGGGGAGAGAAGAGAGAGAGAGAGAAGGCACTGCATTGAGCGTCGTGGACCATGAGCCTTGTTCGGGGGTTGGTGCTATAACAGATATACAGTGAGTGTTAGGGAACAGAGGAAGCTGAGTGGCCCTTATCCTGACTGAGGGGGGAAGGTTATTGATACTTGTCCTGCATTACTGGTCATTTCTTCAGATTGCAGATACTGCACTGAGGTAGGTGGTGCGCTCAAACCATGCTTGTTGGGTCTGGTGGTGTGGCCCCCTATGGGAAGAGAATGGTCCCCCTCTGTACTAGGCCATCCACCAGGACCTCCATGCCGGTGTCGACAAACCGTGGTGTAATTGTCCCTTATCTGCCATGGTCGGGGTAAACTGTGCAGGGCAGCTCCAAACAGATAAAGCTCAAACATTTGTCCATTGGATTGTTAAAGATGGCATCAGTACCAGGGATCACGGAATACACCACCGGGCGGTGGTGTGTACCTCCAGCCATGATGGGTGGGAGAATCGGGCTGGTATTGAATGAGAGGGACACCATGGGGTGAGGTGAGTAGTTAATTAGGTGAGTTCGATAAGATAGCACCAGGAAACTAGCTCAGCCTCGTGCAGACAATCCCTCTGTCAAACGCAATGAAGACAGGCTCATGTTACAGGATGCTATCGATGTGTTTACATTTCAGCATTAGAAAACTGGGAACACATCCTTCCATGACACTGTCTCTCAGTCTCCCCCTCTCTGTCGATACCCCAAACCCCTCCCATGTGGTAATATTTAAACTGATTCACTCACCATCTTTCTCTGGCAGTGATGTTCACACACACAGCATCCCCTTGTCATGCTACATTGGAGATATGGAGATGTAAATGGATGGGAGCTGCACATCCTGTCACTTCCAGCATGGGCTGCAAGTTTCCCCGCACTGTGCAAGAATCTAACACAGTGTTACTGTGCAATGCACTGGGGTGGTGGACACAGACCTACATGCTGGGAGGGTAACTGCTCCTGGTTTACAGATGAATTCACGGGTGATCACTGCACAGGCCGCTGTGCTGGTCAGACTATCTGGCTGAGGTTTATAGATAATGCAATGATGTGGTCTGTGCAGCTCCCCTGCTGGATGGATATTTGTTTCAAGTTCACACATTAGTGCCGTGTTGTGGTCTGCACAGCTCCCCGTGCTGGACAGATATCGAGTCCGGGTTTATAGATCAATGCACTGCTGTGGACTGCACAGCTCACCGCGTTGGATAGATATATGGTCTGGGTTTATAGATCAATGCCCTGATCTGATCTGTGCAGTGTTCTACTCTGGCCAGATTGTTGGATTGTATTGACCAGTGCAATGGATGAATCCGCACAGATTGCTGGATTGCACTGAGCAGTACATTGGCCTGGTCTACACAATGTTCCACGGTGAACAGATATCTCCCCTGGGTTGATGGTGTCTGGGCTGGTTCTGGGAGGTGGATTGAGAATGTGGTATATCTAACCCTTTCAGCTGATCTGGCAATGCCTTTAGTTCCCATTCCTGTGATTGGACCCTCCGTCTCTCACCCCATTAATCCTGTCCCAGACATTCTATAACTGACATTCCCCAGAACGTCCTTTTCCCAGACATTCTATAACTGACATTCCCCGGAACGTCCTGTCCCCGACATTCTATAACTGACATTCCCCGGAACGTCCTGTCCCTGACATTCTATAACTGACGTTCCCCGGAACATTCTAACCCCGACATTCTGTAACTGACATTCTCCGGAACGTCCTGTCCCTGACATTCTATAACTGCCATTCCCCGGAACGTCCTGTCCCTGACATTCTATATCTGACATTCCCCGGAACGTCCTGTCCCTGACAATCTATAACTGACATTCCCCGGAACGTTCTATCCCCAACATTCTATAAATGACATTCCCGGAACGTTCTGTCCCCGACATTTTATAAGTGACATTCCCAGGAACGTTCTGTCCCCAACATTCTATAACTGCCATTCCCCGGAACGTCCTGTCCCTGACATTCTATAACTGCCATTCCCTGGAAGGGGTTCTATCCCCAACATTCTATAACTACCATTCCCCGGAACGTTCTGTCCCCGAAATTCTATAACTGCCATTCCCCAGAACGTCCTGTCCCTGACATTCTATTACTGTCATTCCCCAGAACGTCCTGTCCCAAACATTCTATAACTGCCATTCCCCGGAACGTCCTGTCCCTGACATTCTATTAGTGACATTTCCCGGAACTTCCTGTCCCAGACATTCTATAACTGACATTCCCTGGAACGTTCTGTCCCTGACATTGTTTGTGAACGGCCAGACGTCAGTGAATTGAACAAACGATAAGATCCCGAGGGAAGAGATCCCGTTCCAGGGAGAAGGAGACACTGTTCCGAAGGCCCCTCAGGCAGTTAATGGGGTGAATACGTTTTCCCTGCGTTTACATTTCTTAACGACACAAGATTGACCACAAGTTAGATCAAAATACAGCATTTCCCAAACTCCGTTTGTCTTCAGGAAACTGGGAGAGAATCCTTCAGGACAGCAACGTTCCCAACCTCCGTATTAAGAACTGGGAAGGAGTGACCTGTGCCTGCTCGAGTGATCGAGTGTGTGGGAACGTTCTAGAAACCATCTGTCCTTATGGATGTGTCTCTGTGTGTTTGGGGATGGAGGGTTTCTTGTGGTTTATATCACAGTTTTGTCAGTAATTCTGACATTCCCATTTGTTATTCCAGCTCCAATTATTTTAATAAATCCCTGAATACAAGGACACATTTGAAAATCTCACTGGATCCCCAATCAAACGGGTCCCTTTGCCTCCAGGCTGATGGATAATGGATTTGTTTTCCTTCCTCACAGTTAATGTAGTGACCATCTACGTCCTGCTTTATAAAGATTGTGGATTGTCTCCATGTGTCAGACGTTACCTGGGGACCATGGCAGCGGCGGATCTCCTGGTCATTATCGTCGACCTGATACTGAGACACATTCCTATTGTTTATCGGGATCAGTTTTATTTCCTGAGGGACTCCATCCCCGTGTGTAATATCCACGCCGTCCTGCTTTATGCAGCCACTGACTGCTCTGTCTGGTTCACCGTCACTTTCACCTTTGATCGGTTTGTGGCCATTTGTTGCCAGAACCTGAAAAGTAAATATTGCAGTGAGAAAACGGCGGCTGTGGTTCTGGGAGCAGTGACTGTGCTGAGCTGTTTAAAGAACATTTCCTGCTATTTTATGCTCACGTCTCGGTATCGGATGTGGAACGCCCCCTGGTTTTGTGATATAACACATGCTGGTCTATTCTCCAGTGTTTGGGTCACAATCGAGTTCCTCCACCACATTCTAACCCCGTGTGCCCCATTTCTCCTGATTCTGCTGCTCAATGTTCTCACCGTTAGACACATTTTAGTGACCAGCAGAGCCCGCAGGAGACTCCGCGCTCACACCAATGGGGATGCTCAGTCTGACACAGAAATGAGAAACCGAAAAAAATCCATCATTTTACTGTTTGTGATCTCGGCCAATTTCATCCTGTTATGGCCAACGTTAATGCTGTATTGTATATGGAGACGAATGTGGTGGATTGGGTATCGGTCTGTGTTTCTCGATCCCTTTGTGCAGGAATTGGGCTTCATGCTTCAGCTCCTCAGTTGCTGCACAAACACCGCGATTTATGCCGTGACCCAGACCAAGTTCAGGCAGCAGCTGAAGAATGTGCTGAAATATCCCTTCACCCAAATCCATTCATCAATCAAATTCCCTCATTAATCAATCCATCCAGGATTTTCTCATTTTAGTTCAGTGTTTCAGCGATGGAGCAGCCTGTCGCTATGGTAACACACTGAGGGTAGCGCTGGTTTGTCTATACTTATCCCACAGGGGGGTTACAGGGACACATTTCAATGTTTCTCACAACTCAGGGGCCGATGAGAAAAGGCTCCATCCCACTGACTGTATCCATCACTTCCATTTGTAAACAATAAAAATGTTCATTAAAGCGTGCCAAGCAGCAGAGTGACAGATGTTGTTGTGTGTCTTTGTGTTGGAGAAGCTGAGCTGGAGAGAGACAGACTCAGCCCCAAGTCCTGGTCCTCAGGGAAGGGGAGGACACTGTGCCCTGAGCTCAGGAGCTGGGTTTAACTCCGTCTGTCCTTACTTTCACCTCTGGGTCTCCCACTTCAGCTTGGCTCTCAGCAGAATTCACCTTGCTCCCTTTGTCTCTCTCCCTCCATATATCCTCCCACTCACACACTGCACTGCTATTTCTCTCTCATTTTCCCATTTACACACTCAATTCCACTGTCCTTGCCTTCCCCAATCTCATTCACTCTCTCTCCATCTTGCGATCATAACCTCCCAATGTTACTGTCTTCCTCGAATCCTTCGGTGCTGGGGAAACAGAAGAGGGTTGTCGATCTTCAGGCCGATGTTAAGGAACAGAGAGTGGGACGGCATATCAGGCCATTGCCAGGGCAACAGTATGGAGCTTGGGCCAAACACCATTACTTGGGGACATAGTGAGTGTGAGAACATGAGCCGTTACTCGGGGGTAACAGGTGAAGTGGCACCGTAGGCTGTGGCTGAGCTTGGTACAACAGGATATCACAAACAGAACACATTGTGTGGGACACACTGTCTTTTACTCAGGGAATAGAATGGAGATGGGGTTAAAGGCCATTTAGAGGGGATCAACTGGGCCAGTGTTCACAGGCTGGAGCTCAGTTTAAGGTGTGTGAGGAGTGTGATGGTGGGAGACTGTGTGGGCGTGTGAACGTGATGCTGGGGGAGTGAGAGAGGGTGTGAGCGTGATGGTGGGTGAATGTGTGGAGGAGTGAGTGTGATGCTGGGAGAGTGTGCGAGGGAGTGAGCCTGATGGTGGGGGAATGTGTGTGGAAGAGAGCGTGATAGTGGGAGAGAGTGTGGGGAAGTGAGAGTGACGATGGGGGCGTGTGCAGAGGAGTGAACGGGACAATGTGAGTGTGCGGGCGAATGAGCGTGATGGTGGGGCAGTGCACGGGGTCTGAGAGTCAGGGTGGGGCTGTTGTGGGGGAGTGAGCGATACAGTGGGGGAGAGTGTGCTTGAGTGAGTCTGATGGTGAGCCTTTGTGCAGGATGAGTGAGCATGACAGTGGGGTTATGTGTGGTGGAGAGTGTGTGAAGGTGTGCGAGTATGCAGGGGAGTGAACATGACGGTAGGAGAGTTTGTAGGGGTGAGCGTGACAGTGGGGGCTGTGTGGGGCAGTATGTGTGAGGGTGGTGGAGTGTGTGGTGGTGAGCGTGACGGTGAGGGTGGTGTGTGGCAGCATGCGTGATGGTTTTGGATTGTGTGTGGGTGAGTATGATGGTGAGGTTGGTGTGGGGCAGCGTGTGAGGGTGGTGGAGTGTGTGGGGGTGAGCATGACGGTGGGGGTAGTGTGGAGCAATGTGTGTAAGTGTGGGGCATTGTGTGAGGGTGAGCGTGATGGTGAGGGTGGTGTGGGGCATTGCGTGTGAGGGTGGTGGAGTTGTGGGGGTGAGCGTGACGGTGGTGGTGGTTTGGGGCAATGTGTGTAAGTGTGGGACAGTGTGTGGGGGGAGTGTGATGGTGAGGGTGGTGTGGGGCATTGTGTGTGAGGGTGGTGGAGTGTATGGGCGTGAGCATGACGGTTGGGTGGTATGGGGCAGTGTGTGTCATGGTGGTGGAATGTATGGGTGTGAGGGTAATGGTGGTGCTCGTGGGTGGGGCAGGGTGTGTGAGGGTGGTGGTGTTCGTGGTTGTGAGCGTGACGGTGGGGATGGTGTGGGACAGTATGTGTGATGGTTGTGGAGTGTGTGGGGTGACGTGTGATGGTGGGGGTGGTGTTGGGTAGCATGTGTGATGGTTGTGGATTGTGTGGGGGTGAGTATGACGATGAAGTTGGTGTGTGGCAGTGTGTATGATGGTGGTGGAGTGTGTGGGGGTGAGCATGACGGTGGGGGTGGTGTGGGGCAGTGTGTGTGAGGGTGGTGAAGTGTATGGGGTGAGCGTGATGGTGGGGGTTGTGTGGGGCAGTGTGTGTGAGGGTGTTGGAGTGTGTGGAGGTGAGATTGACGGTGGGTATGGTGTGGGGCAGTGTGTCTGACGGTGGTGGAGTGTGTGGAGGTGTGCGTGACGGTGGGGGTGGTGTGTGGCAGTGTGTGTGAGTGTGGTGGAGCGTGTGGGAGTGAGTGGTACAGTGGGGGTGGTGTGAGGCAGTGTGTGTGATTGTGGTGGAGTGTGTGGGGGTGAGCGTGACAGTGGGGGTGGTGTGGGGCAGTGTGTGTGACGGTGGTGGAGAGTGTGGTGTTGAGCGCGACGGTGGGGGTTGTGTGGAGCATTGTGTGTGAGGGTGGTGGAGTGTATGGTGGTGAGTGTGACGGTGAGGGTAGTGTGGGGCAGTGTGTGCGAGTGTGGTGGAGTGAGTGGGGGTGAGCGTGACGGTGGGAGAGGTGTGGGGCAGTATGTGTGATGGTGGTGAAGTGTGTGGGGATGAGCGTGACGGTGGGGGTGGTGTGGGGCAGTGTGTGTGATGGTGGTTGAGTGTGTGGGTGTGAGCGTGACGGTGAGGGTGGTGTGGGGCAGTGTGTGTGATGGTGGTGGAGAGTGTGGTGTGACCGCGAAGGTGGGCGTCATGTGGGGCAGTGTGTGTGTGTCCGAATGAGAGTGACGGTGGAAGTTGTGAGGGGCATTTTGTGACATAGTGAGTGTGAGGGGGGTCAGAGTGTTGGTGACGAAGTGACGGTGAGGGAGTCAGGGTGACGGTGATAGAGTGAGTGTGAGAGGGCCAGGGTTACTGTGAGTGAGTGAGTGTGAGGGGGTCAAGGTTACCGCGATGGAGTGAGTGTGTGGCGATCAGGGTGACGGACATGGAGTGTGAGTGAGGGGGTCAGGGTGACAGTGATGGAGTGAGTGTGTGGCGATCAGGGTGACGGTGATGGAGTGAGTGCGAGGGGGTCAGGGTGACAGTGATGGAATGAGTGTGATTGAGTGAGTGTGAGGGGGTCAGGATGACGGAGATGGAGGGAGTGTGATTGATTCAGGGTGAGGGCAATGGAGTGAGTGTGCGGTGGTCAGGGAGACAGTGATGGAGCGAGTGGTGGGGATGTAATGAGTCTGGGGGATGAGTGTGACGGTGATGGAGTGAGTATGAGGGGGTCAGGGTAACGGTGATGGAGTGAGTGTGAGTGGGTCATGGTGACGGTGATGAAGTGAGTGTGACGGGGTCAGTGTGACGCAGATGGCGTGAGTGTGAGGGGGCCAGGTTGACTGTGATGGAGCGAGAGTGATTGAGTCAGGGTGAGGGTGATGGAGTGAGTGTGAGGGGGTCAGGGTTACGGTGAAGGAGTGAGTGTGAGGGGGTCAAAGTGACAGAGAAGGAGTGAGTGTGTCGGGGTCAGTGTGACAGTGATGGAATGAGTATGAGAGGGTCAGGCTGACGGTGATGGAGTGAGTGTGAGGGGGTCAGGCTGATGGTGATCGAGTGAGTGTGAGGGAGTCAGGATGACGGAGATGGAGTGAGTGTGAGAGGGTCAGTTTGACAGGGATGGAGTGAGTGTGAGGGGGTCAGGATGACGGTAATGGAGTGAGTGTGAGGGGGTCAGGTTGACTGCGATGGAGTGAGTGTGAGGGGGTCTCGATGACGGTAATGGAGTGAGTGTGAGGGGCTCAGGTTGACCGTGGTGGAGTGAGTGTGAGGGGGTCTGGATGACAGTGATGGAGTGAGTGTGAGGGGGTCAGGCTGACGGTGATGGAGTGAGAGTGAGGAGGTCACGTTGAGGGTGATGGAGTCAGTGTGTGTGGATCAGTGTGACAGTGATGGAGTGAGTGTGAGGCGGACAATGTGACAGTGATGAAGTGCATCTGAAGGGGTGAGTGTGAGGGCGATGGAGTGAGTGTGAGGGGGTCAGTGTGACGGTGATGGAGTGAGTGTGAGTGGGTCAGGGTGACGGTGATGAAGTGAGTGTGACGGGGTCAGTGTGACGCAGATGGCGTGAGTGTGAGGGGGTCAGGGTGATGGTGATGGAGCGAGAGTGATTGAGTCAGGGTGAGGGTGATGGAGTGAGTGTGAGGGGGTCAGGTCAAAGGCGAAGGAGTGAGTCTGAGGGGGTCAAAGTGACAGAGAACGAGGGAGTGTGTCGGGGTCAGTGTGACAGTGATGGAATGAGTGTGAGTGGGTCAGGGTGACAGTGATGAAGTGAATGTGACGCCGTCAGTGTGACGCAGATGGCGTGAGTGTGAGGGGGTCAGGGTGACGATAATGGAGTGAGCGTGGGGACATCAGGGTGACGGTGATAGAATGAGTGTGAGGTGGTAAGTGTGACGGTAATTGAGTGAGTGTGAGGGGTTCAGTTTGACGGTGATGGAGTGAGTGTGAGGGGGTCAGGGTGAGAATGATGGAGTGAGCGTGAGGGGGTCAGGATGAGGATGATGGGTCGAGTGTGAGGGGGTCAGGGTGACGGTGATGGCGTGAGTGTGAGGGGGTCATGGTGACGGTGATGAAGTGAATGTGAAGGGGTCAGGGTGACGGTGATGAAGTGAATGTGAGGGGGTCAGGCTGACGGTGACGGAGTGAATGTGAGGGGGTCAGGATGACACTGATGGAGTGAATGTGAGGGAGTCAGGGTGATGGTGATGGAGTGAGTGTGAGGGGGTCAGGGTGAGAATGATAGAGTGACAGTGATGGGGTCAGAGTGAGGATGATGGAGTGAGCGTTAGGGGGTCAGGGTGAGAATGATGGAGCGAGTGTGAGGGGGTCAGGGAGATGGTGATGGAATGACTGTGAGGGGGTCAAGGTGACGGTGATGGAGTGAGTGTGAGGGGATCTGGATGACGGTGATGCAGTGAGTGTGAGAGGGTCATGCTGACGGTGATGGGGTGAGTGTTAGGGGGCAGTGTGACTGTGATGGAATGAGTGTGATGGGGTCAGGGCGGTGGGGATGCAGAGAGTGTGGGGAAATGAGTGTGACGGTGATGGAGTGAGTGTGAGGGGATGAATGTGACGGTGATGGAATGAGTCTGTCGGGGTCAGAATGACGGTGATGGAATGAGTGTGAGGTGTTCAGTGCGACGCAGATGGCGTGAGGTTGAGGTGTTCGGGGTGACGATGATGGAGTGAGTGTGAGGGGGTCAGAGTGACGGAGATGGAGTGAGTGTGAAGGGGTCACGGTGACGGTGATGGAGTTAGTGTGACGGAGTCAGGGTGATGGTGAAGGAGTGTTTGTGAGGGGGTCAGGGTGACTGTGATGGAGTGAGTTTGAGGAGGTCAAGATGACACTGATTGAGTGAATGTGAGGGAGTTAGGGTGATGGCGATGGAGAGAATGTTATGGGGTCATGGTGACAGTGATGGAGCGAGTGTGAGGTGGTCAGGGTGACTGTGAAGTAGTGAGTGTGAGGGTGTCAAAGTGATGGAGAAGCAGTGAGTGTGTCGGGGTCAGGGTGACGGGGATGGAATGAGTGTGAGGGGGTCAGTGTGACGCAGATGGCGTGAGGGTGAGGGGGTCAGGGTGACGGTGATGGAATGAGTGTGAGGATGTCAGGGTGACGGTAATGGAGTGAGTGTGAGTGTGTCAGTGTGACGGAGATGCTGTGAGTGTGAGGGTGTCAGGTAGACTACGATGGAGTGAGTGTGAGTGAATCAGTGTGACGTTGACCGAGCGAGTGGGAGGGGTTAGGGAGACGGTGATGGAGTCTATCTGAGGGGGTCAGTGTGACAGTGACAGAGTGAATGTGAGGAGGTCAGGGTGACGGTGACGGAGTGAGTGTGAAGGGGTCAGGGTGAAGGTGATGGAGTGAGTGTGAGGGGGTCAGGTTGACGGTGCTGGAGTGAGTATGAGGTGGTCAGTGTGACTATGACCGTGTGAGTGTGAGGGGGTCAGTGTGACGGAGATGGAGTGAATGTGAGGTGGTCTGTGTGACGGAGATGGAGTGAGTGTGAGGGGGTCAGTGTGACCGTGATTCAGTGAGTGTGAGGGGGTCAGTGTGAAGGAGATGGAGTGAGTATGAGAGGGTCTGGGTGACGGTGATGGTGTGAGTGTGAGTGGGTCAGGGTGAGGGTGATGGAGTGCGTGTGAGGGGGTCATTGTGAGGGTAATGGTATGAGTGTGAGGGGGTCAGCGAGATTGAGATACAGCGAGTGTGAGAGGGTCCGGGTGACCGTAATGATGTGAGTTTAAGGGGATAAGTGTGATGGTAATGGAGTGGCTGTGAGGGGATCAGGGTGAAGGCGATGGAGTGAGTGTGAGGGGGTCAGTGTCACGGTGATGGAGTGAATGTGAGGGTGTCAGGGTGACGGTGACCGAGTGAGTGTGAGGGTTCAGTGTGACTGGGATCGCGTGAGTGTGAGGGGATCAGGGAGACGGTGGAGGAGTGAGTGTGAGGGGGTCAGAGTGACAGAGATGGCGTGAGGGAGAACGGGTCAGGGTGACAGTGATGGAGTGAGTGTGAGGATGTCAGTGTGACGGTGATGGAGTGAGTGTGAGGATATCAGTGTGACGGTGATGGAGTGACTGTGAGGATGTCAGAATGGTGGTAAGGGAGTGAGTATGAGGTGATCAGTGTGAAGTTCATGGAGTGATTGCGAGAGGGTCAGGATGACGGTGATGCAGTGAGTGTGAGAGGGTCATGGTGACGGTGATGGGGTGAGTGTGAGGATTAGGGTGACTGTGATGGAGTGAGTGTGAGGGGGTCAGGGTGACTGTGATGTAATGAGTGTGAGGGGATCATGGTGACGGTGATGGGATGAGTGTGAGGGGGTCTGTGTGACGGTGATGGAGTGACTGTAAGGGTGTCAGCGTGACGCTGATGGAGTGAGTTTAATGGGGTCAGTGTGACGGAGATAGAGTGAGTGTGAGGGGGTCAGTGTGATGGAGATGGAGTGAGTGCAAGAGGGTCCGGGTGACGGTGATGGTGTGAGTGTGAGTGGGTCAGGATGAGTGTAATGGCGTAAGTGTGAGGGGTTCAGTGAGATTGAGATAGAGTGAGTGTGAGAGGGTCAGGGTGACGATAATGCAATGACTGTGAGGGGATCTGGGTGAAGACGATGGAGTGGGTGTGAGGGGGTCAGTGTGACTGGGATCGTGTGAGTGTGAAGGGGTCAGGGAGACGGTGAAGGAGTGAGTGTGAGGGGATCAGGGTGACGGAGCTGGAGTGAGTGTGAGGGGATCAGTGTCATGTTGATGGAGTGAGTGCGAGAGGGTGAGGATGATGGTGATGCAGTGAGTGTGAGAGGGTCATGGTGACGGTGATGGTGTGAGTGTGAGTGTGTCAGTGTGACGGAGATGCTGTGTGAGGGTGTCAGGTAGACTACGATGGAGTGAGTGTGAGTGAATCAGTGTGACGTTGACCGAGTGAGTGGGAGGGGTTAGGGAGACGGTGATGGAGTCTGTCTGAGGGGGTCAGTGTGACAGTGACAGAGTGAATGTGAGGAGGTCAGGTTGACGGTGACGGAGTGAGTGTGAAGGGGTCAGGGTGAAGGTGATGGAGTGAGTGTGAGGGGGTCAGGTTGACGGTGCTGGAGTGAGTATGAGGTGGTCAGTGTGACTATGACCGTGTGAGTGTGAGGGGGTCAGTGTGACGGAGATGGAGTGAGTGTGAGGGGGTCTGTGTGACGGAGATGGAGTGAGTGTGAGGGGGTCAGTGTGACCGTGATCCAGTGAGTGTGAGGGGGTCAGTGTGATGGAGATGGAGTGAGTATGAGAGGGTCTGGGTGAAGGTGATGGTGTGAGTGTGAGTGGGTCAGGGTGAGGGTGATGGAGTGAGTGTGAGGGGGTCATTGTGAGGGTAATGGTATGAGTGTGAGGGGGTCAGCGAGATTGAGATAGAGCGAGTGTGAGAGGGTCCGGGTGACCGTAATGATGTGAGTTTAAGGGGATAAGTGTGACGGTAATGGAGTGGCTGTGAGGGGATCAGGGTGAAGGCGATGGAGTGAGTGTGAGGGGGTCAGTGTCACGGTGATGGAGTGAATGTGAGGGTGTCAGGGTGACGGTGACCGAGTGAGTGTGAGGGTTCAGTGTGACTGGGATCGCGTGAGTGTGAGGGGATCAGGGAGACAGTGAAGGAGTGAGTGTGAGGGGGTCAGAGTGACAGATGGCGTGAGGGAGAAGGGGTCAGGGTGACAGTGATGGAGTGAGTGTGAGGATGTCAGTGTGACGGTGATGGAGTGAGAGTGAGGATGTCAGGATGGTGGTAAGGGAGTGAGTATGAGGTGATCAGTGTGAAGTTCATGGAGTGATTGCGAGAGGGTCAGGATGACGGTGATGCAGTGAGTGTGAGAGGGTCATGGTGACGGTGATGGGGTGAGTGTGAGGGTTAGGGTGACTGTGATGGAGTGAGTGTGAGGGGGTCAGGGTGACTGTGATGTAATGAGTGTGAGGGAGTCAGGGTGGTGGAAATGGAGTGAGTGTGGGGAGGTGAGTGCAACGGTGATGGAATGAGGTTGAGGAGGTCAGGGTGATGGTGATGGAGTGAGTGTGTCGGGGTCATGGTGACGGTGATGGAGTGAATGTGTGGGGGTCAGGTTGACGGTGATGTAGTGGGGGTGAGGAGGTCAGGGTGATGGTGATGGAGTGAGTGTGTCGGGGTCAGGGTGACGGTGATGGAATGAGTGTGAGTGGGTCAGGGTGACAGTGATGGAGTGAGTGTGAGGGGATCAGGGTGACGGAGCTGGAGTGAGTGTGAGGGGATCAGTGTGATGATGGAGTGAGTGCGAGAGGGTGAGGATGATGGTGATGCAGTGAGTGTGAGAGGGTCATGGTGACGGTGATGGAGTGAGTGTGAGTGTGTCAGTGTGACGGACATGCTGTGCGTGTGAGGGGGTCAGGTAGACTGCGATGGAGTGAGTCTGAGTGAATCAGTGTGACGTTGACCGAGTGAGTGGGAGAGGTTAGGGAGACGGTGATGGAGTCTGTCTGAGGGGGTCAGTGTGACAGTGACAGAGTGAATGTGAGGAGGTCAGGGTGACGGTGACGGAGTGAGTGTGAAGGGGACAGGGTGACAGTGATGGAGCAAGTGTGAGGGGGTCAGGGTGACCGTGATGGAGTGAATGTGAGGGGGCCAGGTGATGGTGAAGGCGTTTTTCTGAGGGGATCAGAGTGATACTGATGGAGTGAGTGTGAGGAGGTCAGGGTGACACTGATGGAGTTAATGTGAGAGGGTCAGGGTGATGGTGATGGAGTGAGTGTGAGGAGTTCATGGTGACGGTGATGGAGCGAGTGTGAGTGGGTCAGGGTGACGGTGAATGAATGACTGTCAGGGGATCAGGGAGCCTGTGATGGAGTGAGTGTGAGGGCGCCAGGGTGACTGTGATGCAATGAGTGTGAGGGGGTCAGAGCGGTGGTGATGGAGTGAGTGTGTGGGGATGAATGTGAGGATGATGGAGTGAGTGTGAGGAGTTCAGATTGAGGATGATGGAGTGTGTGTGAGGGGTTCAGGGTGAGGATGATGGAGTGAGTGTGAGGGGGTCAGGTTGAGGATGATGGAGTGAGGGTGAGCGGGATAGGGTGAGTATGATGGAGTGAGTGTGGGGGGTCAGGGTGACGGTGATGGAGTGAGTGTGAGGGGGACAGGGTGAGGATGATGGAGTGAGTGTGAGGGGGTCAGTGTGACAGTGATGGAGTAAGTGTGAGGAATGAGTGTGACGTTGATGGAGTGTGGGTGAGGGGATCAGTGTGATGGTGTTGCAGTGAGTGTGAGGGGGTGAGGGTGAGGATGATGGAGTGAGTGTGAGGGGGTCAGGGTGACGGTGATGGAGAGCGTGTGAGGGGGTCAGGGTGACAGTGGTGTAGTGAGTGTGAGGGGCTCAGGGTGACAGAAATAGTGTCAGTGTGAGAGGGTCAGGGTGACAGTGACGGAGTGAGTGTGAGGGGTTCAGGGTGATGGTGAAGGAGTTTTTCTGTGGGTGTCAGGGTGACAGTGATCGAGTGAGTGTCAGGGGATGAGTGTGACGTTAATGGACTGTGGGTGAGGGATCAGTGTGATGGTGTTGGAGTGAGTGTGAGGGGGTGAGGGTGAGGATGATGGAGTGACTGTGAGGGGGTCAGGGTGACAATGATGGAGTGAGTGTGAGGGGGTCAGGGTGACAGTGATGGAGTGAGTGTGAGAGGATCAGGGTGACGGTGATGGAGTGAGTGTGAGGAGGTCAGTGTGACGGTGATGCAGTGAGTGTGAGAGGGTCATGGTGACGGAGATCGTGTGATTGTGAGTCGATCAGGGTGAGTGTGATGGAGTGAGTATGAGGGGGTTTGGGTGACTGTGATTGAATGAGTGAGAGGGGGTCAGGGCGATGGGGATGGAGTGAGTGTGGGGAGATGAGTGTGACGGTGATGGAGTGAGGATATGGAGGTCAGGGGGACGGTGATGGAGTGAGTGTGAGGGCATGTGTGTGACGGTGATGGAGAGAGTGTGAGTGGACCAGGGTGACTGTGATGGAGTGAGTGTGTACGGGTCAGTGTGACGGTGATGGAGTGAGTGTGAGGGGGTCAGGGTGAGGATGATGGAGTGAGGTTGACGGTGACAAGGTGAGGATGATGGAGTGAGTGTGAGGGAGTCAGGGTGAGGTTGATGAGTGAGTGTGAGGGGGACAGGGTGAGGATATTGGAGTGAATGTGAGGGCATAGGCTGATGGTGATGGAGTGTGTATGAGACAGTCTGGGTGACAGTGACGGAGTGCGTGTGAGGGGGGCAGTGTAACGTTGATGGAGTGAGGGTGAGGGGATCAGTGTGATGGTGTTGGAGTGAGTGTGTGGGAGGGGTCAGGGTGACGGTAATGGAGTGTGTGTGAGGGGGTCAGAGTGACGGTGAAGGAGTGAGTGTGAGGGGGTCAGAGTGAAGGTGAAGGAGTGAGTGTGAGGGGGTCAGGGTGATGGTGAAGGAGTGTTTGTGAGGGGGTCAGGATGACACTGATGGAGTGAATATGAGGGAGTAAGGGTGATGATGGCGCAGTATGTCTGAGGTGGTCCTGGTGACGGTGATAGAGCGAGTGTGAAGGGGTCAGGGTGAGGGTGATGGAGTGAGTATGAGGGGTTCAGGGTGATCGTGATGGAGTGAGTGTGACTGGGTCATATTGACGGTGATGGCGTGAGTGTGAGGGGGTCATGGTGACGTTGATGGTGCGAGTGTGAGGGGGACAGGGTGACGGTGATGGTCTGAATGTGAGGCGGACTGGGCGACAGTGAAGGAATGAATATGAGGAGATCAGTGTGATGTTGATGGCGTAAGGGTGAGGGGATCAATATGATGGTGTTGGAGTGAGTGTGTGGGGTTCAGGGTGACGGTGATGGAGTGAGTGTGAGGGGGTCAAGGTGACTGTAATCGCGTGAGTGTGAGGTGGTCAGGAAGACGGTGATGGAGTGAATGTAAGGGGGTCATGGTGACGGTGATGGAGTGAGTGTGAGGGGGTCAAGGTGACTGTAATCGCGTGAGTGTGAGGTGGTCCGGAGGACTGTGATGGAGTGAATGTGAGGGGGCTACAGTGACGGTGACCGAGTGAGTGTGCGGGGTTCAGTGTGACTGTAATCGCGTGAGTGTGAGGTGATCAGGAAGACGGTGATGGAGTGAGTGTAAGGGGGTCATGGTGATGGTGATGGAGTGAGTGTGAGGGGGTCAAGGTGACTGTAATTGCGTGAGTGTGAGGTGGTCAGGAGGACTGTGATGGAGTGAATGTGAGGGGGTTACGGTGACGGTGATGGAGCGAATGTGAGGGGGTCACGGTGACGGTGATGGAGTGAGTGTGATGGGGTCACGGTGACGGTGATGGAGTGAGTGTGAGGGGATCAGGGAGAGAGTGATGGAGTGAGTGTGAGGGGGTCATTGTGACGATGATGGAGTGGGCGTGAGGGCGTCAGTGTGACGGAGATGGAGTGAGTGTGAGGGGATCAGGGTGACGGTGATGGAATGAGTGCGAGCGGGTCAAGGTGACGGTGATGGAGTGAGTGTGAGGGGGTCAGAGTGACTGTGATGGAGAGAGAATGTGGAGGTCAGGGTGACTGTGATGGAGTGAGTGTGAGGGGATCAGGGTGACTGGGATGGTGTGAGTGTGAGGTGGTCAGTGTGACGGTGATGGATTGAGTGTGTGGGGGGTCAGGGTGACAGTGATGGAGTGAGTGTGAGGAGGTCAGGGTGTCTGTGCTTGAGTGAGTATGAGGGGATGAGTGTGATGGTGATGGAGTTGGTGCGTGTGGATCAGGGTGACTGTGTTGGAGTGAGTGTGAGGGGGTCAGTGTGACAGTGATGGAGTGAGTGTGAGGGTAACAGGATGAGGATGATGGAGTAAGTGTGAGGGGGTCAGGGTGAGGAAGATGAAGTGAGTGTAGGGCGTCAGTGTGACGGTGACGGAGTGAGTGTGAGGGGGTCAGGGTGACAGTAATGTAGCGATTATGAGGGGGTCAGGGTGACCGTGATGGAGTGAGGGTGAGGGGGTCAGAGTGATGGTGATGGAGATTTTCTGAGGGGGTCCGGGTGACACTGATGGAATGAGTGTGAGAGGGTCAGGGTGACGGTGATGGGGTGAGTGTGAGGAGGTCAGGGTGACTGTGATGGAATGAGTGTGAGGGTGTCAGGGTGAAGGTGATGGAGTGAGTGTGAGGGAGTCTGTGTGACACTGATGGAGTGAGTTTAATGGAGAAGGTGTAACGGAGATAAAGTGAGTGTGAGGGGGTCAGGGAGACGGTGCTGGAGTGAGGGTGAGGGGGTCAGTGTGACTGTGATCACATGAGTGTGAGGGGGTCAGTGTGACGGAGATGGAGTGAGTGTGAGGATGTCGGGGTGAAGGTGATGGAGTGAGTGTGAGGGGGTCAGGTTGACGGTGCTGTAGTGAGTATGAGGTGGTCAGTGTGACTATGACCGCGTGAGTGTGAGGGGGTCAGTGTGACGGAGATGGATTGAGTGTGAGGGGGTCAGTGTGACGGAGATGGAGTGAGTGTGAGGGGGTCAGTGTGACTGTGATCCAGTGAGTGTGAGGGGTCAGTGTGAGGGAGATGGAGTGAGTATGAGAGGGTCTGGGTGACGGTGATGGTGTGAGTGTGAGTGGGTCAGGGTGAGGGTGATGGAGTGAGTGTGAGGGGGTCATTGTGAGGGTAATGGTGTGAGTGTGAGGGGGTCAGCGAGATTGAGATAGAGCGAGTGTGAGAGGGTCCGGGTGACGGTAATGATGTGAGTTTAAGGGGATAAGTGTGACGGTAATGGAGTGGCTGTGAGGGGATCAGGGTGAAGGCGATGGAGTGAGTGTGAGGGGGTCATGGTGAAGGTGATGGGGTGAGTGTGAGGGTTAGGGTGACTGTGATGGAGTGAGTGTGAGGGATCAGGGTGACTGTGATGTAATGAGTGTGAGGGAGTCAGGGCGGTGGAAATGGAGTGAGTGTGGGGAGGTGAGTGTAACGGTAATGGAGTGAGGTTGAGGAGGTCAGGGTGATGGTGATGGAGTGAGTGTGTCGGGGTCAGGGTGACGGTGATGGAATGAGTGTGAGTGGGTCAGGGTGACGGTGATGGACTGAGTGTGAGGGGATCAGGGTGACGGAGCTGGAGTGACTGTGAGGGGATCAGTGTGATGTTGATGGAGTGAGGGCGAGTGGGTGAGGATGATGGTGATGCAGTGAGTGTGAGAGGGTCATGGTGACGGTGATGGAGTGAGTGTGAGTGTGTCAGTGTGACGGAGATGCTGTGAGTGTGAGGGTGTCAGGTAGACTGCGATGGAGTGAGTGTGAGTGAATCAGTGTGACTTTGACCGAGTGAGTGGGAGGGGTTAGGGAGACGGTGATGGAGTCTGTCTGAGGGGGTCAGTGTGACAGTGACAGAGTGAATGTGAGGAGGTCAGGGTGACGGTGACGTAGTGAGTGTGAAGGGGTCAGGGTGACAGTGATGGAGCAAGTGTGAGGGGGTCAGGGTGACCGTGATGGAGTGAGTGTGAGGGGGTCAGGTGATGGTGAAGGCGTTTTTCTGAGGGGGTCAGAGTGATACTGATGGAGTGAGTGTGAGAGGGTCAGGGTGACGGTGATGGAGTGAGTGTGAGGAGGTCAGGGTGACACTGATGGAGTTAATGTGAGAGGGTCAGGGTGATGGTGATGAAGTGAGTGTGAGGGGTTCATGGTGACGGTGATGGAGCGAGAGTGAGTGGGTCAGCGTGACGGTGAATTAATGACTGTGAGGGGATCAGGGTGACTGTGATGGAGTGAGTGTGAGGGCGCCAGGGTGACTGTGATGGAATGAGGGTGAGGGGGTCAGAGTGGTGGTGATGGAGTGAGTGTGAGGGGATGAGTGTGAGGATAATGGAGTGAGTGTGAGGGGTTCAGGGTGAGGATGATGGAGTGAGTGTGAGCAGTTCAGGTTGAGGATGATGGAGTGTGTGTGAGGGGTTCAGGGTGAGGATGATGGAGTGAGTGTGAGGGTGTCAGGGTGAGGATGATGGAGTGAGGGTGAGCAGGACAGGGTGAGGATGATGGAGTGAGTGTGGGGGGTCAGGGTGACGGTGATGTAGTGAGTGTGAGGGGGACAGGGTGAGGATGATGGAGTGAGTGTGAGGGGGTCAGTGTGACAGTGATGGAGTAAGTGTTCGGGGATGAGTGTGACGTTGATGGAGTGTGGGTGAGGGGATCAGTGTGATTGTGTTGGAGATAGTGTGTGTGGGGTCAGGGTGACAGTGACGGAGTGAGTGTGAGGTGTTCAGGGTGATGGTGAAGGAGTTTTTCTGTGGGTGTCAGGGTGACAGTGATGGAGTGAGTGTCAGGGGATGAGTGTGACGTTAATGGAGTGTGGGTGAGGGATCAGTGTGATGGTGTTGGAGTGAGTGTGAGGGGGTGAGGGTGAGGATGATGGAGTGAGTGTGAGGGGGTCAGGGTGACAGTGATGGAGTGAGTGTGGGGGGGTCAGGGTGACAGTGATGGAGTGAGTGTGAGGGGATCAGGGTGACGGTGATGCAGTGAGTGTGAGAGGGTCATGGTGACGGAGATCGTGTGATTGTGAGTCAATCAGGGTGAGTGTGATGGAGTGAGTATGAGGGGGTTTGGGTGACTGTGATTGAATGAGTGAGAGGGGGTCAGGGCGGTGGTGATGGAGTGAGTGTGGGGAGATGAGTGTGACGGTGATGGAGTGAGGATATGGAGGTCAGGGGGACGGTGATGGAGTGAGTGTGAGGGCATGTGTGTGACGGTGATGGAGAGAGTGTGAGTGGATCAGGGTGACTGTGATGGAGTGAGTGTGTGGGGGCCAGTGTGACGGTGTTGGAGTGAGTGTGAGGGGGTCAGGGTGAGGATGATGGAGTGAGGTTGACGGTGACAAGGTGAGGATGATGGAGTGAGTGTGAGGGGGTCAGGGTGAGGTTGATGGAGTGAGTGTGAGTGGGACAGGGTGGGAACGATGGAGTGTATGTGAGGGGTTCAGGGTGAGGATGATGGAGTGAGTGTGAGGGGGTCAGGGTGTGGATATTGGAGTGAATGTGAGGGCGTAGGCTGATGGTGATGGAGTGTGTATGATACAGTCTGGGTGACAGTGACGGAGTGAGTGTGAGGGGGGCAGTGTAACGTTGATGGAGTGAGGATGAGGGGATCAGTGTGATGGTGTTGGAGTGAGTGTGTGGGGGGGTCAGGGTGACGGTAATGGAGCGTGTGTGAGGGGTCAGAGTGATGGTGAAGGAGTGAGTGTGAGGGGGTCAGGGTGATGGTTAAGGAGTGTTTGTGAGGGGGTCAGGGTGATGGTGAAGGAGTGTTTGTGTTGGGGTCAGGGTGATGGTGAAGGAGTGTTTGTGAGGGGATCAGGATGACACTGATGGAGTGAATATGAGGGAGTCAGGCTGATGGTGACGCAGTGTGTCTGAGGTGGTCCTGGTGACGGTGATAGAGCGAGTGTGAAGGGGTCAGGGTGAGGGTGATGGAGTGAGTATAAGGGGTTCAGGGTGATCGTGATGGAGTGAGTGTGACTGGGTCATATTGACGGTGATGGCGTGAGTGTGAGGGGGTCATGGTGACGTTGATGGTGCGAGTGTGAGGGGGACAGGGTGACGGTGATGGTGTGAATGTGAGGCGGTCTGCGTGAAAGTGAAGGAATGAATAAGAGGAGATCAGTGTGATGTTGATGGCGTAAGGGTGAGGGGATCAATATTATGGTGTTGGAGTGTGTGTGGGGTTCAGGGTGACGGTGATGGAGTGAGTGTGAGGGGGTCAAGGTGACTGTAATCGCGTGAGTGTGAGGTGGTCAGGAGGACTGTGATGGAGTGAATGTGAGGGGGCTACAGTGACGGTGACCGAGTGAGTGTGCGGGGTTCACTGTGACTGTAATCGCGTGAGTGTGAGGTGATCAGGAAGACGGTGATGGAGTGAGTGTAAGGGGGTCATGGTGACGATGATAGAGTGTGTGTGAGGGGGTCAAGGTGACTGTAATCGCGTGAGTGTGAGGTGGTCAGGAGGACTGTGATGGAGTGAATGTGAGGGGGTCTGGGAGACGGTGATGGAGTGAGTGTGAGGGGGCTATGGTGACAATGACCAAGTGAGTGTGCGGGGTTCAGTGTGACTGTAATCACGTGAGTGTGAGGTGATCAGGAAGATGGTGATGGAGTAAGTGGGAGGGGGTCATGGTAACGATGATGGTGTGAGTGTGAGGGGGTCACGGTGACGGTGATGGAGTGAGTGTGAGGGGGTCACGGTGACGGTGATGGAGTGAGTGTGAGGGGGTCAGGGATAGAGTAATGGAGTGAGTGTGAGGGGGTCATGGTGACGATGATGGGGTGAGTGTGAGGGGATCAGGGTGACGGTGATGGAATGAGTGCGAGCGGGTCAAGGTGACAGTGATGGAGTGAGTGTGAGGGGGGCAGGGTGACTGTGATGGAGAGAGAGTGTGGGGGTCAGGGTGACTGTGATGGAGTGATTGTGAGGGGATCAGGGTGACTGGGATGGAGTGAGTGTGAGGTGGTCAGTGTGACGGTGATGGAGTGAGTGTGTGGGGGGTCAGGGTGACAGTGATGGAGTGTGTGTGAGGAGGTCAGGGTGTCTGTGATTGAGTGAGTGTGAGGGGATGAGTGTGATGGTGATGGAATTGGTGTGTGTGGATCAGGGTGACTGTGTTGGAGTGAGTGTGAGGGGGTCAGTGTGACGCTGACGGAGTGAGTGTGAGGGGGTCAGGGTGACAGTAATGTAGCGATTATGAGGAGGTCAGGGTGACCGTGATGGAGAGAGGGTGAGGGGTTCAGGGTAATGGTGAAGAAGATTTTCTGAGGGGGTCAGGGTGACACTGATGGAATGAGTGTGAGAGGGTCAGGGTGACGGCGATGGGGTGAGTGTGAGGAGGTCAGGGTGACTGTGATGGAATGAGTGTGAGGGTGTCAGGGTGAAGGTGATGGTGTGAGTGTGAGTGGATCAGGGTGACAGTAATGTAGCGATTATGAGGAGGTCAGGGTGACCGTGATGGAGTGAGGGTGAGGGGTTCAGGGTGATGGTGAAGAAGATTTTCTGAGGGGGTCAGGGTGTCACTGATGGAATGAGTGTGAGAGGGTCAGGGTGACGGCGATGGGGTGAGTGTGAGGAGGTCAGGGTGACTGTGATGGATTGAGTGTGAGGGTGTCAGGGTGAAGGTGATGGAGTGAGTGTGAGTGGATCAGGGTGACTGTGATGGAGTGAGTGTGAGGAGGTCAGTGTGACGGTGATGGAGTGAGTGTGGGTGGACCAGGATGAGGATGATGGAGTGAGTGTGGGGGGGGGGTCAGGGTGAGGATGATGGAGTGAATGTGAGGGGGTTAGGATGACAGTGATGGAGCGAGTGTGAGGGTGTGAGGGTGACCGTGATGGAGTGAGTGTGAGGGGATCAGGGTGATGGTGAAGGCGTTTTTCTGAGGGGTCAGGGTGACACTGATGGAGTGAGTATGAGAGGGCCAAGGTGACATTGATGGAGTTAATGTGCGGTAGTCATGTGATGGTGATGGAGTGAGTGTGAGGGGGTCATGGTGATGGTGATGGCGCGAGTGTGAGAGGGTCAGTGTGACACTGATGGAGTTAATGTGAGGGAGTCAGGGTGATAGTGATGGAGTGAATGTGAGGGGGTCATGGTGATGATAATGTAGAGAATGTGAGGGGTTCAGGGTGACGGTGAAGGAATGACTGTGAGGGGTTCAGGGAGACGGTGATGGAGTGAGTGTGAGGGGGTCACGGTGACGGTGATGAAGCGAGTGTGAGGTGGCAGTGGGACGGTGATGCAGTGAGTGTGAGGGTCATAGTGACGGTGATGAAATGAGTTTGAGGGGGTCAGTCTGATGGAGATGGAGTGAGTGTGAGGGTGTCAGGGTGACTGTGATGGAATGAGTGTGAGGAGGTAAGGGCGGTGGTGATGGAGTGAGTGTGAGGAGATGAGTGTGACGGTGATGGAGTGAGAGTGAGGAGTTCAGGGTGACGGTGATGGAGTGACTGTGTGGGGTCAGTGTTACGGTGATGGAGTGAGTGTGTGGGGGTCAGGGTGACTGTGATGGAGAGAGAGTGTTGGGGTCAGGGTGACTGTGATGGAGTGAGTGTGAGGGGATCAGGGTGACTGGGATGGAGTGAGTGTGAGGTGGTCAGTCGACGGTGATGGAGTGTGTGTCAGGAGGTCAGGGTGTCTGTGATTGAGTGAGTGTGAGGGGATGAGTGTGATGGTGATGGAGTTGGTGTGTGTGGATCAGGGTGACTGTGTTGGAGTGAGTGTGAGGGGGTCAGGGTGACTGTGATGGAATGAGTGTGAGGGTGTCAGGGTGAAGGTGATGGAGTGAGTGTGAGTGGATCAGGGTAACTGTGATGGAGTGAGTGTGAGGAGGTCAGTGTGACGATGATGGAGTGAGTGTGGGCGGACCAGGATGAGGATGATGGAGTGAGTGTGGGGCGGTCAGGGTGAGGATGATAGAGTGAATGTGTGGGGGTCAGGATGACAGTGATGGAGCGAGTGTGAGCGTGTGAGGGTGACCGTGATGCAGTGAGTGTGAGTGGGTCAGGGTGATGGTGAAGGCGTTTTCTGAGGGGTCAGGGTGACACTGATGGAGTGAGTATGAGAGGGTCAGGGTGACACTGATGGAGTTCATGTGAGGGAGTCAGTGTGATGGTGATGGAGTGAGTGTGAGGGGGTCATGGTGATGGTGATGGAGCGTGTGTGAGGAGGTCAGGGTGTCTGTGATTGAATAAGTGTGAGGGGATGAGTGTGATGGTGATGGAGTTGGTGTGTGTGGATCAGGGTGACTGTGTTGGAGTGAGTGTGAGGGGGTCAGTGTGACGGTGATGGAGTGATTGTGAGGGGAACAGGATGAGGATGATGGAGGAAGTGTGACGGGGTCAGGGTGAGGATGATGAAGTGAGTGTAGGGGGTCAGTGTGACGGTGACGGAGTGAGTGTGAGGGGGTCAGGGTGACAGTAATGTAGCGATTATGAGGGGGTCAGGGTGACCGTGATGGAGTGAGGGTGAGGGGGTCAGGGTGATGGTGAAGGAGATTTTCTGAGGGGGTCAGTGTGACACTGATGGAATGAGTGTGAGAGGGTCAGGGTGACGGTGATGGGGTGAGTGTGAGGAGTTCAGGGTGACTGTGATGGAATGAGGGTGAGGGGGTCAGAGCGGTGGTGATGGAGTGAGTGTGATGGGATGAGTGTGAGGATAATGGAGTGAGTGTGAGGGGTTCAGGATGAGGATGATGGAGTGAGTGTGAGCAGTTCAGGTTGAGGATGATGGAGTGTGTGTGAGGGGTTCAGGGTGAGGATGATGGAGTGAGTGTGATTAGATTAGATTAGATTACATTACAGTGTGGAAACAGTGTGGAAACAGGCCCTTCGGCCCAACAAGTCCACACCGACCCGCCGAAGCGAAACCCACCCATACCCCTACATTTACCCCTTACCTAACACTACGGGCAATTTAGCATGGCCAATTCACCTGACCCTGCACATCTTTGGACTGTGGGAGGAAACCGGAGCACCCGGAGGAAACCCACGCAGACACGGGGAGAACGTGCAAACTCCACACAGTCAGTCGCCTGAGGCGGGAATTGAACCCGGGTCTCAGGCGCTGTGAGGCAGCAGTGGTAACCACTGTGCCACCGTGCCGCCCACAAGGGGGTCAGGGTGAGGATGATGGAGTGAGGGTGAGCAGGACAGGGTGAGGATGATGGAGTGAGTGTGGGGGGTCAGGGTGACGGTGATGTAGTGAGTGTGAGGGGGACAGGGTGAGGATGATGGAGTGAGTGTGAGGGGGTCAGTGTGACAGTGATGGAGTAAGTGTTCGGGGATGAGTGTGACGTTGATGGAGTGTGTGTGAGGGGATCAGTGTGACAGTGGTGTAGTGAGTGTGAGGGGGTCAGGGTGACAGTGATGGAGTCAATGTGAGAGGGTCAGGGTGACAGTGATGGACTGAGTGTCAGGTGTTCAGGGTGATGGTGAAGGAGTTTTTATGTGGGTGTCAGGGTTACAGTGATGGAGTGAGTGTCAGGGGATGAGAGTGACGTTGATCGAGTGTGGGTGAGGGATTAGTGTGATGGTGTTGGAGTGAGTGTGAGGGGGTGAGGGTGAGGATGATGGAGTGAGTGTGAGTGGGTCAGGGTGACAGTGATGGAGTGAGTGTGAGTGGGTCAGGGTGACAGTGATGGAGTGAGTGTGAGGAGGTCAGGGTGACAGTGATGGAGTGAGTGTGAGGGGGTCAGGGTGAGGTTGATGGAGTGAGTGTGAGTGGGACAGGGTGGGGACGATGGAGTGTATGTAAGGGGTTCAGGGTGAGGATGATGGAGTGAGTGTGAGGGGGTCAGGGTGAGGATATTGGAGTGAATGTGAGGGCGTATGGTGATGGTGATGGAGTGTGTATGAGACAGTCTGGGTGACAGTGACGGAGTGAGTGTGAGGGGGGCAGTGTAACGTTGATAGAGTGAGGATGAGGGGATCAGTGTGATGGTGTTGGAGTGAGTGTGTGGGGGGGACAGGGTGACGGTAATGGAGTGTGTGTGAGGGGATCAGAGTGACGGTGAAGGAGTGAGTGTGAGGGGGTCAGGGTGATGGTTAAGGAGTGTTTGTGAGGGGGTCAGGGTGATGGTGAAGGAGTGTTTGTGTGGGGGTCAGGGTGATGGTGAAGGAGTGTTTGTGAGGGGGTCAGGATGACACTGATGGAGTGAATATGAGGGAGTCAGGGTGATGGTGACGCAGTGTGTCTGAGGTGGTCCTGGTGACGGTGATAGAGCGAGTGTGAAGGGGTCAGGGTGAGGGTGCTGGAGTGAGTATAAGGGGTTCAGGGTGATCGTGATGGAGTGAGTGTGACTGGGTCATATTGACGGTGATGGCGTGAGTGTGAGGGGGTCATGGTGACGGTGATGGTGCGAGTGTGAGGGGGACAAGGTGACGGTGATGGTGTGAATGTGAGGCGGACTGAGTGACAGTGAAGGAATGAATATGAGGAGATCAGTGTGATGTTTATGGCGTAAGGGTGAGGGGATCAATATGATGGTGTTGGAGTGAGTGTGTGGGGTTCAGGGTGACGGTGATGGAGTGAGTGTGAGGGGGTCAAGGTGACTGTAATCGCGTGAGTGTGAGGTGGTCAGGAGGACTGTGATGGAGTGATTGTGAGGGGGCTACAGTGACGGTGACCAAGTGAGTGTGCGGGGTTCAGTGTGACTGTAATCGCGTGAGTGTGAGGTGATCAGGAAGACGGTGATGGAGTGAGTGTAAGGGGGTCATGGTGACGGTGATGGAGTGTGTGTGAGGGGGTCAAGGTGACTGTAATCGCGTGAGTGTGAGGTGGTCAGGAGGACTGTGATGGAGTGAATGTGAGGGGGTCTGGGAGACGGTGATGGAGTGAGTGTGAGGGGGCTATGGTGACAGTGACCGAGTGAGTGTGCGGGGTTCAGTGTGACTGTAATCGCGTGAGTGTGAGGGGGTCATGGTGACGATGATGGAGTTAGTGTGAGGGTATCAGGGTGACGGTGATGGAATGAGTGCGAGCGGGTCAAGGTGACAGTGATGGAGTGAGTGTGAGGGGGTCAGGGTGACTGCGATAGAGAGAGAGTGTGGGGGTCAGGGTGACTGTGATGGAGTGAGTGTGAGGGGATCAGGGTGACTGGGATGGAGTGAGTGTGACGTGGTCAGTGTGACGGTGATGGAGTGAGTGTGTGGGGGGTCAGGGTGACAGTGATGGAGTGTGTGTGAGGAGGTCAGGGTGTCTGTGATTGAGTGAGTGTGAGGGGATGAGTGTGATGGTGATGGAGTTGGTGTGTGTGGATCAGGGTGACTGTGTTGGAGTGAGTGTGAGGGGGTCAGTGTGACGGTGATGGAGTGAGTGTGAGGGGAACAGGATGCGGATGATGGAGTAAGTGTTAGGGGGTCAGGGTGAGGAAGGTGAAGTGAGTGTAGGGGGTCAGTGTGACGCTGACGGAGTGAGTGTGAGGGGTCAGGGTGACAGTAATGTAGCGATTATGAGGGGGTCAGGGTGACCGTGATGGAGTGAGCGTGAGGGGGTCAGAGTGATGGTGAAAGAGATTTTCTGAGGGGGTCAGGGTGACACTGATGGAATGAGTGTGATAGGGTCAGGGTGACGGTGATGGGGTGAGTGTGAGGAGGTCAGGGTGGCTGTGATGGAATGAGTGTGAGGGTGTGAGGGTGAAGGTGATGGAGTGAATGTGAGTGGATCAGGGTGACTGTGATGGAATGAGTGTGAGGAGGTCAGTGTGACGGTGATGGAGTGAGTGTGGGCGGACCAGAATGAGGATGATGGAGTTAGTGTGGGGCGGTCAGGGTGAGGATGATGGAGTGAATGTGAGGGGGTCAGGATGACAGTGATGGAGCGAGTGTGAGGGTGTGAGGATGACCGTGATGGAGTGAGTGTGAGTGGGTCAGGGTGATGGTGAAGGCGTTTTCTGAGGTGTCAGGGTGACACTGATGGAGTGAGTATGAGAGGGTCAGGGTGACACTGATGGAGTTCATGTGAGGGAGTCAGTGTGATGGTGATGGAGTGAGTGTGAGGGGGTCATGGTGATGGCGATGGAGCGTGTGTGAGGAGGTCAGGGTGTCTGTGATTGAGTGAGTGTGAGGGGATGAGTGTGATGGTGATGGAGTTGGTGTGTATGGATCAGGGTGACTGTGTTGGAGTGAGTGTGAGGGGGTCAGTGTGACGGTGATGGAGTGATTGTGAGGGGAACAGGATGAGGATGATGGAGTAAGTGTGAGGGGGTCAGGGTGAGGAAGATGAAGTGAGTGTAGTGGGTCAGTGTGACGGTGACGGAGCGAGTGTGAGGGGGTCAGGGTGACAGTAATGTAGCGATTATGAGGGGGTCAGGGTGACCGTGATGGAGTGAGGGTGAGGGGGTCAGGGTGATGGTGATGGAGATTTTCTGTGTGGGTCAGGGTGACACTGATGGAATGAGTGTGAGAGGGTCAGGGTGACGGTGATGTGGTGAGTGTGAGGAGGTCAGGGTGACTGTGATGGAGTTAGTGTGAGGAGGTCAGTGTGACGGTGATCGAGTGAGTGTGGGTGGACCAGGATGAGGATGATGGAGTGTGTGTGGGTGGTCAGGGTGAGGATGATGGAGTGAATGTGAGGGGGTCAGGATGACAGTGATGGAGCGAGTGAGAGGGTGTGAGGGTGACTGTGATGGAGTTAATGTGAGGGAGTCAGTGTGATGGTGTTGGAGTGAGTGTGAGGAGGTCAGGGTGACGGTGAAGGAATGACTGTGTGGGGTTCAGGGAGACGGTGATGGAGTGAATGTGAGGGGGTCACGGTGACGGTGATGGAGCGAGTGTGAGGTGGCAGTGGGACGGTGATGCAGTGAGTGTGAGGGTCATAGTGACGGTGATGAAATGAGTGTGAGGGGGTCAGTGTGACGGAGATGAAGTGAGTGTGAGGGTGTCAGGGTGACTGTGATGGAATGAGTGTGAGGAGGTAAGGGCGGTGGTGATGGAGTGAGTGTGAGGAGATGAGTGTGACGGTGATGGAGTGAGGGTGAGGAGTTCAGGGTGACGGTGATGGAGAGACTGTGTGGGGTCAGTGTTACGGTGATGGAGTGAGTGTGAGTGGGACCGGGTGAGGATGATGGAGTGAGTGTGAGACGGTCTGGTTGAGGATGATGGAGTGAGCGTGAGGGGGTCAGGGCGAGGATGATGGAGTGAGTGTGAGGGGTTCAGGGTGATGGTAATGGAGTGAGTGTAAGCGGGTCAGTCTGACAGTGATGGACCGAGTGTGAGGGTGTCAGGGTGACCGTGGTGGAGTGGGTGCGAGGGGGTCAGTGTGACTGTGATCACATGAGTGTGAGGGGGTCAGTGTGGCGGAGATGGAGTGAGTGTGAGGATGTCGGGGTGAAGGTGATGGAGTGAGTGTGAGAGGGTCAGGTTGACGGTGCTGTAGTGAGTATGCGGTGGTCAGTGTGACTATGACCGCGTGAGTGTGAGGGGGTCAGTGTGACGGAGATGGATTGAGTGTGAGGGGGTCAGTGTGACGGAGATGGAGTGAGTGTGAGGGGGTCAGTGTGACTGTGATCCAGTGAGTGTGAGGGGTCAGTGTGAAGGAGATGGAGTGAGTATGAGAGGGTCTGGGTGACGGTGATGGTGTGAGTGTGAGTGGGTCAGGGTGAGGGTGATGGAGTGAGTGTGAGGGGGTCATTGTGAGGGTAATGGTGTGAGTGTGAGGGGGTCAGCGGGATTGAGATAGAGCGAGTGTGAGAGGGTCCGGGGGACCGTAATGATGTGAGTTTAAGGGGATAAGTGTGACGGTAATGGAGTGGCTGTGAGGGGATCAAGGTGAAGGCGATGGAGTGAGTGTGAGGGGGTCATGGTGACGGTGATGGGGTGAGTGTGAGGGTTAGGGTGACTGTGATGGAGTGAGTGTGAGGCGATCAGGGTGACTGTGATGTAATGAGTGTGAGGGAGTCAGGGCGGTGGAAATGGAGTGAGTGTGGGGAGGTGAGTGTAACGGTGATGGAGTGAGGTTGAGGAGTTCAGGGTGATGGTGATGGAGTGAGTGTGTCGGGGTCACGGTGACGGTGATGGAGTGAATGTGTGGGGGTCAGGGTGACGGTGATTTAGTGGGGGTGAGGAGGTCAGGGTGATGATGATGGAGTGAGTGTGTCGGGGTCAGGGTGACGGTGATGGAATGAGTGTGAGTGGGTCAGGGTGACGGTGATGGACTGAGTGTGAGGGGATCAGGGTGACGGAGCTGGAGTGACTGTGAGGGGATCAGTGTGATGTTGATGGAGTGAGGGCGAGAGGGTGAGGATGATGGTGATGCAGTGAGTGTGAGAGGGTCATGGTGACGGTGATGGAGTGAGTGTGAGTGTGTCAGTGTGACGGAGATGCTGTGAGTGTGAGGGTGTCAGGTAGACTGCGATGGAGTGAGTGTGAGTGAATCAGTGTGACTTTGACCGAGTGAGTGGGAGGGGTTAGGGAGACGGTGATGGAGTCTGTCTGAGGGGGTCAGTGTGACAGTGACAGAGTGAATGTGAGGAGGTCAGGGTGACGGTGACGGAGTGAGTGTGAAGGGGTCAGGGTGACAGTGATGGAGCAAGTGTGAGGGGGTCAGGGTGACCGTGATGGAGTGAGTGTGAGGGGGTCAGGTGATGGTGAAGGCGTTTTTCTGAGGGGGTCAGAGTGATACTGATGGAGTGAGTGTGAGAGGGTCAGGGTGACGGTGATGGAGTGAGTGTGAGGAGGTCAGGGTGACACTGATGGAGTTAATGTGAGAGGGTCAGGGTGATGGTGATGAAGTGAGTGTGAGGGGTTCATGGTGACGGTGATGGAGCGAGAGTGAGTGGGTCAGGGTGACGGTGAATGAATGACTGTGAGGGGATCAGGGTGACTGTGATGGAGTGAGTGTGAGGGTGCCAGGGTGACTGTGATGGAATGAGGGTGAGGGGGTCAGAGCGGTGGTGATGGAGTGAGTGTGAGGGGATGAGTGTGAGGATAATGGAGTGAGTGTGAGGGGTTCAGGGTGAGGATGATGGAGTGAGTGTGAGCAGTTCAGGTTGAGGATGATGGAGTGTGTGTGAGGGGTTCAGGGTGAGGATGATGGAGTGAGTGTGAGGGGGTCAGGGTGAGGATGATGGAGTGAGGGTGAGCAGGACAGGGTGAGGATGATGGAGTGAGTGTGGGGGGTCAGGGTGACGGTGATGTAGTGAGTGTGAGGGGGACAGGGTGAGGATGATGGAGTGAGTGTGAGGGGGTCAGTGTGACAGTGATGGAGTAAGTGTTCGGGGATGAGTGTGACGTTCATGGAGTGTGGGTGAGGGGATCAGTGTGATGGTGTTGGAGAGAGTGTGTGTGGGGTCAGGGTGACAGTGACGGAGTGAGTGTGAGGTGTTCAGGGTGATGGTGAAGGAGTTTTCCTGTGGGTGTCAGGGTGACAGTGATGGAGTGAGTGTCAGGGGATGAGTGTGACGTTAATGGAGTGTGGGTGAGGGATCAGTGTGATGGGTGAGGATGATGGAGTGAGTGTGAGGGGGTCAGGGTGACAGTGATGGAGTGAGTGTGGGGGGGTAAGGGTGACAGTGATGGAGTGAGTGTGAGAGGATCAGGGTGACGGTGATGGAGTGAGTGTGAGGATGTCAGTGTGACGGTGATGCAGTGAGTGTGAGAGGGTCATGGTGACGGAGATCGTGTGATTGTGAGTCAATCAGGGTGAGTGTGATGGAGTGAGTATGAGGGGGTTTGGGTGACTGTGATTGAATGAGTGAGAGGGGGTCAGGGCGGTGGTGATGGAGTGAGTGTGGGGAGATGAGTGTGACGGTGATGGAGTGAGGACATGGAGGTCAGGGGGACGGTGATGGAGTGAGTGTGAGGGCATGTGTGTGACGGTGATGGAGAGAGTGTGAGTGGATCAGGGTGACTGTGATGGAGTGAGTGTGTGGGGGCCAGTGTGACGGTGTTGGAGTGAGTGTGAGGGGGTCAGGGTGAGGATGATGGAGTGAGGTTGACGGTGACAAGGTGAGGATGATGGAGTGAGTGTGAGGGGGTCAGTGTGAGGTTAATGGAGTGAGTGTGAGTGGGACAGGGTGGGGACGATGGAGTGTATGTGAGGGGTTCAGGGTGAGGATGATGGAGTGAGTGTGAGGGGGTCAGGGTGTGGATATTGGAGTGAATGTGAGGGCGTAGGCTGATGGTGATGTAGTGTGTATGAGACAGTCTGGGTGACAGTGACGGAGTGAGTGTGAGGGGGGCAGTGTAACGTTGATGGAGTGAGGATGAGGGGATCAGTGTGATGGTGTTGGAGTGAGTGTGTGAGGGGGTCAGGGTGACGGTAATGGAGCGTGTGTGAGGGGGTCAGAGTGATGGTGAAGGAGTGAGTGTGAGGGGGTCAGGGTGATGGTTAAGGAGTGTTTGTGAGGGGGTCAGGGTGATGGTGAAGGAGTGTTTGTGTTGGGGTCAGGGTGATGGTGAAGGAGTGTTTTTGAGGGGGTCAGGATGACACTGATGGAGTGAATATGAGGGAGTCAGGGTGATGGTGACGCAGTGTGTCTGAGGTGGTCCTGGTGACGGTGATAGAGCGAGTGTGAAGGGGTCAGGGTGAGGGTGATGGAGTGAGTATGAGGGGTTCAGGGTGATCGTGATGGAGTGAGTGTGACTGGGTCATATTGACGGTGATGGCGTGAGTGTGAGGGGGTCATGGTGACGTTGATGGTGCGAGTGTGAGGGGGACAGGGTGACGGTGATGGTGTGAATGTGAGGCGGACTGGGTGGCAGTGAAGGAATGAATATGAGGAGATCAGTGTGATGTTGATGGCGTAAGGGTGAGGGGATCAATATGATGGTGTTGGAGTGAGTGTGTGGGGTTCAGGGTCACGGTGATGGAGTGAGTGTGAGAGGGTCAAGGTGACTGAAATCGCGTGAGTGTGAGGTGGTCTGGAGGACTTTGATGGAGTGAGTGTGAGGGGGTCTGGGAGACGGTGATGGAGTGAGTGTGAGGGGGTCAAGGTGATGATGATGGTGTGAGTTTGAGGCAGACTGGGTGACAGTGATGGAGTGAGTGTGAGAAGATGAGTGTGATGTTGATGGCGTGAGGGTGAGGGGAACAGTATGATGGTGTTGGAGTGAGTGTGTGGGGTTCAGCGTGATGGTGATGGAGTGAATGTGAGGGGGTCATGGTTACTGTAATTGCGTGAGTGTGAGGTGGTCACCGTGACGGTGATGGAGTGAGTGTGAGGGGGTCAGGGAGAGAGTGATGGAGTGAGTGTGAGGGGGTCACGGTGACGATGATGGAGTGAGTGTGAGGGCGTCAGTGTGACAGAGATGGAGTGAGTGTGAGGGGATCAGGGTGACGGTGATGGAATGAGTGTGAGCGGGTCAGGGTGAAAGTGATGGAATGAGTGTGAGGTCGTCAGGGAGACTGTGATGGAGTGTAAGAATGGGGGTCAGGGTGTCTGTGATGGAGTGAGTGTGAGGTGGTCAGTGTGACGGTGATGGAGTGAATGTGTGGGAGTCCGGGTGACAGTGATAGAGTGAGTGTGAGGGGATGAGTGTGACTGTGATGGAGTGAGTGTCAGTGGATCAGGGTGACTGTGACGGAGTGGGTATGAGGAGGTCAGGGTGACTGTGGTGGAATGAGTGTGAGGGTGTCAGGGCAGTGGGGATGGTGTGAGTGTGGGGAGATGAGTGTGACGGTAATGGAGTGAGGGTGAGGAGGTCAGTGTGACGGTGACAGAGTGAGTCTGTGGGAGTCAGGGTGATGGAGATGGAGTGAGTGTGAGGAGGTCAGGGAGACTGTGATGGAGTGAGTGTGAGGGGAAGAGTGTGACTGTGATGGAGTGAGTGTGAGTGGATCAGGGTGACTGCGATGGAGTGAGTGTGAGGAGGTCAGTGTGACGGTGATGGAGTGAGTGTGAGGGGAACAGGAAGAGGATGATGGAGTGAGTGTGAGGGTGTCAGGGTGAGGATGATGGAGTGAGTGTGAGGGGTTCCTGGGACGGTGACGGAGTGAGTGTGAGGGGGTCAGGGTGACGGTGACGGAGTGAGTGTGAGGGGGTCAGGGTGACAGTGCTGGAGCGAGTGTAAGGGGGTCCGGGTGACCGTGATGGAGTGAGTGTGAGGGTGTCAGGATGATGGTGAAGGAGTGAGTGTGAGGGGGTATGTCAGGAATAAAAGAATGACTAGGGTAGGAATAGGTCCAGTCAAGGATAGTAGTGGGAAGTTGCGTGTGGAGGCTGAAGGGATTGGGGAGACACTGAATGAATACTTTTCGTCAGTATTCAATCAGGAACAGGACATTGCTGTCAATGTGAGGACTGAGTCACAATTAAGTAGAATGGATGGCTTTGAGGTATGTAGAGAAGAGATGTTGGAAATTCTGGAAAGGGTGAAAATAGATAAGTCCCCTGGGCCTGATGGCATTTATCCTAGGATTCTCTGGGAAGCAAGGGAGGAGATTGCAGAGCCATTGGCCTTGATTTTTATGTCCTCGTTGTCTACAGGAGTAGTGCCGGAAGATTGGAGGCTAGCAAATGTGGTTCCCTTGTTCAAGAAGGGGAGTAGGGATAACCCTAGTAACTGCAGGTCGGTGAGTCTCACTTCTGTTGTGGGCAAAATCTGAGAGAGAATTGTAAGGGATAGGATTTATGAACATCTGGACAGGAATAATGTGATCAAGGATAGTCAGCATGGTTTTGTGAAGGGCAGGTCGTGCCTCACAAACCTTATTGAATTCTTTGAGAACGTGACTAAGGAGGTGGACGAGGGGAAAGCGGTAGATGTGGTGAATATGGATTTTAGTAAGGCGTTTGATCAGGTTCCCCATGGTAGGCTACTGCAAAAAATACGGAGGTATGGCATTGAGGGTGCGTTGGAGGTTTGGATTAGGAGTTGGCTGGCTGGAAGAAGACAGAGGGTAGTAGTTGATGGCAAAAGTTCATCTTGGAGTGCCGTCACAAGCGGTGTTCCGCAAGGATCTTTTTTGGGACCATTGCTGTATCATTTTTATAAATGACCTGGAGGAGGGGTTAGAAGGTTGGGTGAGCAAGTTTGCGGATGATACGAAAGTCGGAGGAGTTGTAGACAGTGACGAAGGATGTGGCAGGTTACAGCGGGATATAGAAAAGCTGCAGAACTTGGCAGAAAGGTGGCAAATGGAGTTCAATGTAGCTAAGTGTGAGGTGATTCACTTTGGTAAGAGTAACAAAATGATGTGGTACTGGGCTAATGGTCGGATACTTGGTAGTGTGGATGAGCAGAGGGATCTTGGTGTCCATGTACACAGATCTTTGAAAGTTGCCACCCAGGTAAATAGTGCGGTGAAGAAGGCATATGGCGTACTGGCTTTTATTGGTAGAGGAATTGAGTTCCGGAGTACTGAGGTCATGTTGCAGTTGTATAAGTCTCTGGTGCGGCCGCATCTTGAGTATTATGTGCAGTTTTGGTCGCCATACTATAGGAAGGATGTGGTGGCACTGGAACGGGTGCAGAGGAGGTTTACCAGGATGTTGTCTGGTATGGTAGAAAGATCGTATGAGGAAAGGCTGAGGCACTTGGGGTTGTTTTCATTGGAGAAAAGAAGGTTTAGGGGTGACTTGATAGAGGTGTACAAGATGATTAGGGGTTTAGATAGGGTCGAGAGTGAGAATCTTTTTCCACGTATGGAGTCAGCTATTACAAGGGGGCATAGCTTTAAATTAAGGGGGGGGGGGGGGTAGGTGTAGGACAGATGTTAGGGGTAGGTTCTTTACTCAGCGAGTCGTGAGTTCATGGAATGCCCTGCCAGTAGCAGTGGTGGACTCTCCCTCATTATGGGCATTTAAGTGGGCATTGGATAGGCATATGGAGGATAGTGGGCTAGTGTAGGTTAGGTGGACTTGGATCGGCGCAAAATCGAGGGCCGAAGGGCCTGTACTGCGTTGTAATCTTCTTCCATGTTCGATGTATGGGTCACGGTGACGGTGATGGAGAGAGTGTGAGGGGCCAGTAGGACGGTGATGCAGTGAGTGTGAGATGGTCATAGTGACGATGATGGAGTGAGTGTGAGGGGGTCTGTGTGACAGAGATGGAGTGTGTGTGAGGGGGTCAGGGTGACTGTGATTGAATGAGTGTGAGGGGGTCAGGGCGGTGGTGATGGAGTGAGTGTGGGGAGATGAGTGTGACCGTGATGGAGTGAGAGTGAGGAGGTCAGTGTGACGGTGATGGAGTGACTGTGAGGGGATGAGTGTGAGGATGATGGAGTGAGGGTGAGGGGGTCAGGATGACGGTGACGGATTGAGTGTGAGGGATGAGTATGATGGTGATGGAGAAAGTGTGAGTGGATCAGGGTGAGTGTGATGGAGTGAATGTGTGGTGGTCAGCGTGACGGTGATGGAGTGAGTGTGAGGGGGACAGGGTGAGGATGATGGAGTGAGTGTGAGAGGGTCTAGGTGAGGATGATGGAGTGAGTGTGAGACGGTCAGGGTGAGGATGATGAGGTGTGTGTGAGGGGTTCAGGGTGCGGATGATGGAGCGAGTGTGAGGGGGTCAGGGTGAGGATGATGGAGTGAGGGTGAGGGGTTCAGGGTGACGGTAATAGTGTGAGTGTGAGAGGGTCAGGGTGAGGATGATGGAGTAAGTTTGAGGGGGTCAGTGTAACAGTGATGGAGTGAGTGTGAGTGGATGAGTGTGACGTTGATGGAGTGTGGGTGAGGGGATCAGTGTCATTTTGTTGGAGTGAATGTGTGCGGGGGTCAGGGTGACGGTGATGGAGCGAGTGTGGGTGGGTCAGGGTGACAGTGATGGAGCGAGTGTGAGGGGGTCAGGTTGATGGTGAATGAGTTTTTCTGAGGGTGTCAGGATGACACTGATGGAGTGAGTGTGAGAGGGTCAGGGTGATGGTGATGAAGTGAGTGTGAGGGGTTCATGGTGACTTTGGTGTTGCGAGTGTGAGGGGGACAAGGTGACTGTGAAGGAGTGAGTGTGAGGGGTTCAGGGTGACGATGATGGTGTGAGTGTGAGGGGGGTCAGTGTGACGGTGATGGCGTGAGTGTGAGGGATTCAGGGTGAAATGATGGAGTGAGTGTGAGGGGGACAGGGTGATTGTGAAAGAGTGAGTGTGAGGGGGTCATGGTGACGGTGATGGTGTGAGTGTGAGGCGGACTGGGTGACAGTGATGGAGTGAGTGTGAGGAGACGAGTGTGATCTTGATGGCGTGCGGGTGAGGGGATCAGTATGATGGTGTTGGAGTGAGTGTGTGGGGTTTAGGGTGACCGTGATGGAGTGAGTGTGAGGGGGTCAAGGTGACTGTAATCGTGTGAGTGTGAGGTGGTCAGGAGGACTGTGATGAAGCGAGTGTGAGGGGGTCAGGGTGAGGATGATGGAGTGTTTGCGAGGGGGTCAGAGTGAGCATATTGGAGTGAATGTGAGTGCGTAGGCTGACGGTGATGGAGTGTGTATGAGGCAGTCTGGGTGACAGTGACGGAGTGAGTGTGAGGGGGCAGTGTAACGTTGATGGAGTGAGGGTGAGGGGTTCAGTGTGATGGTGTTGGAGTGAATGTGTGTGGGGGTTAGGGTGACGGTAATGGAGTGAGTGTGAGGGGGTCATAGTGACGGTGAAGGAGTGAGTGTGAGGCGAACTGGGTGATGGTGAAGGAGTGTTTGTGTGGGGGTCAGGGTGATGGTGAATGAGTGTTTGTGAGGGGGTCAGGGTGACATTGATGGAGTGAATGTGAGGGAGTCAGGGTGATGGTGATGCAGTGTGTCTGAGGTGGTTCTGGTCTCGGTGATCGATCGAGTGTGAAGGGGTCAGAGTGAGGTTTAATGGAGTGAGTGTGAGTGGTTCAGGGTGATCGTGATGGAGTGAGTGTGATTGGTTAATGTTGACGGTGATGGCGTGAGTGTGAAGGTGTCATAGTGACGGTGATGATGCGAGTGTGAGGGGGACAGGGTGACGGTGAAGGAGTGAGTGTGAGAGGGTCAGGGTGACGGTGATGGTGTGAGTGTGAGGGGGTCACGGTGATGGTGATGGAGTGAGTGTGAGGGAATGAGGGAGAGAGTGATGGAGTGAGTGTGAGGGGGTCACGGTGATGATGATGGAGTGAGTGTGAAGGCGTCAGTGTGACAGAGATGGACTGAGTGTGAGAGGGACAGGGTGACGGTGATGGAGTGAGTGTGAGGGGGTCAGGGTGACTGTGATGGAGTGAGAGTGTGGGGGTCAGGGTGACTGTGATGGAGTGTGTGTGAGGGGATCAGGGTGACGTTCATGCAGAGAGGATGAGGGGACCACTGTGATTGTGTTTGAGTGAGTGTGTGGGGGGGTCAGGGTGACACTGATGGTGTGAATGTGAGGGGATCAGTGTGATGATAATGGAGTGAGTGTAAGATTGTCAGTGTTACGGTGATGGAGTGAGTGTAAGGGGAGCAGGGTGACTGTGATGGAGTGATTGTGAGGGTGTCAGGGTGAGGATGATGGAAAGAGTGTGAGGGGGTCAGGGTGAGGATGATGGAGTGAGTGTGAGGGGGTCAGGGTGACGGTGATGGAGTGAGTGTGAGGGGGACAGCGTGAGGATGATGCAGTGAGTGTGAGGGGGTCAGGGTGACGGTAATGGAGTGAGTGTGAGGGGGTCAAGGTGACGGAGATGGAGTGAGTTTGAGGGGGACAGGGTGACTGTGAAGGAGTGAGAGTGATGGGTTCAGGGTGACGGTGATGGCGTGAGTGTGAGGTGGAACGAGTGACAGTGAGGGAGTGAGTGTGAGGAGATGAGTGTGATATTGATGGCGTGAGGATGAGAGGATCAGTATGATGGTGTTGGAGTGAGTGTGTGAGGTTCAGGGTAACGGTAATGGAGTGAGTGTGAGGGGGTCAAGGTGACTGTAATCGCGTGCGTGTGAGGTGGTCAGGAGGACTGTGATGGACTGAGTGTGTGGGGGTCAGTGTGACGGAGATGGAGTGAGTGTGAGAGGGTCATGGTGATGGTGATGGAGTGAGTATGAGGGGGTCAGTGTGACGGAGATGGAGTGAGTGTGAGTGGGACAGGGTGACTGTGAAGGAGTGAGTGTGAGGGGTTCATGGTGACGGTGATGGTGTGATTGTGAGGCGGACTGGGTGACAGTGATGGAGTGAGTGTGAGGAGATGAGTGTGATGTTGATGGCGTGAGGGTGAGGGGATCAGTATGATGGTGTTGGAGTGAGTGTGTGGGGTTCAGGGTGACGGTGATGGAGTGAGTGTGAGGGGGTCAAGGTGACTGTAATCGCGTGAGTGGGAGGTGGTCAGGAGGACTGTGATGGAGTGAGTGTGAGGGGGTCTGGGAGACGGTGATGGAGTGTGTGGAAGGGGTTCAGGCTGAGGATGATGGAGAGAGTGCGAGGGGGTCAGGGTGAGGATATTGGAGTGAATGTGAGGGCGTAGACTGACGGTGATGTAGTGTGAATGAGGCAGTCTGGGTGATAGTGACGGAGTGAGTGTGAGGGGGTCAGTGTAACGTTGGTGGAGTGAGGGTGAGTGGATCAGTGTGATGGTGTTGGACTGAGTGTGTGGGGGGGGCAGGGTGACGTAATGGAGTGAGTGTTAGGGGGTCAGAGTGATGGTGAATGAGTGAGTGTGAGGGGGTCAGGGTGATGGTGAAGGTGTGTTTGTGTGGGGGTCAGGGTGATGGTGAAGGAGTGTTTGTGAGTGGGTCAGGGTGACACTGATGGAGTGAATGTGAGGGAGTCAGGGAGAGAGTGATGGAGTGAGTGTGAGGAGGTCACTGTGACGAAGATGGAGTGAGTGTGAGGGCGTCAGTGTGATGGAGATGGAGTGAGTGTGAGGGGATCAGGGTGAGGGTGATGGAATGAGTGTGAGCGGGTCAGGGTGACGGTGATGGAGTGAATGTGAGGGGGTCATGGTGACTGTGATGGAGTGGATGGGAGTGGATCAGGGTGACTGTGATGGAGTGAGTGTGAGGTGGTCAGTGTGACGGTGATGGAATGAGTGTCTGGGGGTCAGGGTGACAGTGATGGAGTGAGTGTGAGGAGGTCAGGGTGACTGTGATGGAGTGAGTGTGAGGGGATGAGTGTGACGGTGATGGAGGTCGTGTGAGTGGATCAGGGTAACTGTGATGGAGTGAGTGTGAGGAAGTCAGGGTGACTGTGATGGAATGCGTGTGAGGGTGTCAGGGCGGTGGGGATGGTGTGAGAATGGGGAGATGAGTGTGACGGTAATGGAGTGAGGGTAAGGAGGTCAGTGTGACGGTGATGGAGTGAGTGTGATGAGGTCAGGGTGTCTGTGATGGAGTGAGTATGAGGGGGTCAATGTGACGGTGATGGAGTGAGTGTGAGTGGAGCAGGGTGACTGTGATGGAGTGAGTGTGAGGGGATCAGGGTGACGGTGATGGAGTGAGTGTGAGGGGAACAGAATGAGGATGATGGAGTGAGTGTGAGGGGGTCAGGGTGAGGATGATGGAGTGAGTGTGAGGGGGTCAGTGTGACGGTGATGCAGTGAGTGTGCGGGGGTCAGTGTGACGTTGAAGGAGTGAGTGTGAGGGGGTCAGTGTGATGGTGACGGAGTGAGTGTGAGGGGGTCAGGGTGACAGTGACGGAGTGAGTGTGAGGGGGTCAGGGTGACGGTGACGGAGTGAGTGTGATGGTGTCAGGGACTCCTAGATGGAATGAGTATGAGGGGGTCAGGGAGATGGTGAAGTAGTTTTTCTCAGTGGCTCAGGGTGACACTGACGGAGTCAGTGTGAGAGGGTCAGTGTGACAGTGACGGATGAGTGTGAGGAGGTCAGGGTGACACTGATGGAGTTAATGTGAGGGAGTCGGGTGATGGTGATGGAGTGAGTGTGAGGGGGTCATGGTGATGTTGATGGAGCGAGTGTGAGGGGGTCAGTGTGACGGTGAAGGAGTGACTGTGAGGGGTTCAGGGAGACGGTGATGGAGCGAGTGTGAGGGGCCAGTGGCACGGTGATGTTGTGAGTGTGAGAGCGTCATGGTGACGGTGATGGAGTAAGTGTGAGGAGGTCAGTGTCTTGGAGATGGAGTGAGTGTGAGGAGGTTAGGGTGACTGTGATGGAATGAGTGTGAGGTGGTCAGGGCGGTGGTGATGGAGTGAGTGTGAGGAGATGAGTGTGACGGTGATGGAGTGAGGGTGAGGGGGTCAGGGTGACAGTGATGGAGTGAGTGTGAGGGGGTGAGGGAGACGGTGATGGTGTGAGAGTGCGAAGGTCAGGGTGACTGTGATGGAATGAGGGTGAGAGAGTCAGGGCGGTGGAGTGTGGGTAGATGAGTGTGACGGTGATGGAGAGAGGGTGAGGAGGTCAGAGTGATGGTGATGGAGTGAGGGTGAGGGGGTCAGGGTGAGGATGATGGAGTGAGGGTGAGGGGGTCAGGGTGAGGATGATGGAGTGAGGGTGAGGGGGTCAGGGTGAGGATGATGGAGTGAGGGTGAGGGGGTCAGGGTGAGGATGATGGAGTGAGTGTGTGTGGGGGTCAGTGTGACGGTGACGGAGTGAATGTGTGGGAGTCAGGGTGATGGTGGTGGATTGAGTGTGATGGGGTCCAGCTGATGGTGCAGGAGTGAGCGTTAGGGGGTCAGAGCGACGGTGATGGAGTGAGTGTGGGGGTGTCATGGTGACGGTGATGGAGTGAGTGTGAGGGGGTCAGGGTGACAGTGATGGAGTGAGTGTGAGGGGGTCAGGGTCACACTGATGTAACGTGTGTGAGGGATTCAGGGTGATGGTGATGGAGTGAGTGTGAGGGGTCATGGGGACGGGGATGGAGCGAGTCTGTGGGGGTCAGGGTGACGGTGAAGGAGTGAGTGTGAGGCTGTCAGTGTCACGGTGACCGAGTGAGTGTGAGGGGTTCAGGGGTGACAGTGATTGAGTCAGTGTGAGGGGGACAGGGTGACGGTGATAGAATGGGTGTGAGGAGGACAGGGTGACAATGATGGAGTGAGTGTGAGGGAGTCAGTTTGAAAGTGATGGAGTGAGTGTGAGTGAGTCAGGGTGTCGATGATGGAGTGTGAGGGGGTCATACTGACGGTGACTGGGTGAGTGTGAGGGGGCAGCGTGACGGGTTTGGAGTGAGTGTGAGGGGGTCAACGTGGCGGTGATGAAGTAAGTGTGAAGAGGTCAGGGAGACAGTGATGGAATGAGCGTGATGGGGACATAGTGACTGTCACTGGGTGAGTGTGAGGGGTTCAGGGTGACGGTGATGGAGTGAGTGTGAAGATGTCAGGGTGACAGTGATGGTGTGAGTGTGAGGGGCTCAGGGTGACGTTGGTGGAGTGAGTGTGTGAGGGTCAGTATGATGGTAATGGACAGTGTGAGAGTGTCAGGGTGACTGTGATGAAGTGAGTGTGACTGGATCAGCGTGACGGTGCTGGAGTGAATGTGAGGGTGTCAGTGTGACGGAGATGCAGTGGGTGTGAGGAAGTCAGGGTGTCGATGATGGAGTGAGTGTGAGGGGATCATGATGACAGTGATGGTGTGAGGGGGTAAATGTGTCGGTGATGGAGTGAGTGTGAGGGGATCAGTGTGACGGTGATAGAGTGAGTGTGAGGGGGTCAGGGTGACGGAGATGGACTGAGTGTCAGGTTGTCATAGAGACTGTGACTTGGTGAGTGTGAGGGGGTCAGGGTGACGGCGATGTAGTGAGTGAGAGGCGGTCAGGGTGAGGGCGATGGAGTGAGTGTGAGGGGGTGAGGGTGATGGAGATACAGTGAGTGTGAGTGGATCAAGGTGACAGTGATGGTATGAGTGTGAGGGGGTCAGGGTGATGTTGAAGTAGTGAGTGTGTGAGTGTCAGGGTGACGGTGATGAAGTGAGTGAGAGAGGGTCAGGGAGACGGTGATAGAGTAAGTATGAGGCCGTCAGGATGATGGTGACGGAATGAGTGTGATGGTGTCAAGGTGACAGTGATAGAGTGAGTGTGAGGCTGTCAGGGTGACGGTGATTGCGTTGGTGTGAGTGGGTCAGTGTGACTGTGATAGAGTGAGTGTGAGGGGGCCAGGACAACTGTGATGGAGTGAGTATGAGGGTGTCAGGGTGACGGTGATGAAGTGAGTGTGAGGGGGTCAGGATGCAGGTGATGGAGTGAGTGTGAGGGGGTCAGGCTGACGGTGATAGAGTGAGTGTGAGGCGGCCAAGGTGACAGTGATGGAGTGAGTGTGAGGCGGCCAAGGTGACACTGATGGAGCGAGTGTGAGGGGGTCAGGGTGACGGTGATAGAGTATGAGGTGGTCAGGGTGATGGTGATGGAGTTAGTGTGAGGTGTTCAGGGTGACGATGATGGAGAGAGTGTGAGGGTGTAAAGGTGACGGTGATACAGTGAGTATGAGGTGGCCAGGGTGAGGGTGATGGAGGGAGTGTGAGGTGGTCAAGGTGACGGTGATGGAGTTGGTGTTAGTGGGTCAGTGTGACGGTGATGGAGTGAGTGCGAGGTGGCCAGGGTGAGGGTGATGGAGCGAGAGTGAGGGGTCAGGGTGATGGTGATGGAGAGAGTATGAGGGGATAGTGTGACGGTGATGGAGTGAGTGTGAGAGGGTCAGTGTGCCGGTGATGGTGTGATTGTGAGGGGGTCATAGTGACGGTGATTGTGTCAGTGGGAGGGGGTCAGGGTGACAGTGATAGAGTGAATGTGAGGGGTTCAGTGTGACGGTGATGGAGTGAGTGTGAGGTGGCCAGGGTGAGGGTGATGGAGCGTGTGTGAGGGGGTCAAGGTAACGGTGATTCAGTTGGTGTGAGTGGGTCAGTGTGACGGTGATAGAATATGAGGTGGTCAGGGTGTGGGTGAGGGAGTGAGTGTGTGGGTCCAGGGTGAGGATGATGGAGCAAGTGTGAGGGGGTCAGGGTGACGGTGGTGGAGTGAGTGTGAGGGGGTCAGGATGACAGTGATAGCGTGAGTATGTGTTGGCCAGGGTGAGGGAGAGAGTGTGAGGTGGCAAGGGTGAGTGTGAAGGAGCGAGTGTGAGGGGTTCAGGGCGACGGTGATGGATTGGGTGTGAGGGGATCGGCGTGATGCTGATGGAGTGAATGTGAGGGCGTCAGTCTGACGGTGATGGAGTGAGTGTGAGGGGATCAGCGTGGCAGTGATGGAGTGAGTGTGAGGGTCAGGGTGATTGTGATGGAGTGAGTGTGAGAGGGTCAGGGTGACAGTGATGGATTGAGTGTGAGGGGATCAGGACAACGTTGATGGAGTTAGTGTGAGAAGGTCAGTGTGACGGTGATGGAGTGAGTGTGAGAAAGTCAGCGTGAGTATGATGGAGTGAGTGCGAGGGGTTCAGGGTGACAGTGAGGAAGTCAGTTTGAGGCATCATTGTGAGGGTGATGGAGTGAGTGTGAGGGGGTCAGCTTGTCGGTGATGGAGTGAGTGCGAGGGGGTTATGGTGACGCTGATGGAGTATGGGGGTCCGGGCGACGCTGATGGAATGAGTGTGAGGGTGTCAGGGTGAAGGTGATGGAGTGAATGTGAGGGGTTTAGGGTGACGGTGATGGAGTGAGTCTGAGGCGGTCAGTGTGACTGATGGAGTGAGTATGAGGGGGTCAGGGTGGGTGTGATAGAGTGGGTGTGAGGGGGTCAGGGTGGGTGTGATAGAGTGGGTGTGAGGGGGTCGGGGTGACGATGATGGAGTGAGTGTGAGGAGGTTAAGGTGACGGTGATGGAGTGAGTGTGAGGCAGTCAGTGTGAGTGCGATAGAGAGAGTGAAGGGGGTCAGGGTGACAGTGATGGAGTGAGTGTGAGGGGGTCAGGGTGACGGTGATGGTGTAATTGTGAGGGGGTCATAGTGACTGTGAGTGGGTGAGAGTGAGGGGTTCAGGATGACGGTGATGGAGTGAGTGTGAGGATGTCAGGGTGACAGTGATGGAGTGAGTGTGAGGGGTTCAGGGTGACGTTGGTGGAGTGAGTGTGAGAGGGTCAGGATGATGGTAATGGACAGTGTGAGAGTGTCAGGGCGACTGTGATGAAGTGAGTGTGACTGCATCAGCGTGACGGTGCTGGAGTGAGTGTGAGGGTGACATTGTGACGGAGATGCAGTAGGTGTGAGGAAGTCAGGGTGTGATGATGGAGTGAGTGTGACGGGTTCATGGTGACAGTGATGGTGTGAGTGTGAGAGGGTAAATGTGTCGGTGATGGAGTGAGTGTGAGGGCGTCAGTGTGACGGTGATGGAGTGAGTGTGAGGGGATCAGTGTGACGGTGATAGAGTGAGTGTGAAAAGGGGGTCAGGGTGACGGTGATGGACTGAGTGTGAGGTTGTCATAGAGACTGTGACTGGGTGAGTGTGAGGGGGTCAGGGTGACGGCGATGTCGTGAGTGAGAGGCGGTCAGGGTGAGGGCGATGGAGTGAGTGTGAGAGGGTCAGTGTGACGTTGATGGAGTGAGTGTGAGACGGTTAGGGTGATGGAAATACTGTGAGTGTGAGTGGATCAAGGTGACAGTGATGGTATGAGTGTGAGGGGGTCAGGGTGATGTTGAAGTAGTGAGTGTGTGAGTGTCAGGGTGTCGGTGATGAAGTGAGTGAGAGAGGGTCAGGGAGACAGTAATAGAGTAAGTATGAGGCCGTCAGGATGATGGTGACGGAATGAGTGTGATGGTGTCAAGGTGACAGTGATAAAGTGAGTGTAAGACTGTCAGGGTGACGGTGATTGAGTTGGTGTGAGTGGGTCAGTGTGACTGTGATAGAGTGAGTGTGAGGGGGCCAGGACAACTGTGATGGAGTGAGTATGAGGGGGTCAGGGTGACGGTGATGAAGTGAGTGTGAGGGGGTCAGGATGCAGGTGATGGAGTGAGTGTGAGGGGGTCAGGCTGACGGTGATAGAGTGAGTGTGAGGCGGCCAAGGTGACAGTGATGGAGTGAGTGTGAGGCGTCCAAAGTGGCACTGATGGAGCGAGTGTGAGGGGGTCAGGGTGACGGTGATAGAGTATGAGTTGGTCAGGGTGATGGTGATGGAGTTAGTGTGAGGTGTTCAGGGTGACAATGACGGAGAGAGTGTGAGGGTGTAAAGGTGACGGTGATACAGTGAGTATGAGGTGGCCAGGGTGAGGGTGATGGAGGGAGTGTGAGGTGGTCGTGTTGACGGTGATGGAGTTGGTGTTAGTAGGTCAGTGTGACGGTGATGGAGTGAGTGTGAGGTGGCCAGGGTGAGGGTGATGGAGCGAGAGTGAGGGGTCAGGGTGATGGTGATGGAGAGAGTATGAGGGGGTCAGGGTGACGGTGATGGAGTGATTGTGAGAGGGTCAGTGTGACGGTGATGGTGTGATTGTGAGGGTGTCATAGTGACTGTGAGTGGGTGAGTGTGAGGGGTTCAGGATGACGGTGATGGAGTGAGTGTGAGGATGTCAGGGTGACAGTGATGGAGTGAGTGTGATGGGTTTAGGGTGACGTTGGTGGAGTGAGTGTGAGAGGGTCAGTATGATGGTAATGGACAGTGTGAGAGTGTGAGGGGGTTAGGGTAACGGTGATGGAGTGAGTGTGAGATGGTCAGTGTGACGGTGATGGAGCAAGTGTGAGGGGGTCAGGGTGACGGTGATGGAGTGAGTGTGAGGATGTCAGGGTGACAGTGATGGAGTGAGTGTGATGGGTTTAGGGTGACGTTGGTGGAGTGAGTGTGAGAGGGTCAGTATGATGGTAATGGACAGTGTGAGAGTGTGAGGGGGTTAGGGTAACGGTGATGGAGTGAGTGTGAGAGGGTCAGTGTGACGGTGATGGAGCAAGTGTGAGGGGGTCAGGGTGACGGTGATTGTGTCAGTGGGAGGGGGTCAGGGTGACAGTGATAGAGTGAGTGTGAGGGGTTCAATGTGACGGTGATGGAGTGAGTGTGAGGTGGCCAGCGTGAGGGTGATGGAGCGTGTGTGAGGGGGTCAAGGTGACGGTGATGGAGTTGGTGTGAGTGGGTCAGTGTGACGGTGATAGAGTATGAGGTGGTCAGCGTGAGGGTGAGGGAGTGAGTGTGTGGGTCCAGGGTGAGGATGATGGAGCAAGTGTGAGGGGGTCAGGGTGAGGGTGAGGGAGTGAGTGTGAGGTGGCAAGGGTGAGTGTGAAGGAGCGAGTGTGAGGGGTTCAGGGCGACGGTGATGGATTGGGTGTGAGGGGATCGGCGTGATGCTGATGGAGTGAATGTGAGGGCGTCAGTGTGACGGTGATGGAGTGAGTGTGTAGGGGTCTTAGTGACTGTGAGTGGGTGAGTGTGAGGGGTTCAGGATGACGGTGATGGAGTGAGTGTGAGGATGTCAGGGTGCCAGTGATGGAGTGAGTGTGAGAGGTTCAGGGTGACGTTGGTGGAGTGAATGTGAGAGGTTCAGTATGATGGTAATGGACAGTGTGAGAGTGTCAGGGTGACTGTGATGAAGTGAGTGTGACTGGATCAGCGTGACGGTGCTGGAGTGAGTGTGAGGTGATGGAGACGGTGATAGAGTAAGTTTGAGGGCGTCAGAATGATGGTGACGGAATGAGTGTGATGGTGTCAAGGTAACAGTGATAGAGTGAGTGTGAGACTGTCAGGGTGACGGTGATTGAGTTGGTGTGAGTGGGTCAGTGTGACTGTGATAGAGTGAGTGTGTGGGGGCCAGGAAAACTGTGATGGAGTGAGTATGAGGGGGTCACGGTGACGGTAATGAAGTGAGTGTGAGGGGGTCAGGATGCAGGTGATGGAGTGAGTGTGAGGGGGTCAGGCTGACGGTGGTAGAGTGAGTGTGAGGGACCAAAGTGACACTGATGGAGCGAGTGTGAGGGGGTCAGGGTGACAGTGATAGAGTATGAGGTGTTCAGGGTGATGGTGATGGAGTTAGTGTGAGGTGTTCAGGGTGACGATGACGGAGAGAGTGTGAGGGTGTAAGGGTGACGGTGATACAGTGAGTATGAGGTGGCCAGGGTGAGGGTGATGGAGCGAGTGTGAGGGGGTCAGGATGACAGTGATGGAGTGAATGTGAGAGCGTCAGGGTGACGGTGATGGAGCGACTGTGAAAGGGTCAGGGTGAGGGTGATGGAGTGAGTGTGATGGGATCAGGGTGACAGGGCGGAAGTCAGGTTGAGTGGTCAGAGTGAGTATGAGAGGGTCAGGATGACGGGGATGGAGTGGGTGTGAGGGGGTCGGGGTGACGGTGATGGAGTGTGTGTGAGGGGGCCAGGGTGACAGCGATGGAATGTGTGTGAGGGGGTTAGGGTGACGGCGATGGAATGATTGTGAGGGGGTCAGGGTGACGGCGATGGAATGAATGTGAGGGTGTAAGTGTGACGGTGATGGAGTGAATCTAAGGGGTTCAGGGTGACGGTGATGGAGTGAGTGTGAGGGGTTCACTGTGATGGAGATATACGCACACAGCCTGGGACTGACTCACTCACTCACATGCTCACAGCCTGGGACTCACTCACTCACACGCTCACAGCCTGGGACTCACTCACTCACACACACACACACACACGCACACGCACAGCCTGGGACTGACTCATCACTCACAGACACACAGCCTGGGACTTACTCATTCACTCACACACACACAGCCTGGGACTGACTCACTCACTCACACACACACACACAACCTGGGACTCACTCGCTCACACACACACACAGCCTGGGACTCACTCGCTCACACAAACACACACACACACACACACACACAGCCTTGGACTCACTCAGCACACAGACACTTTGGGTTTCCCTTAAACACTCTGGGACATTCTGTGATTTTCTCTTACACTCGAGGATTCCTTTACACACCATAGGACTCTGGGATTCTCTCACACACACTCTGGACACTCTCACACACTCTGGGACACTGTGATTCTCTCTCACACTCTGGGATTCCGATACACACTCCAGGACACTATGGGATTCTCTGACACACTCTTGGACTCTCTCAGACAACCTAGGACTCTATCAGACAACCTGGGACACTGAAACCTTCTCCCACGCACTGTGGGACCCACTCCCACACACTCTGGGACACTGTTATTCTCTTACGCACACTGGGATTATCTCGCACACTCGGGGAATCTCTCACACACTCTGGGATTGTCTAACACATTCTGGGACTCCCTCACACACACTCTGGGATTCTCTCATACACACTCTGGGATTCCCTCACACACACTCTGGGGCTCCCTCATACACACTCTGGGACACTGTGATTCTCTTTCACTCACTGGGGTTCTCTCGCAAACTCTGGCATACACGGGGAATCTCTCTAACATTCGGGGATTCCCCTCCACACCATGGGTTCCTGGGACTCTCTCACTCACTCTGGGACTCTCTCTCTCTCTCTCACTGTTGGATCCTGTTACACACTCTGGGATTGTCTCATACACTCTAGGAATCCCTAACACACTCTGGGATTCCCTTATGCAATCGGGGACACTGGGACTCCCTTACACACCCTGGGACACTGGGACCCTCGCCCACACACTCTGGGATTCCCTTACACACTCTGGGACCCTCTCCCACACACTCTGGGACACTCCGGGATTCTCTCACACACTCTGGGACTCGCAAACACACTCTGGGACACTCTCACGCACTCCGGGATTCCCTTACATACTATGGGACACTGAGACCCTCTCCCACACACTCTGGGTACACACTCTGAGATTCCCTCGCGCAAGGTAACTACCTGGTCAGGTCCACGCCCCCCTACGACCCACCCTCCCATCCTGGCACTTTCCCCTGCCACCGCAGGAACTGTAAAACCTGTGCCCATACCTCCTCCCTCACCTCTATCCAAGGCCATAAAGGAGCCTTCCACATCCATCAAAGTTTTACCTGCACATCCACAAATATCATTTATTGTATCCGTTGCTACCGTTGCGGTCTGCTCTACATCGGGGAGACTGGGCGCCTCCTAGCAGAGCGCTTTAGGGAACATCTCCGAGACACCCGCACCAATCAACCAAACCGCCCCGTGGCCCAACATTTCAAATCACCCTCCTACTCTGCCGAGCATATGGAGGTGCTGGGCCTCCTCCACCGCCGCTCCCTCATCACCAGACGCCTGGAGGAAGAACGCTTCATGTTCCGCCTCGGAACACTTCAACCCCAGGGCATCAATGTGGATTTCAACAGTTTCCTCATTTCCCCTTCCCCCACCTCATCCTAGTTTCAAACCTCCATCTCAATACTGCCCCCTTGTCTTGTCCGGACTTGTCCGACTTGCCCAGTCCTTTTCCACCTATCAACTCCACCCTCTCCTCCCTGACCTATCACCTTCATCTCCTCCCCCACTCACCTATTGTACGCTATGTTACTCTCTCCCCACCCCCACCCTCCTCCAGTTTATGTCTCCACGCTTCAGGCTCTCTGCCTTTATTCCTGATGAAGGGCTTTTGCCCGAAACGTTGATTTTGCTGAAGCTCCTCGGATGCTGCCTGAATTGCGGTGCTCTTCCAGCACCATTGATCCAGATTCCTTCACACACTCTGGGTCACCCTGGGACGCTCTCTCCCGCGTGCTCGCTCACCCCTGGGACGCCCTGTCGCGTGCGTGCACCACCCCACCCCGAGACACTCTCTCTCACGTGTGAAACCGCGCCCCCCACCACAAGGGATGCTCTCGCGCGCAACTCCACCCCCCCACCCCCACCCCGGGACGCTCTCCCGCGCACACACACTCTGGGACATTCTGTGATTCGCTCTTACACTTGGGGGGTTCCCGTACACACCATGGGACTCTCTCGCACAATGTGGGACTCCCTGGGACCCTCCCTGAAACACTCTGGGGACTCCCTCACACACTCTGAGGATTTCCTTAAGCACTCTGGGATTGGTGGCAACGGGTTTGGGGCAAAGGGGTTGGACGGGGTTGGGGGAACGGCGTTGCACGGGGTTGGGGGAACGGTGTCGGTCGGGGTGGGGTGGGGACAGTTTCGGACGGGGTTGATGGGAGCGGGTTTGGACGGTGTTGTGGGTGGGTGAGGGGACGGAAGCCCCCTGTAAATAGAGGTAAATTCCCCCCAGCGCCTCGGAGCCCCCTGTAAACATTGACACATTTTCCCACCCACCCCCCTCGGAGCCCCCTGTAAACACTGCCAAATTCCCCCCACCTCTCTGGGAGCCTCCTGTAAACACTGACACATTCCCCCTTCCCACCCCCTTCGGAGCCCCCTCTAAATACTGACACATTCCCCCTGCCCACCCCTCTCGGATCCCTCAGTAAACAGTGACGCATTCCCCCCCCCCCCTCGGAGCCCCCTGTAAACACTGACACATTCCCCCTGCCCACCCCTCTCGTAGCCCCCTGTAAACACTGACACATTCCCATCCCACCCCTCTCGGAGCTCCCTGTAAACACTGACACATTCCCCCTTCCCACCCCCCTCGGAGCCCCCTCTAAATACTGACACATTCCCCCTGCCCACCCCTCTCGGAGCCCCCTGAAAACACTGACACATTCCCACCCCCACCCTCTCGGAGCCCCCTCTAAATACTGACACATTCCTCTGGTGTATTAATCCGTTCCTGAAAGTTTGTATAAACATCCCCACAACCACGCTAAATCAGCTTCTCTCAAGCTCCCACTCACAATGAAAGCTATAGCCCCCTCTACAAATGGGTGAAATGAACAATCCAAATGATACCCTTCCATTTCCTACACCAAAGCAGTGACTACTCTTCAAGCTGACAATCTGGGCCTCCAGTGAATCTCTCTGTCCTAGCAATTAACTGAGTAAATATTATAGAAATATCCATTGTGATCCTGATGGACAACCTTTCAGGGACTCCCCCTGAGGGAAACTGTGGATATTGAGTTTCTCTTGGATTGTCCCATCTGTTGGAAGGGTTTCTCCATCGAGATCCTCTGATTCAGAGTCCGGAAGCCGGGATGTGTGGAAGGACAGGACTGTGTGAGCTACTGTACACCACATCTGACTGTGTCAGTCACAAAACTAAATCTCTCGGTTTGAGTCCTGTCATGGTCAGTGAGGATCAGTAATGGACGTCTGATTCCCTGTCTGGGAGAAAATCTTCCTGTTTTGCAAGATCAACATTTTAAATTGAATATTCCCATGTATCGGAACTGCCTACAGAGTCAGCGATGAACAACGGACCCTAATTTACACCCAGATATCAATGAGACCCAAAAAGAGTCCTTGCTGTTTCAATGGCGCAATCACAGTGCCACAATCAAGCAAGTGAGGGGATTGTTTCTCAAAAAAAATTCAACCACACGGACAGAACGATACCATTTAGCCCCAGGAGTCTGACCACAGCTTAATAACATTCTTTGTTCTGCTTAAAAGTTACATCAAATGCAAAACATTAACTCTGCTTCTCTCTCTCTACATTAGCTGCCAGTCTGTTTCAAATTTCCAGCAGCCACAGCATTTGTGTTCATTTTAGTAACATCATCGTTAACTTTTCAGAACTCACCTAGTTTCTGCAACATCTTTTGATCCACTTAGTATCACAAACATTGCAAATTATTCTCTGGAATGTAGTCAGTGATTCCGTTCTTGAGGTGGAAATGATCACAGATTCCCAGGTGTTTGAGTGAAGTCATTTCTCCTTATCTCAGTCACTCGGGCTGCTCTCCAGTCCTGAGACTGTGACCAATTGGAGATTCCTATCAGCAGAGACAGCTGCCAACATCAATCCTGCCAATCTCTTTGGTAATAATATCCAGTTCAATGAAAACACCTCTTATTCACATGCAGTACTCACCCACTTAGTTCCACTTTGTAAACAACCTCCAGTCCCAGGAATGAGTCAGTGCCCTTCTGTTACAAACACTCTGATGGCAGCGTGTGCTTCCTTCAGGGAAGAAAACAAATTTGCACCCATCTGTGTCCATCTGTCTGCCTGAGGTTCCACTAAGTGCATTAATGGAAATCACATTGGAAAAGAAAACCCATTTCCAGGTGTTTAAATCACTTTGTGCAGAATTTACAGACAAAGGAAAGGGATCATAATCTTATTAGTGACAGTCTGCTGCACACAGCAACATGATCCTCTCACAAACACAAGCCATTGTTTTATGTTGAAATTGATAGATTAAGCCAAAAAGGTCATGTAAACAATCTGCTGCTTGTCACTTTAATAAGTGAACTTGCTGATAAGATAATGCTCAAAGTGTTATAAAGTTGAAGGTGAGAAAGAGAGAGAGAGAAAACGCTCTTCTGAACTGAGAGCTTACAACTACCTGTGCACCGTATATGACTGGCTAGCAATCCCAGAGTGTACTGGGAAAGCAAACAAATGTAACATTTGGCTGTGAAATATAGACCTGAGTTGGTTGCAATTTTGACAATAATTCAAATTTAACCTATCAGTTTAAATTATACCCCAAGATTCCAAAACCCAATCGAGTTTGAATTTATTGTTTTGCCACCATCAAGCCAATGAGATGATCTAATGGGGGCAATTAAAATGCAGACATTTTAAAAACTGGTCAGAGAGTAACTGCTGTCTGGGAAAGTTAACATCTTGCTCGCCAATAAATTAGGAATGTCTCTCGATCAAAGGGTACCTTTTCATATGAAACATACTCAGAGTAAAAGAAGACAACGACGACCCAGGGAGATCCGCCGCCAGAAGCAGAAAGACACAAAATTCACGAGTCACTATGTAGGTTTGAAATTAAATTGATGTAATTTTAATAACTGTCTGACTGAAATAACGTGTAGTTATAGAGGTGGAGGCAGATAATAAGCAGTGAAGAGAAAGGGAGAGCTTAGATTTATGAATAGTTGTTTAATATTCACATTTCGAGTTAAAAATAAATTGATGCTATTTTCTTTAAATAGTGGAATTTGTGAGTTTTCTGTCACTCAGACTTTAACAGATGATGTGGGGAGGTGCACTTTTCTGGGTGTTTGGTTTAACTAACAGAGGGGTTCACCGTCATGTTGTGACAAAAGAAACACGACAAAGAACAGTACAGCACAGGAACGGGCCCTTCAGCCCAGAATGTTGTGCTGAATGTGACACCAAATTAAACTCATCCTTTCTGCCTATCTTTGTTCCATATCCTTGCATATTCACATGCTCACCCAAAAACCCCTTAAACACCCCTCTCATATCTGCCTCCTCCACCATCCCTGGCAGCATGTTCCAGATTCCGACCACTCTCTGTGGAAAACATATTACCCCTCACATCTCCTTTGAGCTCTCGCCCTATCACCTTAAGTGCACATTCTCTCGTAAAGATATTTCAACTCTGGGTAAAACATTTTGACAGTCAACCCTATGCATATCATGGCGCTGCGCTGACTGTCCCTAATTAGGTCATTCGTTCCCAAATGCGCATAAATCCTATCCGTAAGAATTCTGTCCAAAGCTTCCCAACCACTGAGGTGAGACTCACCAGGCTATAATTTTCTGGATTGTCCCTATTTCCCTTCTTGAAGAGAGGAACACCATAAGCTACTCACCAGTCCTCTGCGACCTTTCCAGTGGCCAGCGAGGACTCAAAAATCTTGGCCAGTGCCCCAAAAATTTCCGGTCTTGCCTTTCTCAATAACCTGGGGTAGCTACCATCGGGCCCTCGGGATTAATCCACTTTAATGCTCTTCAATAAATCTAACCTCAAAAATGCCCAAGCACATTAGCATGCTCCACACAAATCTCATTATCCTCTATATCATTTTCCTGGGTGAATGCCAATGCAAAGTAATTATTTAGGATCTCGTCCACTTCCATTGACTTCAAGCACAAGTTCTTTCCTTTAGTCTTGACTGGCCCGACATTCTTCCTAATTATGTGGAAGCTGTGGAAAGGGTTCAGAGGAGGTTTACTGGGATATTGCCTGGAATGAAAGGAAGGCCTTACAAGGAAAGGCTGAGGTAATGGAGGCTGTTTTAGTTGGAAAGAAGAAGGTCGAGAGGTGACTTAATTGCCTGCAACAGTAGTAGAATCGCCGACGCAAAGGACATTTAAAAAGGCATTGGACATACATATGGGTAATATTGGAAGGGTGTAGGTTAGATAGGCATCAGATTATTTTCCCAGGTCGGTGCAACATTGAGGGGCCAAAAGGCCTGTACTGCGCTGTAACGATCCATGTTCACTCTCTTGTGGGTCATTATCTCCAGAACGATTTGGGATGCTCTTTAACCCTAATTGCGAAGGGCATGGCCCCTCCGTGCTCTGCTCATTCCCTGTTCAGGTTCCTTCCAGCTTTTGTTTTTTACATTCCTCACATGCCATGTCCAATTCTAGCTTCCCAAACCTGGGATAGGCTTATTTTTTTTTTCCTTTTTGACTAAATTCCCAGCCTCCCTCGTTATCCAAGGGGCCCTTATATTGCTAGCCTTATCCCTCCTCCCTCCTGGAACATGCTGGTCGTGACGTCTAATCAGCAGACCTTTAACTAACTCCCATGTGCCCAATGTGGCATTGTCTGATGATAGCTCCTCCCAATTAACACTCCCTAGCTCCTGCCTAATACTGACATCATTTGCAATCCCACAATTTAGAAACATCACATTTATTCGTAGCTGCCTTAAAAAAAAACTTAAGTTGTGGTCACTGTTTCCAAAATGGTCTCCCACTGAAAGGATAGTCACCTGGCCAGGCTCATTCAGCAATATAAGGTTCACTATGGCCCCTCCCCCTCCTTTACATTACTATTTCAAGAAACCCTCTTGGATACACTTAACAAACTCTGCACCGTCTCAGCCTCTTGCTCTAAAGTAGTGCCAGCAAATGGTGGGGAAGTTAAAGGCACTGTGAGAACTCTGTTGTTATTGCCTCTTTCTCGAGTTTAGATAGGGGTAAGATAGGGGTTTAGATAGGGTTGACCATGAGAATCTTTTTCCACGTATGGAGTAAGCTATTACGAGGGGGCATAGCTTTAAATTAAGGGGTGGTAGGTATAGAACAGAAGTTAGGGGTAGATTCTTTACTCAGCGAGTCGTGAGTTCATGGAATGCCCTGCCAGTAGCAGTAGTGGGCTCTCCCTCTTTATGGGCATTTAAACGGGCATTGGATAGGCATATGGAGGATAGTGGGCTAGTATAGGTTAGGTGGGCTTGGATCGGCGCAACATTGAGGGCCAAAGGGCCTGTACTGCGCTGTATCTTTCTATGTTCTATGTTGTATGTTCTTTCCATAATCTGCTGAAATATTTGTACCTCGAGGTATCATTGGCAGATTGAGGGTCCGATAGTATAATCCCATCAACTGCATCCTTCTTATCCACGTTGCCTCAGTGAACGAGCCCCTCCAGTATGTCCTGAGTGCAAACGTAACATTCCCCCAATTGGCAACTCCTCCACCTCTTTTAACCTCCTCTCCATCTCGTCTGAAACAATGAAACCCTGGAATATTGAGCAGCCAGTCCTGTCCTTCTCCGAACCAAATCTCTGGAATGGCCACAATATCGGATCTGACCTTAACTACCTTAGCTATGTTGCGCCCTGTGTTGAAATTAACACAATCAACCCATTCGTACTATAGTGTTCATTTCTCTGTATTTCCTTTCTGATTGACTCGTTTACATCTTTCGATCTTCCTTCCACCCCCTCCCATCCCCCCCCCCCCCCCCCCCCCCCCCACGTGCTGCCCTGCTGCCTGCTGCTGCGGTTCCCAGGACCTTGCCATTCTAGGTTAAAGCTGAAAATGTGTTGCTAGAAAAGCGCAGCAGGACAGCCAGCATCCAATGAGCAGGAGAATCGACGTTTCGGGCATGAGCCCTTCTTCAGGAATTCCTGAAGAAGGGCTCATGCCCGAAACGTCGATTCTCCTGCTCCTTGGATGCTGCCTGACCTGCTGCGCTTTTTCAGCAACACATTTTCAGCTCTGATCTCCAGCATCTGCAGTCCTCACTTTCTCCCATTCTAGGTTAACCCCTTCCCTTGTAGCAGGAGCGAGCCTCCCTGTGAGGATATTGGTTCCTCTCTATTTCAGGTTACCCCTGCTCCAGAAGAGGTCCCAATTATTCAAGATCCTGAATCTCTCCCCCTGTACCAACTCTTCAGCCATGCATTCATCTATGCTATTTTTCAATTCCTTGTCTCACAAACACATGGGACTAGTGGTAATGCAGCGATTACTACCCTCAAGGTCCTACCTTTCAATCGTTCTCTACTTCGTTTGCTTACTCCTCAGGAGCTCATCCCTCTTTCTACACGTGTCGTGGGTAGCAATGTGCACCATGACCTCTGGCCTCCCATTCTCCCAATTCAGAATTTCATGCAAATACTCAGAGATATCCTTGACCCAGGTATCAGGGAGACGACACCCCATCCTGGAGCCTTGCACGCAGCCACAGTAACACCTGTCTAAGCCCCCAACTAGTGGCTCTCTTCCTATTTTCGCTCCCTTGGAGTGTGCCCGACCTTGTTCTACAGCAGAATCAGTTATAGAGTCCTACAGCACGGAGACAGGCCCTAGGGGCCAGACTGATCCCTGGCAACCATAATGTCCATCCATGGCAACCCCATTTCCCACCCAATGCCCCATATCCTTCTAATCCTTTCCTATCCATGTATTTGTCCAAATGCTTTTTAAATGTTGTTAATGTACTTGCCTCAGACAATTCCACTGACAGCTCATTCCGTATGAGAATCAGCATCCGTGTAAAAAGGTTGCTGCTAACGTTGTCTTTTATTCTTTCCCCTTTAACCTTAAACTGATGCCATCTAGTCCTCGATTCTTCAACCCTGGGAAAAAGACTGAATGCAATCACCCTATCCATGCCTCTCATGATCATATACATTTCTATAAGATCTCCCTTATGTCTCCTATGCTCTGAAGAAAAATGTTCCAGCTTGTCCAACCTCTCCCGGTAACTCAGGCCATTGCGTTGTGGTGCTATAGACCTGGCTACCGCTGTGCTACTCCCCTGAGAAGCTATCCCCAACAATGCACCAGCTCTCTCTCCTTAAACATCCCGCATCCAACCCCATCTTTGTCCTCTGTATGGTCCTCAGTGGGTCCTGCTGTTACTCCAACCCAACCACGCGGACACCCACCTACCTGATGGAACCTGAATGTTTGGACAGGACAAGATCATGGGTATAATTAAACGCAATGAATGAAAATCTGAAATTACATTTGGACTGAATGTAATGTAGAGCAGTGTGAAATGGAGGTGAATGACTTACGTCACCTGCTGTAAAGGTACTGACAGTAGAAACTGAGGTGATCATGAGTATATCGAGGTAGAATGTGGGAGACAAGCTGGGACTGTGTTGGGGTAGCCATGATGAGAGGGAACAAATGCTGGATGGGGAGTTTCAGCAGCTGACGGACTAACACTGAGGTGAGCCATCAGAAACTGAGCAAGTAACCATCATCTAATAGGACAGAGAAACTGATCCATCAGCCTGAAACTGACTGATCACGTGGTTGTCTGTGACTCCAACACAAGTGAATGGAAGCATTGCTCAGAGCCTGTTTCTGTAACATTCAACACAACCAGGAAATGGAAAGTGAATAATTAGCTGAAAACAAGACTCTATTAGAGTCAAAATCATTCAATGTTCAGTCACTGAATATTATAACCTGCAGAAAGGAATCTCCCAGAATCACAGCAGAAGGAGAAAACAAGCTTGGTAGAGACAAAATGAAACTACCGCCTGCATCAAAACAGCTCAGAACAAAGAGGCTGAATTCTCAACCAACTGACAAGCAATACAGATACTTTGAGAGTTACAGATCGAGTTCAGAATTATTCAGGAAACAGACTTACCAGATACACTGGTCGGTGGTGTGTGCCAAAAATCCATGAAATAGCTTTGTGATGTGCCGTTTTGTTCGTTGAGAAATTATTTTTTGTTTTCGCTAAGAAGAGCACATGTGTAGTTCACTGATCACTAGATTTACAGACAAAGGAAACCTGATCAAGGACTCACAGGTCAATTACACTGTTAGTGACAGTCCATCGCACACAACAATAGCCTGCTACACAGAGAACAGAACAGATTCTAGTTTAACAGAGACACTCTCACAATGAATATCTGCTGCTTTAATAAAAATGTTACCTGTTTGAAGAAAAGGAACATATCACCAATACAGCGAGACTTTTATACTGCCCAATATAACTGTGGAGTTTTTAACCAATTCAGTGATCACTGTTTCTATGTATTTTGAAGCTATTTTGAGCAGTGTATGTATCGTGGGTCGGTGTGGACTTGCTGGGCCAGGAGCCTGTTTCCACACTCGAGGGATTCTATTCAATACAATTGTCAACCTGTCCCACAGCAGGATGGTTAAGGCCTGAGGGGAGTCTGTACCGCGAGGGGCAGTGTCCCACAGCAGGATGGGTAAGGTCCGAGGGGAGTCTGTACCGGGCAGGGTCTGTGTCCCACAGCAGCATGGGTAAGGCCCGAGGGGACTCTGTACCGGGCAGGGGCAGTGTACCACAGCAGGATGGGTAAGGCCCGAGGGGACTCGGTACCGGGCAGGGGCTGTGTCCCTCACCAAGATGGGTAAGGCCCGAGGGGACTCTGTACCCGGCAGGGGCTGTGTCCCACAGCAGGATGGGTAAGGCCCGAGGGGACTCTGTACGGGGCAGGGGCTGTGTCCCACACCAAGATGGGTAAGGCCCGAGGGGAGTCTGTACCTCGAGGAGCTGTGTCCCACAGCAGGATGGGTAAGACCCAAGGGGAGTCTGTACTGGGGAGGGGTTGTGTCCCACTGCAGGGTGGGGAAGGCCTGAGGGGAGTCTGTACCAGGGAGTGGCTGCATCCCACAGCAGGATGGATAAGGCCCGAGGGGGGTATGTACCGGGAAATGGTCGTGTCACACAGCAGGATGGGCAAGACCTTGGACAAGTCTGGACCCGGGATTGACCCGGGATGGATAACGTCTGAGGGAAATCTGTACAGGTGAGGCGTTGTGTCCCACATTAGGGTGGGTGAGGCCGGACGGGAATCTGTACGGGGAGAATGTGTGTCCCACAGCATGATGGGTAAGGATCGAGGGGAGTCTGCACTGGGGAGGTGGTGTGTCCCACAGCAGGATAGGTAAGTCCCCAGGGGAGATTGCACCAGGAAGTGGTTGCATCCCACAGCAGGATGAGTAAGACCCGAGGGAACTCTGTACCCATGTGGTTGCGTCTCTCAGCAGGATGGGTAAGGCCCGAAGGTCTTCTGTACCGGGGAAGGTCTGTGTCCCACAGCAGGATGGGGAAGGCCTGAGGTGAGTCTGTACAGGAGAGGGGTTGTGTCCCACAGCAGGATGTGTAAGGCCAGAGGTGAGTCTGTACAGGAGAGGGGTTGTGTCCCACAGCAGGATCGGTAAGGCCCAAGGGGAGTCTGTTCCTGGGGGGGTTGTGTCCGACAGCAGGATGGTGAAGGCCCAAGGGGAGACTGTATCGGGGATGGGTCGTGTCCCACTGCGGGATGGTTAAGCACAGATGGTAATCTGTACAGGGGAGGGTATGCGCCCAAAAGCAAGATGAGTAAGGCTCAAGGGTAGACTGTACCGAGGAGGGTATGCATCCCAAAGCAAGATGGGTGAGGCCTGAGGACAGTCTGGGTATGAAATGTGTCCCACAGCCGGTTGGGTAAGGCCAGAGGGAAAACTGTACCCAAGTGGGGTTCTGTCCAACAGCAAGGTGGGTAAGGCTCAAGCTTAGACTTTACCGGGGAGGAGTTCAGTCCCACAGCAGGATGGTAAAGCCTAAGGGGAGTCTTTATCAGGGAAGGGGTGTGTCCTACAGCAGATTGGGTAAGGCCCAAGGAAAGTCTGTTTCGGGGAAGGGGTGGTGTCCCCCAGCAGGATGGGTAAGGCCTGAGGGGAGTCTGTACCAGGGAGGGATTGTGTCCCACAGCAGGATGGGTGAGGCTGGAAGGGAGAATGTATCTGTGAGGGGTTATGTCCCACAGCAGGATGGGTAAGGCCCGACGGGAGATTGTACTGGAGAGGCATTGTGTCCCACAGCAGGATGGGGAAGGCCGGAGAGAGTCTGTAACCTGGTGGTTGTGTCCCACAGCAGGATGGGTAAGGCCCGAAGATCTTCTGTACCGGGGAAGGTCTGTGTCCCACAGCAGATGGTTACGGCCTGAGGGGAGTCTGTATCTGCGGAGGGAATGTCTCCAACAGCAGGATGGGTAAGGCGAGAGGGGCGTCTGTATCTGTGAGGGGTTGTGTCCCACAGCATGATGGGTAAGGCCAGAGGGGAGACTGTACGGGGAGGGGTAGTGTCCCACAACATGATGAGTAAGGCCAGAGGGGAATCTGTACCCAAGTGGTTGCGTCTCTCAGCAGGATGGGTAAGGCCCGAAGGTCTTCTGTACCGGGGAAGGTCTGTGTCCCACAGCAGAATGGGGAAGGCCTGAGGGGAGTCTGTACAGGAGAGGGGTTGTGTCCCACAGCAGGTTGTGTAAGGCCTGAGGTGAGTCTGGACAGGAGAGGGGTTGTGTCCCACAGCAGGATCGGTAAGGCCCAAGGGGAGTCTGTTCCTGGGGGGGTTGTGTCCGACAGCAGGATGGGGAAGGCCCAAGGGGAGACTGTATCGGGGATGGGTCGTGTCCCACTGCGGGATGGTTAAGCACAGATGGTAATCTGTACAGGGGAGGGTATGCGCCCAAAAGCAAGATGAGTAAGGCTCAAGGGTAGACTATACCGAGGAGGGTATGCATCCCAAAGCAAGATGGGTAAGGCCTGAGGACAGTCTGGGTATGGAATGTGTCCCACAGCAGGTTGGGTAAGGCCAGAGGGAAAACTGTACCCAAGTGGGGTTCTGTCCAACAGCAAGGTGGGTAAGGCTCAAGCTTAGACTTTACTGGGGAGGAGTTCAGTCCCACAGCAGGATGGGTAAAGCCTAAGGGGAGTCTTTATCAGGGAAGGGGTGTGTCCTACAGCAGATTGGGTAAGGCCCAAGGAAAGTCTGTTTCGGGGAAGGGGTGGTGTCCCCCAGCAGGATGGGTAAGGCCTGAGGGGAGTCTGTACCAGGGAGGGATTGTGTCCCACAGCAGGATGGGTGAGGCTGGAAGGGAGACTGTATCTCTGAGGGGTTGTGTCCCAGAGCAAGGCCCGACGGGAGATTGTACTGGAGAGGCATTGTGTCCCACAGCAGGATGGGGAAGGCCGGAGAGAGTCTGTAACCTGGTGGTTGTGTCCCACAGCAGGATGGGTAAGGCCCGAAGGTCTTCTGTACCGGGGAAGGTCTGTGTCCCACAGCAGATGGTTACGGCCTTGAGGGAGTCTGTATCTGCGGAGGGAATGTCTCCAACAGCAGGATGGGTAAGGCGAGAGGGGCGTCTTTATCTGTGAGGGGTTGTGTCCCACAGCATGATGGGTAAGGCCAGAGGGGAGACTGTACGGGGAGGGGTAGTGTCCCACAACATGATGAGTAAGGCCAGAGGGGAATCTGTACCCATATGGTTGTGTCTCACAGCAGGATGGGTAAGGCCCGAAGGTCTTCTGTACCGGGGAGGGTCTGCATCCCACAGCAGATGGTTATAGCCTGAGGGGAGTCTGTATCTGCGAGGTGTTGTGTCCCACAGCAGGATGGGTAAGGCCTGAGGGGAGTCTGTACCACGGAGGGTTGCGTCCCTCAGCAGGATGGGTAAGGCCCGAAGGGACACTGTACCGGGGAGAAGTTCAGTCCCACAGCAGGGTGGGTAAAGCCTAAGGGGAGTCTGTATCAGGAAGGGGTTGTGTCCCACAGCATGATGGGTAAGGCCAGAGGGGAATCTGTACCCATATGGTTGTGTCTCACAGCAGGATGGGTAAGGTCCGAAGGTCTTCTCTACCGGGGAGGGTCTACGTCCCACTGCAGGATGAGTAAGGCCTGAGGGGAGTTTGTACATGGGGAGGGGTTGTGTTCCAATCAGGATGGGTAAGGCCCGAGGGGAATCTGTATTGGGGATGGGATATGTCCCACTGCAGGAAGGTTAAGGCCAGATGGTATTCTGTACCGGGGAAGGTATGCGTCCCAAAGCAAGATGGTTAAGGCCCGAGGACAGTCTGTACTGGGGATGGAATGTATCCCACAGCAGGTTGGGTAAGGCCAGAGGGAAATCTGCACCCAAGTGGGGTTGTGTCCAACAGCAGGGTGGGTAAGGCTCAAGATTAGACTTCAGGGAGGGGTTGTGTCCCATGGCAGAATGGGTAAGGCCCGAGGGGACGCTGTACCGGGGAGTGGTTGTGTCCCAAAGCAGGATGGTAAGGCTGGAGTGGAATGTGTACCGGGGAGGGGTTGTGTCCCACAGCATGTTTGGTAAGACCTGAGGAGAGTCTGTGCCAGAGAGGGTCAGTGTCCCAAAACACGATGGTAAGGCCCCAGGGGAGCCTTACCGGGGAGAGGTTCGGTCCCACAGCAGGATGGGAAAGGCCCGTCAAGAGTCTGTACCAAAGTGGGGTTGTGTCTCACAGCAGGATGGGTAAGGCCCAAGAGGAGTCTGTATCGGGTAGGGGCTGTGTCCCACAGGAGGATGGGTTGGACCGAGGGGAGTCTGTACCCAAGTCGGGCTTTATCTCTCAGCAGGATGTGTGAGGCCCGAGGGTAGTCTGTACTGGAGAAGGGATGTGTCCCACAGCAGGATGGGTAAGGCTCAAGGGTAGACTTGTATCGGAGAGGGATTCGGTCCTACAGCAAGATGGGTAAGGCCCTGAGGACTGTCTGTATCGGGGAGAGGTTGTGTCCCAAGCAGGATGGGTAAGGCCCGAGGGGAGATTGCACCAGGGAGATGTTGGGTCCCACAGCAGGATGGGTAAGGCCCGTTGAATGTCTGTACCGGGGAGGGGCTGTGTCCCACAACAGGATGGGTAGAGCACGAGGAGAGTCCAACCCGTGGAGGAGTTGTGTCCCACAGCAGGATGTGTCAGGCCCGAGTAGAGTCTGTACTGGGGAGGGATTGTGTCCCACAGCAGGATGGGTAAGGCCCGTTGAGAGTGTGTACCCAAGTGGGGTTGTTTCTCACAGCAGGATGGGTGAGGCAAGAGTGTAGTCTGTACCAGGGTGGGTATGCGTCCCAAAGCAGGAATGGTAAGGCTCAAGTGTAGACTGAACCGGGGAGGAGTTCGGTCTCACAGCAGGATGGGTAAAGCCTGAGGACAGTCTGTACCGGGGAGGGGTTGTTTCCCACAGCCAGATGGTTAAGGCCAGATGGGCATCTGTACCGGGGAGGGGATGTGTCCCACAGCAGGATGGGTAAGGCCCGAGGGGAGTCTGTACCGGGGAGGAGTTCGGTCCCACAGCAGAATGGGTAAGGTTCGAGGGCCATCGGTACCGGTGAGGGATTGTGTCCTACTTCAGGATAAATAAGGCCCGAGGCGAATCTGCACCGGGGAGGGGTTGTGTCCCAAAGCAGGATTGGTAATGTCTGAGAGGAGTCTATGTTGGGGAGGGGTTGTGTCCCACAGCAGAATGGGTAAGGCCTGAGGAGTGACCGAGAGCAAAGATTTACCTTGGGAGCTGAGGGGCAACATTTTCCACAGAGGACGGTACATATACGGAATGGACTGCCAGTGGCGCATGGGAGAAACAAGAACAATTACAACATGGAAAAGACATTTTGGCAGGAACATGGAGGGGAGAAGATTTGAAGGGCCATGAGCCAAACGCAGGGAAATGCATCTCATTCAGTTCAGGAAACCTGGTCAGCATTGATAACTTCGGCCAGAGAGTCATGCAGCACAGAAACAGACCCTAAGTCTTGGGTTATTGGGGGAGTGGACTATCGTGACAAGGCATTTTGTTGAGACTGAAGTAAGTTAGAGAGATATGGATGGTCGTCTGGAATGGAGCAGGTTTCAAATGTGTGATGTGATAGGTGAGAGGGCAGGAAAGTACAGAGATAGGAACTGTTTTGGGCATTAGAATGATTGAAGACACTGTATCTATGGCTTGTCTTGTGGATCAGTGTGGAAGAGGGAACACAGAACAGAACATTCCCAGACAGCATTCCCACCCTCTCGTGGAAGGCCTGCTTTCTGCTCTTTTTTACTGATGCTCACTAAGACAGCACAGGCCTGGACTGATAACTGTGACACTCCCGATGTTGTCTTAGTACAACAAAACTTGTAGTTAGAGCGGTGACTGAACCTGGGGTGTGTCTGTACTGTGCTCCCCCTCCAGCACAATAGCTTTGTCATGTCCTGTTAGCTGATGTTTGGAGCCCTTTCATTGCTCTCTGCTCTGTGCACTGAGAGTGATCTTACCTCACTGCAGGATTTATTGAAGGCTCTAGATCTCCCTGCCCTGTGTCTCTCTGGCTGCCAAACCATCTTCAATGAGGGATGGATGAGACACTCAGCAGCTGGGAAGTCTATTAGGTCAGGACCTTCCTGGGCATCTACAGACAGATAGACAGAATGGGAAAGTAGACTGATGCAGTGAGTGCTACACATGTCAAATGGCACTGAGTCCCACAGAAATCTGGAACATCCCAGTCTCAATCGTCTCTCTGGAGTGGAGAGTTCTGTTTGCTCAGGATCTGGAGTAGCTGCAAGAGCGAGGGACACTGACAGAGGCAACGATTAGACCCACACAGTGAGGGATACCACATGGAGAGATACTAATATCACCAGAGTGCAAGATCAAACAATTGTGCAGGAAGAAAGGGTTTTTATTCATGTTGCACTGGGATATACAAACTGCGAGCAGGCAAAGTGATGGTCTAGTGGCATTATGTGAGACAATTTATCCAGGAACTCAGTAAATGTCCTCTGGACACAGGTTCAAATCCCACCATTGCAAATGATTGAATGTGAATTAAATGCTTCAAAAATATGTAATTAAAAACCTGTAAGTGAGTATTAAACAATTGCTGATGTTAAGAAAAAATCACCGGGTGCATTCATGTCTTTAGTGAAGTAATCTAAGGTGGGTCTATCCTCCAAATGTCCGAGATCCCGATAGTCCCGCCCTCCTGCACATTGACCTTCTCAAGATGGCGGCTCTGAGGCCCGCGCTCCCTCTTCCCTCAAACAAATGGCGGCCGTGACCCTGGGCCGCTTTCCCGACAGAGACCTCCATCTCCTTTTCCGGGCCTGGAGGGTCTTTTTCGGGTTTTTTCATCTATCCGCGTCTTGTGAATTCTCTCCGCTCCTTTCTCCCAGTGAGTCTCCCACACGCCGCTCTCTGAAGCCGATTGTAGCCGCACCCGGAGAAAGCTGCTCCATGTCTCGCCGTGTCCTGGTTAATGTGACACTGCGCATGCCCTTCATAGAAACCAAACTGCGCGTGCGTCGGAGGCTATAGAGAATATTCATAACTGCACAGAATCACGGGAGAAATATTAGACATTAACAATTGCTCTGTCGAGTTACAGTCATTGATATGGTTTAAATACAAATAGATTTTTCGCTCCAACTTAACCATACTGGTATGTAAATTACCAATCGTTCTGGGAGTTTGAAAATAATTTTGTTACTCGAGTTGTGTAAATCGATTGGAAATATGTACATTGTCAGATTTACATCTTAACTATGTTGTCAGATTTACATCTTAACGATTTCTTTAAAACCTCACATTGTTCTATGAGAGGGGATTATGCTCCACTATGTCGTGAGAATGATCAATCCTGCAAAACAGTTTACTTTCTGACCAATCCTGAAGCGTTCACTCCCGAGAATGCATTGGTCCCGCTCCTCACTCACTCTGGTTAGAGGACCGGACGCTGCTCTGTCCTCCAGTTCCGCCCCTTCCTCCCAATTGCAGTGTTGATTGAGGCGCGACTCAGCAGCTAAGCAACAGAAACATTAAATGACAAGGAAAATTGGAGTCGATGCGTTGTGATGCGGTGAAAATATCCCGAATCGTGGACCGAGAGGCCTGGGTTCAATTCACAGATGGTGCAGGTGTGTGTAAAAACAACTTTGAACAGGTTCATGAGGGAAAACAAGGGAAGTCAGGAACCGAGTAAAAACAATAGAAAACGCATACAATGTGGTGGGGCTCTCAATACTCAGATGATTTTAGTCTTTACCAAGTGTTTCAGGGTCCCAATACAGTGTGTTCCACTCTTCCTTGTGCACAGCCATATACCACGATTGTGGGATAAATTGTTGTGGTGAGATATAAAGGTGCTTTTCTGGATTTCCCTCAGTTTTCGAAGGAGAAAATAGATGAGAAGGAGTAGTGTTTTGTATGGAGTTACCTGTCCCCCTCCTGTTGCAGCATCTTATTATTGCCCTGACTCTACCTCGTACATGTTTGGTAGAGATCAATGACATTTCATAAGCCCACAATACAAGATCCGTCACTCTGTTTAAGACAGCAGAAATTTCTTTTAGCGCTATAGTCATGACATGCATGGACCTGTTGCAATGCTTCAAGGTCCATGAGGCAGCCATACTCTTTATGATAGACAAACTGAGTTTGGAACCTCCTCTGTCCTTAAGACTTTATGCACGGCTTGCACTCTTCCATTTCCCCTTTGCATGTTGCCTTTCCAACCCACCCCACCTGCATCACTCCACAGTTGGAGCTGTCAAGAAGTCTGTGGAATAGCCTCCCTAACCTTCTCTATCATCCGTTTAAGATGTATTTTAAAATCATTCTCTTTAATCAACGTTTTGATCATCCATGAAGCACCTTAGGAGGTTTGCCATTGTGAAAGATCCCATACAATGCAAGTAGTTGTTGTTATTGCTGTACATTATGAGAAACAGGAATGATGCAGTCAAAATTCTAACTAGAAAGTCACTGATAGGCGTAGTGTATAGGCCACCAAATAATTACTTCACATTGTCATCGGCAATAAACAAAATCATAACTAATGCCTGTACAAATGGTACAGCTATTATCGTGGGTGATTTTAATCTTAACGTAGATTGGTCAAACCAGGTCAAACCTGACCTGCTGCGCTTTTCCAGCAACACATTTTCAGCTCTGATCTCCAGCATCTGCAGTCCTTACTTTTTCCTTGGATGCTGCCTGACCTGCTGCGCTTTGACAGCAACACATTATCAACTCAAACCAGCTCAGTCAAGGTAGCCTTGAGGAGTTCATTAAGTGTATTCATGATAGTTTTCTTGAACAGTATGAAATGGAACTGACAAGGGAGCAAGCTATCCAAGCCTGGCCCTGTGCAATTAGGCAGGAATAATTAATGACTTCAGAATTAGGGATCCCCTGGGAAGAAGCGATCACCGTATGGTTGAATTAGAATACATGTGGAGAGTGCGAAGATAAAATGTAATAACTGGGTCCTGTGCTTGAACACTGGGAACTACAATAGAATGTGAGAGAATCTGGATAAAGTAGACTGGAAACAAAAATTTTATGGTGGGAAGTTGATGAGCAGTGGAAGATTTTCAAAAACATTTTACAAAAGTCTATTCCAGTGAAAAGGAAGGACTGTATGAAAAGGCATATTCGGCAATGGGTATCTGAGGAAAGTGATCAAATTAAACCATAAGACCATAAGACATAGGAGTGGATGAAAGGCCATTCGGCCCATCGAGTCCACTCCACCATTTAATCATGGCTGATGGGCATTTCAACTCCACTTACCCGCATTCTCCCCGTAGCCCTTAATTCCTTGTGACATCAAGAATTTATCAATCTCTGCCTTGAAGACATTTAGCGTCCCAGCCTCCACTACACTCCGTGGCAGTGAATTCCACAGGCCCACCACTCTCTGGCGGAAGAAATGTTTCTGCATTTCTGTTCTGAATTGATCCCCTCTAATTCCAAGGCTGTGCCCACCGGTCCTAGTCTCCTCGCCTAACGGAAACAATTTTCTAGAGTCCACCCTTTCCAAGCCATGTATTATCTTGTAAGTTTCTATTAGATCTCCTCTTAACCTTCTAAACACCAGTGAAAACAATCCCAGGATCCTCAGCCATTCCTCGTATGTTAGACCTACCATTCCAGGGATCATCCGTGTGAATCTCCGCTGGACACGCTCCAGTGCCAGCATGTCCTTCCTGAGGTGTGGGGACCAAAACAGGACACAGTACTCCAAATGGGGCCTAATCAGAGCTTTTTAAAGTCTCAGTAGCACATCGCTGCATTTATATTCCAACCCTCTTGAGATAAATGACAACATCGCATTCGCTTTCTTAATCATGGATTCAACCTGCATGTTTACCTTTAGAGAATCCTCGACTAGCACTCCCAGATCCCTTTGTACTTTGGCTTTATTAATTTTCTCACCGTTTAGAAAGTAGTCCATGCTTGTATTCTTTTTTCCAAAGTGCAAGACCTCTCGTTTGCTCACATTGAATTCCATCAGTCTTTTCCTGGACCACTCTCCCAAACTGTCTAGATCCTTCTGCAGCCTCCCCACTTCCTCAGTACTACCTGCCTGTCCACCTATCTTCGTACCATCAAAAAACTTCGTTAGAATGTCCCCAGTCCCTTCATCAAGATCATTCATATATAATGTGTCTATGCAGGTAACCATGCCGAGGATCAAATCAACAACAAGTCCAGCAGTAACTTTAGTGCAATTGCCGAATGGGCAGACTGTTTAAGTCCAAGGAGTTATCCAAGCAGCTCAGTCCTCAGTCATACAATCCTCTCAAGTTCAGACTGTTCAGATTTCTACTATACTTGAAAATGAGGACTCCCAGGAATCTGTGGATAGCATGACTGACTCTCACAAACGTAAAGAAATTCTACCGAGACGGCCTTCATACAGGAAAATCCTGAATGAACTTTCTTCTGATCCCCCCAGTGTGCCAAGAAATCGATGAGGAGAAATCAGAAGAAGAGTCTGTCTCAACCATTACTACAATGACAATGCAGACACCCATCTATCAGACTGGCAGCGGACAATACATTGCTATTACACAGGGGGGAGCAATTCAGTTGGCCAACATGGTACGGATGGAGTGCAAGGACTCCAGACACTAACAATGACCAACGCAGCTACAGCCAAGGTTGGAGCAGCCATTATACAGTATGCACAGAGCCCTGATGGACAGCAAATCTTTGTGCCGGGCAAAACTTTGATAGAAATTGTCCCATTGTACAGACACAGCATGGGTTCATGAAGGGCAGGTCATGCTTGACCAATCTTTTGGAATTCTATGAAGACATTTCAAGCAAGGTGAACAACGGGGACCCAGTGGATGTGGTGTAGCTGGATTTCCAAAAAAAAAATAACCATCAACAAGGTGCTGTGCAAGAGGCTGTCGCATTCTGTAAGGGTGCATGGTGTAAGGGATAGAAGATTGGTTGACTAATAGGAATCAAAGTGTGGGTATAAATAAGTATTATTCTGGCTGGCAATCATTGACAAGTAGTGTGCCTCAGGGATCGGTGTTAGGACTGCAATTATTTACAATTGATACAGATGATTTGGAACCAAATGTAGGGTGCCAAAGTTTGCATGCGACACTAAGATGATTAGCGGAACAAAGTGAGTGGAGGACTGTGAAACTTTGCAGTGGAACATAGATGCATTGAGTGAGTGGGTAATGGTCTGTCAAATGAAATAGAATGTTTGTAAATATAAAGTTTCTCCTCTCTGGTTGTAGTAACATTTAAAAAAATACTTGAAAGTTATAAAGTTTAATCATTTGCTCTTCAGAGGGACCTGAGCATCCTTCTGCATGAAGGTTGGTCACCAGATACAACAATCAGTTCAGAAAACAAATGGAATTTTGTCCTTCATTCCTGAAGGGATTGTGTTTAAAAGCAGAGGTTATTTTCCAGCTGTATTTGGGTGCTGGTGAGGCCACACCTGGAGTACTCCATGTAGTTTTTATCTCCTTAGTTGAGAAAGGATGTACTGGCACGAGATGGGGGTGCCGAGGATGTTAACTAGGTTGACTAGTTGAGGGGGTGGGCTAAAGAGAGACTGATTAGATTGGGATTATATTCATTGGAATTCAGAAGAATGGAAACATATAAAATAATGAATGGAATGGAGAAAATAGAAGTAGAGAGATGTTTCCATTGGCAGGTGAAGCTAGGACAAGAGGGCATCACCACAAGACTAGAGGCAGCAAATTTAAGACTGAATTGAGAAGGAACTTCTTGACCTCGATGGAATTCATTGCCCAGGGAAGTAGTTGATTCTAGTTCAGTAAACGTTTTTAAAGCTTGGTTAGATTTTTTTAAAAAGTAATTAATTAATGGACATGGTGAGAACCTGGGTAAATGTGGTGCCAAACAATTGGGCTGTTTTCTCCTTGATGGTGTCAAGCTTCGTCAGTGTCGTTGTGGCTAACTCATTCAGGCAATTGGCGAGTATTCCATCTCACTCCTGACTTGTGCCTTGCAGATGGTGAACATGCTTTGGGAAGACAGGAGGTGAGTTACTTGCGCAGTATTCCTAGCATCTGATCTGCTCTTATGTTTATGTAGCGAGTCCAGCTGAGTTTCTGGTCAATGGTAACCCCAAGTGTGTTAATAGCGTGGTGGGGAGGGGGGAGGAATTTAATGACAAATATGCTGCTGAATATTAAGTGGTTGTATTGCTTCTTAGAGGTGATGGTAATTGTCTGGCATCTGTGTACTGCGAGTGTTACTTGTCACTTGTCAGCCCAAAGCTGGATATTGTCCAGACCTTGTTGCATTTTGGCATGGACTGCTTCCGTACCTGAGCATTTGCAAATGGTGCTGAGCATTGTGCAGACATTGTCGGATATCCCCACTTCTGACCTTATGATGGAGAGAAGGCCATTCATGAAGAAGCAGAAGATTTTTGGACCTAGGTTTCATCCGGAGGGCTACTGAAGATGTTACCTAGTATGGTGACGAAACGTCTGAAAATGAACATTCCAGCTCAAGGAGCAAACCTACATTCACATTATCCTGAGGGACTACTGCAGAGATATTATGGAACTGAGATGACTGACCTCCAACAACAATGACCGTTTTCCTATCTGTCAGGTATAACTCCAATAATGAAGTACTTGCTCGCAATATCCTTTTTGCTTGGGATCCTTGATGCCAAATTTAAAAGAATGCAGCCTTGATTTCAAGTGCTGGAATTCAGTTCATTTTTCTATGTTTGAACAAAAGCTGTGTTGATGTCAGGAGCTGAGTGGTCCTAGTTGAATCCAAGCTGGGCGTCACTGAGCAGGTTATTGCTGAGCAGGTGCTGCTTGACAGCACTGTTGATGAGTCCTTCCATCACTTTATTGATGATGGAGATTAGAATGATGAGGCGGTATTTCTGGGTTGAATTTGCCCTGGGTTTTATGTACAGAACATACTTGAGCAGATTTTTTTCCCCATTGTTGCATTCACTTTTGCACTAGGGTTCATCATCCATCTTGATGGGATTTTTGAGTGGTTTATCTGTTGGGGCATGACATTACAGATTGTGCTGGAGTATAGTTCTTCTGCTATTGATGGATCACAGCGTCTTATGGATGCTCAGTCTTGAGTTGCTAGATCTGTGGGAAGGCTGTGCCATTTAGCATGGTAACAGTGCCACACAACACAATAGAGTTTATTCTCAATATGACCGTGAGACTTTGCCTACTCAACGACAGTGCAGTGGTCAGTTTTACCGATGCTGTCATGGACAGATGTACCTGCAGTTGGTATATTTTTTTCCCTCTCTTTCATTCCCTCACTACCTTCTGCAGACCCAATCTAGTAGCTATGTCCTTTAGGACCCGACCAGCGTGATCAGTAGTACTGCTGCAAAACCACACTTGGTGGTCGACTTTGAAATTCCTCAGCCAGAATACACTTTGTGCCCTTTTCACAGTCAATGCTTTCTCCAAGTGTTGTTCAACGTGGAAGAGTACTGATTCAACTGAGGAATGACGTTACATGGTAATCAGTAAGGCTGCTTTGCCCACGTTTACTTCAAAGTCATGGGACTTCATAGGGTCCAGAGTTAATTTTGGGGACTCACAGAGCAACTACCTCCAGAATGTATCGCACTGAGCTGCCCTCTCTGCTGGATCGGTCCTGACCTTGGGCCAGAACATATCCAGTGATGGTGATGGTGGTGTCTGGGGTATTTCTGAAAGGTGTAATTTCGTGAGCAAGACTATGTCAGGCTGTTGCTTCACTAATCTGTAAGGCGGTTGTCCCAATATTGGCACTAAGCCCTCAGATGTAAGAACATAGAACATAGAACTGTACAGCACAGAACAGGCCCTTCAGGCCACGATGTTGTGCCGACCATTGATCCTCAAGTAAGGTAAACCTAACGTACGAACCCTCAAATGTCTGTGACCATATGCATGTCCAGCACTCTCTTAAAAATCCCAATGACCTCGCTTCCACAACAACTGTTGGCAATCCATTCCGTGCTCTCACAACTCTCTGCGTAAAGAACTCGCCTCTGACATCCACTCTATAATTTCTGCCAAGCGGCTTTAAACTATGACCCCTCCTGTTAACAATTTCTGCCCTGGAAGAAAGTCTCTGGCTACCAACCTTATCTATCCCTCTCATTATCTTGATCACCTCAATTAGGTCCCCTCTCTTCCTTGTTTTTCTCCAAAGAAAAATGTCCGAGCTCAGTCAACCTCTCTTCGTTAGATAAGCCCTCCATTCCAGGCAGCATCCTGGTAAACCTCCTCTGAATCCTCTCCAAAGCATCCACATTTTTCCTATAATAGGGCGACCGGAACTTGATACGGTATTCCAGGTGCGGTCTAACCAAAGTTTTATAGAGCTGCAACAAGATCTCACGACTCTTACACTCAATCCCCCTGTTAATGAAAGCCAAAACCCCATATGCTTTCTTAACAACTCTGTCCACTTGGGTGGCAATTTTAAGGTATCTATGTACCTGCACACCAAGATCTCGCTGTTCATCCACATTACCAAGAATCCTGTCTTTAATCCTATAATCAACATTCATGTTCGACCTTCCAAAATGCATCACTTCGCACTTATCCAGGTTGAACTCCACCTGCCACCTCTCAGCCCATCTCTGCATCCGGTCAATGTTACTCTGCAGCCTTTATACTGTCCTTTATACTGTCAACGACACCTCCAACTTTTATGTCGTCTGCAAACTTGCTAACCCATCCTTCAATCTCCTCATTCAAGTTATTAATACAAATTACAAAGGGTAGAGGCCCAAGAGCAGAGTACTGTGGAACACCACTCACCACTGACTTGCAGGCAGAATACTTTCCTTCCACTGCCACTCGCCTGTCTTCTGTCGACCAGCCAACTCTGTATCCGGACAGCTAAATTCCCCTTTATCCCATTCCTCCTGACTTTCTGAACGAGCCTACCATGGGGAACCTTTTCAAATGCCTTGCTGAAGTCCATATACATCACATCTACCGCTCGAGCCTCATCAATTTGTCTAGTAACATCCTCAAAGAACTCAATAAGATTTGTGAGGCATGACCTGTCCCTCACAAAGCCGTGCTGACTGCATTTAATGAAGCCATGCTCTTCCAGATGGTCATAAATCCTATCCCTCAGAATCCTTTCCAACACGACAGATGACAGATGTGAGACTGACTGGTCTGTAATTGCCGGGGATTTCCCAATTTCCTTTCTTGAAGAGAGGAATTAATTTGCCTCCCTCCAGTCCTCAGGTACGAATCCTGTGGAGACCAAGCGTGCAAAGATTTTCGCAAGCGGCGCAACAATCACATTTCTCGCTTCCCAAAGCAGCCGGGGCCAAATCTAGTCTGGCCCTGGCGACTTGTCGATCTGAATGTTTGTCAAAATTTTCAGCACATCAGCTTCCTCAATCTCTATCCGTTCCAGCATGTTTACCTGCTCCTCAATGGTTTCATTCACTACAAGGTCCTTTTATTTAGTTAAGACAGAAGCAAACAACTCATTTATGGCTTCCCCTACCTCCTCAGACTCGAGGAGTTCCCTATGCTATCCCTGATCGGCCCTACTATTTGTTTGATTATTCTCTTATTCCTCACATACGTGTAAAACGCTTTTGGATTCTACCTAATCCTTCCTGCCAAGCCTTTTTCGTGCCCTCTACTGGCTCTCCAGACAATTTTTGAGCTCCTTCCTCGCCTGGCTGTAATTCCCTAGAGCTAAGGAAGACCCTTGCTTCCTCCACGTTACGTAAGCTGCCTTCTTTCTTTTGACGAGAAGCTCCTCCGCTCTTGTCATCCAAGGTTCCTTTATCTTACTCCTTCTTGCCTGTCTCAGAGGAACACATTTATGCATCACTCGCAACAGCTGTTCCTTAAACAGTCTCCACATGTCTATAGTGCCCTTTCCATAGAACAATTGCTCCCAGTCCATGTTTCCCAACTCACGTCTGAAAGCATCATGTTAGTAAGAAGGGCTTTACAGGTTCGACAGTAATGTTTCCAAATGACTTTTTCGGTGGTCAGATCGATACCTGTTGGTCCACACGGTTTTATTTCTTTGAGATTTTGTATAGATTGATATAACTGAATGACACGCTAGACCATTTCAGAGGGCGATTGAGAGTCATCACATTGCTTTGGGTCTGGAGTGAGGATAAACGATTACTTTATTGGAGGATTTTAGTGAACCAAATGGATTTTTTTCTGACAATCGGGAATGATTTCATTCTCATCAGTGTATTCTTATTTCCAGCTTTTTAAAAAATTACTGAATTGAATTTCCACCATCTGCATTGGTGGGATTCGAACCTGGGTCCACAGAACAAGAGCTGAATTGCTGGATTGATAATCTAGCGATTATACCATGAGGCCTACTTGGAACCACATGTTGTACTCAGCTGCTATTTCTTGTGTTGCCCTGTTTTTATTTCATTGCTTATGTTTATCTGGATGCTCATCCTTCAATAAATCCTGATTGAAATACACCGTTATGAACGTCTTCTGGACTGCTCGAATTTCATTCAGTCTATTTTGTTTGCAAGACATTTCAAGGCAGCTGTACATCAGAGAAGAACAGGAGGAGGTAATGGGTGATTGTGCACTGTACCTGTCACCGGACCACCTTATCTGTCCAGCCACCTAAAGTATTTATTGTGGGTAAGAGAACCGCCGAATTATTATAACACCGATGGAGGTCTGTCAACCCATTGTGGGGTCACAAGCACTTCAACTGCACAATTGGAGGTACAGTGCATGGAGATAGATGGTGTGAGAGAGAAATAAACAGATGTTGTGGTTCTGTTCGCCGAGCTGGGAATTTGTGTTGCAGACATTCCGTCCCCTGTCTCGGTGACATCCTCAATGCTTGGGAGCCTCCTGTGAAGCGCTTCTGTGATGTTTCCTCCGGCATTTATAGTGATTTGTCTCTGCCGCTTCCGGTTGTCAGTTCCAGCTGTCCACTGCAGTGGTCGGTATATTGGGTCCAGGTCGACGTGCTTATTGATTGAATCTGTGGATGAGTGCCATGTCTCTAAGAAAAACCTGATTGTTCTCTCAAATCTTCTCACAAACTTTGAAGAAATAAACAGAGAAAAAGAAAGTGAAGTGAGATAAACTGAGAGAGAATAGAAAGGGGAGCAATTGACTGAGTGGGGGAGGAAGAGGTGTTAGATGAGGGTGAAGTCAGATAGATCAGAAGATAGCATGAGGGTAGATAAATACGGACAGAAAGAAGTTTGAGGTTTTATTTCGAAATTCCTCTGAACTGCAAGCCCTATGTCTGGGTGCCATACTCTGTGACCTCTGGCAGTCATTCCAGATCATTTATTTCCAATAATATCACAGAGCTGGGTTACTGACAGCTAAACAGAACCCAATAGATCAGTAGATTACTTCCATGGCGAAGGTGGATTTTTTAAAATAAACTGTACCATGAGCAGCAGGAAATGATAATCCCATCCAACACTCTCACCCCATCTCCAGATACTGTGTGAGAGACTGGGCCAGAGACTCTCAGTGAGGGGTATCACTGACAGAGGGGAAATCAGCATCTCCGCTGTGGATCAAATAATGATTGATAAAGTTTGCACAGCACTTTCCTAGTTTTCTAATCCACATTTCAATTCATATAGCTCCATATCAGGAGTGCATTTTAACAATCTTATCTCTTTGTACTTTGCATATTTTGGTCTGTATAGAAAATTATTTTTTCCCTATATTTTGTATTGCATAAATGCATTTCATTAATATTGTCTCTGCTAATTTCACATTGTGGATGTATCCTTGTATCTGTTCTTCATATGAGTTATAAAGAGTAACGTTCCAATACTGATAACTAGGGAACATCATTGTACCTCTTCCTAGTTTGAACAGCCATGTCCCCCAGTACTCTCCATCTTCTGTCTTTTCCCCAATGTCATAATTCCCCAGTCAGTAAATTATACTTCATCACATTTCCTTAACATTGATAACATCAACACTCACGCTTGCCCTCTCTGATTCTGGAATAACAATCTGAATTGTATTTGTCACGTACAATTCTCTGTTAACATATACATGCCGTTTGATTGTTATAAACTCAAATTGTCTTAGGCACATGTTGCCATCAGATCATGGAAAGAAGATTTTCTCTCAATGTTTTACTGATTTTGCAATGGCTGATCAGTAATTATCGGATTTATTTTTCCATTTATGAGCAGAGAAGCATGTTTATGTTCAGTTAAACCTCTGGCATTACCTCTATATCCAAGGCAGACTTGAATGTTCACACACAATCAATCTGCCATCTCCAACATTCCTTCCTTCAGTCACACTCACATATCACATCCAGAATGCATAAATGTTCAAAGTTATTTTGAATTTTAGTAAAACAGTATTAAATTGAAAGGGGTTAGCGGGAGCTATTTGTTCAGTGATTGTGATTATGCGAGTCTCCATGAATACTATGAGTCCCTACAGAGTTCCCCTCTTCTATCAATAAGGGAATACGTTCAATATGTTATCCAATTGTATGAGCGGGAGCATCACCCACACGAGTAACAGGGATCAGCAGCTTCAGAGAGAGAAGGAGGAGAGATCAGAACCTGAGAACAATATACTGGAGTGTTCCAACAATGGATCAGGATCTGAGAACATTTTAATGAAAATTTCCAGCAATGGACAGGAGTTTATCCTGGGGTCTTTTTTGGCTTTCCCAGCCTTGGATATCATTAGCACCGCGGATTGAAGATGTACTGATGGTTATTCAAGCTGGTTACTATGCTATCCTTGCTATAGTTGGTGTTCCTGGTAAGTCACTCAATTTGTCTAGTGAAACGGTCTGAACTGAGTTGGTGGTCATGATATGTAAACTTTGGAATGGTGCTAGTCAATGTTTTCATTTCCAATCAAAGATTCCATTCCTTACAAATTATAACTAGCAACTGATTATTTACAAATTACGCACCAATATGCGAGGATGTAAAAGACTGTGCTCCTTGATTAATTTTCTCCTGCATAAGTTTACATTTCCATACCCTCCCCACTTACCAATCCTGTCCTGTACCACCATTGTGACATCCCAGTCTCGTCCTCAACCACAGTACAACTCCTGAATAAACCATCGTTTGTGCCTTTGTTCATCTCTGCATACAGCTGTTTCAAATCCCTTTTTACCACGTGTCCATTGCAAAATAATTGCACTTGAGATGTTTACATTGTTCTCTGCACAGAAGTAGAAAGATGGGAAGACAGTGTAATCATAATCAAGAGGCACAGAATAATAATCTGTTGATATCGGCTTGCCTCATGCCCATTAGAGAAGGCAATGTGTCATTCTTCCCTGGTCAGGTCTTTGTGTGACTGTAAACCCACAGCACTGTTTTTTACTCTTTACTATGCTCTGGAACAGCTGAACCAGCCACTCAGTTCAAGGTCGGCATAACATGCCGGCCTGATCAGGGCTGCACACATCCCGCGAGGGCAGATTAACAGGAAAGATGACTCCCTTCCTCTGCCTGTATCCCATATTCCTGCAGCTGATTTCTATTCAGGTATGTGACCATTCACTGCTTTAGATGGATTCTTTGTGATTGAGTCTCTCCCCTAGGGTGACGTCCATCTGAATAAGCACCTCTGCTGCTGGCTTTATTGATGCTAACCTATAGATGTAAGAATGTTTTAAATTCCACATCAGTGGCAGTGCATTTTAAATGAATGATTTACTATTTCGCACAAATGAAACGGAGCCAGCTAAGTGAGGGAAATGAATTATTGCGATCAAACCAGAGAGTGTTGTTGAGGCAGTATTTGGGGCATTGTGGACAGATGTTCTCTCCTTTATAAGGTATGAGCTCCTTAGCACAGAGAGAGTGAACATTGGTTCCACCAGATTAATCCCTGCGATGATGGCACCACGAGGAGTGAATGAAGTTTGATCGGGAGCACTGTGAGAGAATACGAGGTGATTGCATTGAGCACTGAGTGGGATGAACAATCACTCCTTATATTCTAAACAGACAATAAGATGGTGATAAACTCCATGTCTGCTGTTTCACTCAGGATGCATGATTCTGGAAAGCTTAAGTGCCTCCGAGGACGTTACACCCTCCCACCCAACCCCCACTCCCCACGGCGATTGACAAAGTAGGAGGTCCAGGTTTTGAATTAAACTCTCCCCAAATTAATAGAGTGCAGTTGGTGTGTGATCCTGCACTGAATGTCATATTATCCAAAACCCTGACAGCAGCCACAATACTTTCATTCTATAACAGTTAACTATTCCCATTAGCTTCAGACCTTCATGAAGAACATGAATCCATCTTCTCGGAGATGCAAGGTGCCTCCTTGAGGTTTAAACTATAAGACAATAAGACATAGGAGCAGAAATTAGGCCATTTAGCCCATCGAGTCTGCACCACCATTCAATCATCGCTGATAGGTTTCTCAATCCCATTCTCTGACCTTCTCCTTGTAACCCTTCATTCCCTGGATAATCAAAATCTTATCTATCTCCGTCTCAAATATACTTAATGACCTGGTCCCCACAGCCTTCTGTGGCAATAAATTTCAAAGATTCGCCATTCTCTGGTTAAAGACATTTCTCCTTATCACTGTTCTAAACGGTGTTCCCTTTCATCTAAGGCTGTGCCCTCGGCTTCTAGTCCAATGGAAACATCTTACCAACATCCACTCTGTCCAGGTCATTCAGTATTCTGCATGCTTCCGTTACAATCCCTCTCATCCTTGTAGACTTTATCGAGTATAGACCCAGAGTTCAAATATACCTCATACGATAAGCTTTTCATTCCTACGAACATTCTCATGAAGATCTTGTCAACACACTCCAGGGCCAGTACATCCTTCCTGAGATATGGGGCTCAAAATTACGCACGCTATTCCAAATGTGGTCTGATCAGAGCCGTATACAACCTGTTTTACATTCAATTCCTTTCATAATAAATGCCATCAATAATAAATGCAATTGCACTCCAAAGTACTGCCTCAACCTGCAAGCTTACCTTGAGAGAACACTACACTAGAACTCCCAAGTCCCTTTGCACTTCAGATTTCTGAATTTCCTCCACATTTAAAAAAATCGAGAGCATGCCTCTATTCTTCGTGCCAAAGTGCATGATCTCACACTTTGCGACGTTGGAATACATCTGCCAATCTCTTTACCTTCCAAATCCTTCTTCAGCCTCTCCGTCTCCACAATACGACCTGTCTATTCGCCTATCTTTGCATCGTCGGAAAACCTAGCCAGAGTGCCCTCAATTCCCCTATCTAGATTGTTAACATAACGATTGAAAAGTTACGATTCCAACACTGAGCCTTGTGGAACGCCACTTGTCACTGGCTGCCAACCTGATAAGGACTATTTTATCCCCACTCTGCTTTCTGCCATACAGCCAAGCTTCTATCAAAGCCACTACGTTGCCTCTAGCACCACGGACCCTTATCGAACTCAGTCATCTCTTGTGTGACACCTTGTCCAAGGCCTTCTTGAAGACCAGATGGATAACATCCATTTGCTGTGCTTGATCGAGCCTGCTCATTTCGTCTTCAAAGAATTCCAACCGATTTGTCAAGCCTTACCTTCCTTTGATGAAACCATAGCGACTTTGCCCTATTTTACCAAACACTTCCAAGTATTTAGAAATCTCATCCTTCACAATGGATTTCAGGGTCTTACCCACAACCGAGGTTAAGCGATTCATTGTGGATTTTTGTATCTTTCCTTACTCTCTTGTTAAAATGGGTTTCATGTTAGTGGATTTCCAGTTTTCTGACATTATTCTTTAGTCTAGTGATTCCTGAAAGATCACTACGATCGCCTCCATTCCCTCTTCAACTATCTCCCTTATAACACTGGGATGCAGTCCATCTGGTCAAGGTTATGTCACCACCTTCGGCCCATTAAATTTTTTCTAGCTTGTTCTCCATGTTGGTTGCCATCACACTCAGCTCTGGTCCCTCAATCTCTTGAATGTTTAATGTATTACTCGTGTCTTCCACCGTCAAGGCTGATGCAAAGTAATTATTCAGTTCCTTGGCCATTTTCTCATTCCCCACTACTATCTCTCCAGTTTCACCTTCCAGCAGTCCAATGTTCACTTTTGCCGCTCTTTTGTACTTTATATATCGAAAGAAACTGTTACAGTCGTCTTTCATATTACCCTCATACTAAATAATCTCCCTCCTTATTTTATTTTGTTTGTCCTCTGTTTTATCTTTGTAAGCTTCCCAATCCTCAGGTTTCCACTGCACTTTGCCACATTATATCATTTCTCTTTTGCTTTTATGCTATACTTGGCTGCCTCGTCCTCCCTATACTATGCCTCTTTTCCTCTTGATAAATCTCTGCAGTACCCTGAATTGCTCCAAACATCTCCTGCCATTGCTGTTGCACCGTCTTTCCTGCTGGGCCCAGTTAATTCTACCCAGCTCCTCCCTCATGTCTCTGTAATTGCCTTTATTCAGCGGTAATACCATAACTACTGATTCTAACTTCTCCATCTGAAATCGCAGAATAAGTGCAATCATATTATGATCACTGCCTCTTACGATTTCTTTCACGTTAAGCTCCCTCCTCTAATTCGCCTGTGCAAACTGCTCCAAAAAGCCATCTCATAGACTCTTCACAAACTCATTTTCTTGCGAACCACTACCATCTGAATTCCCAGTCCACTTGCATAATGAAATCCCACATGATCACTGTAATTTTGTCTTTCCTACAGATATTTCTTGCTCCTGGTGTATCTTGCACCCCACTCCCTGTATATGACTCCAATTGCATTTTTTCTCCTTTTTGATTCTTCAATTCTACCCGACAGATTCTACACCATCTGATATTACTTCATTTCCTATCATTGATTATTGATGCAATTCCATTCTTATTAATGATACAACTCTATCTCTCTGCCCACCTGCCTATATTTTCGACAGGATGAATATTCTTGAATATTTAGCTCCTAATCCTGATCCTCTTGCGGCGATATCACTGTAATGCCCACCATGTCGTACCTGCCAATTTGTGAATGAGTCACAAGCGTATTTACCTTATTCCTTATACTGCATGCGTTGCAATATAATAGTTCAGTCGCGCTTCTCATTGTCATTTGTTTGTCCAGCCGTTGGTACCTACACAGACCCTGACTAGTGGATCAATCCCCGCCCACTCCAAGTTCTTGTGCAGCCCAGATGACATATCCCAAACCCAAGCACCAAGTAGGCAACACAACCTTCAGGGCTCTCAATCCCAGTCACAGAGAACAGTAACTATGTCTCTAACTATACTATCCCCAGTTTTATTGGGCGGCATGGTGACACAGCAATGCTTCTTCAAAGTGCTAGGAACTCGGGTTCAACCTCTGGACCCTGTCTATGAGGACTTTGTAAATTCTCCCCATGTCTGCATTTGGAACATTAACTCTTTCATCTCACCACATTCTGTCTCTGTGTTTGTTTCGGATTTCGACCATCTGCCGTATTTTTTGCTTTTGTTCGACGGAGAAATTCAGTAAATGTGACAGGTATTTGTACAAGTAGCTGTGCTTCGCGGGTTCCCTGGGTGTTTAGGAATCTTGCCCAGCCACTTGCGTGTGTGCAGTGTCCCTGGATACCCATTCCATCCCTTTTAGTCCCTCAATCAATTGTCACTACGCGCAAACTTTCCTTGTGCCACTCCTGGGACTCCCCAGACCCCATTGCCTGGCACTGGATACTCTGCAAATATATGGTCCATATGTATACCTTGTCCAACAGGTTTAGTGGCAGGGATAGATATCAGCTCCTCTGGTCATTGGACTGATTCAGTGGACTCCACTTTCCTGAGGTCACACTTAAGTTTTTATTATCACGTCTATCCACTTTAAAGAAAAGGCCTTGCTGGAGTTCTGCTGAAAGGATATTTGAATTTTGGAGACACTAGAATATGTCACGTGCGAATGAGATTAGAAATAGGAAGGTAGCACAGTGAAATACATGGACAAACAGCTGGCGAGGGAAGAGGGCGCGGGGGGGGGGGGGGGGGGACAGCACTTCTGATATGTGGATCATTGGGATTCCCGGGTAAGTAGGATATGCACAAGAATGACGCAATCTTCTGGCAGGTCGGTTTGCTATTTTCTTTTAGGAGGGTTTAAACTAGTGTTTGGCGGTGGTGGGTGGGTTCGGCGGGAGGGGTGTGGGAAACCACAGCAGGAGGTCAACAAGTACAGTGATGAGGAGGAGTTGGAGATTAAAACCAGCACAGCTAGGACCAAAAGCAAGCAGGCAGAGGGTAATGAACACAATGGACCTGGCAGTCTGAAGTTTGCTGATTTTAATGTGAGGAGTCTGTTTGTTTGAACAAATATTTCAATGCTGCTGCATTTCAGAAAAAAGGAGGAGAAAATGGTTAATTGTCCACTGTGTCCTTCACTGGACCAGCTTGTCTCTACAGGCACCTAAAGTGCTTATTGTGGGTCAGAGAAATTCAGAATTCCTACGGCACAGAAGGAGGCCATTCAGCCCACCATGCGTCGACGAGCTCTCCAACTTGACAACTTGAAAATAAAGAGAATGATCGGAGATAGACTGAGAGGAAGAGAGAGAAAGAAACAGAGAGAAAGCAAGTGAAGTGATATAAACAGAGTGGAGAGAAAACGGAGCGACAGAATGAGTGAGAGCAAGGGGTGTCAGATAAGTGTGAATTTAGATCAGGAGACAGCATGAGGAGAAATACAGAGAAACTTTATTTAGAAGCTGCCAGATACTGTAAGCCCTTTGTCTGGTGCTATAACCTGTGAGCACCATGCTTATACTTGCTGTCATCCCAGATCATTTATTGCCAATGACATCACAGAGCCGGAATTGCTGACAGCTAACCACAATCCAAAAGACCAATAGATTGGTTGCAGGGAGAAGGTGGATTAATTGAAATATTCTGGGCCATCATCAACTTGTATCCGTCTAGATACTGTGTGAGAAACAGGGCGAGAGAATCTCAGTGAGGGGAGTATTGACAGAGGAATCAGGGTCTCAGCTGTAGGTCAAATAATGATTGATAAAGTTTGCACTTCACTTCCATGATTTTGTAATACACATTCAATTTATATAGGGCCACATAGTAAGTGTATTTTCACAAACTTGTCTCTTTTTCGTTTTCATAGATTTGTATGTACAGAAAAGATTATTGGCCCTGTATTTTGTATTGAAAAAATACGTTTTATTACAGAGGAAGAAAGAACCTGTTCCGATGGGACAGCCTTCATCTGAACCGTGCTGTAACCAGAGTCCGAGTGAATCCTAACTAGGGCTGTAGACAGAGCTCTAAACTGATTTGGAGTGTGTGTGTGTGGGGTGGGGGTTCAGTTACAGGGTTTAATTAGAAAAGCCGAATTAAAAGAGGAGGTAAGAGTACAGAACTCAGGAGATGTTATTAAAATCGCCAGCACAGACACAGATAGGATAAAGCATCTGGAAATGTTTAACCATCAAACTTCAAGCACACTGGACAAACAAATTACAATGAGAAGCCGGACGGTTAATACAGGACTGAAGGGGTTATAACTGAATGCATGCAGCGTAAGGAATAGGGTAAGTGAGCTTGTGGCGCAATTTGAAATTAGCAGGTATGAGGTGATGGGCATTACGGAGAAGTGGCTGCAAGGGGATCAGGATATTTAAGGACATATATCCTATCGAAAAGATAGGCAGATAGAGGGAGTGGATTTGCATTATTAATACGAAATGAAATTAAATCAATAGAAAGGAAGGACGTAAGGTCAGATGGTGCAGAATCCACGTGGGTAGAATTGAGGAACCACAAAGGTAAGACAACCGCAGTTGGATTCTTTTACAGTGCTCCAAAGAGTCGTGAAGAGCTGGGGGACAAGACACGACAGGAGATAGAAAAGATGCATGGGAAAGGAAAAGTACAGTGACCATAGGGGGTTTCAATATGCAGGTGGAATGGGAAAATCAGATTGGCAGTGGTTCGCAAGAAAAGGAATTTGGGCAATGTCTATGAGATGGCTTGTTGGAACAGATTGTGGTGGAGCCCCCTCGGGAACAGATGATACTGGATTTAATGATGCAGGTTAGATAAGGAAGCTTCAGCTGAAAGAAAACTTCGGAAGCAGTGATCAGAATATAATTGTAATTATTCTGCAATTTGAGAGAGAGAGAAGATAGAATGAGAGGAAAAAGTATTTCAGCTGAATAAAGGCAACTACAGAGGCATAAGGGAGAAGTTGGGTAGGATTGACCGAGAGACGGGTATAGCAGGAAAGACAGTGGAAGAGCAATGGCAGGTGATTCCAAGATTAATTCAGAAGACACTGCAGAGATTCATGCTGAGGGATAGAGACATGGTAGAGGGAGGATGATTCTGGATTAGTGTTGCTGGAAGAGCACAGCAGTTCAGGCAGCATCCGAGGAGCAGTAAAATCGACGTTTTGGGCAAAAGCCCTTCATCAGGAATAAAGGATTGGATGAGGCAACCACGGTTGTCGAAGGAAGTCAGGGATTGCATACAAGCAAAAGACCATGCATATAGTGTGGTGAAGGCCAGTGGGAAACTAGAGAATTGGAAAACTTATAAAGACCAACAGAGGGCAAAAAAGGAGGGAGGAGATTAAATATAGGGGTAAGTGAACTCGCTATATAAAGGAGACTGTAAGAGGTTCTTTCGATATATAAAGTTCAAAGGAAAGGTAAAAGTAATAATGGATACTGGAAAATGATGCTGGAGAGAGAGTAGTGGGAAACAAATAAATGGATGAGGAACTTTGCATCAGTCTTCAAGAGGGAAGACATGAATAATTTCACAAAAGTTGAAGAGAGTGAGAGGGCAGAGCTGAGTATGGTGGCCATCATCAAGAAAAACATGTTAGAAAACTTAATGGCCTGAATGTGGCTAAATCACCTGGACCAGTTGGACTACACCCCAGCCTTGTAAGGGAGATAGCTGAAGAGGTAGTGCAAGTGTTAGTGGTAATCTTTCAGGAATGACTAAAATCATTGGACTAAAATTGCTAACAAGACATCCCATTTAATAAGGGAGTTAAACAGAAAATGGAAAATTACAGACTGATTAGTTGTGGGTAACAACCTGGAATCCATCGTAAAGGATGGGAATTCTGAATACTTGGAGGTCTTTGGTAAAATAGGACAGAGTCAGCATGGTTCCATCAAGAGGAGGTCAGGCTTGACAAACCAGTTAAAATTCATTGAGGGAGTAACGAGCAGATTAGACCAAGAAGAACAATAGATGTTATCCGCCTGCTCCTCAAGAATCCTTTGACAAGGTGCCACACAGGAGGCTATTGAGAAAGGTAAGGGTCCATGGTATTAGAGGCAAGGTGCGAACATGGATAGTAGCCTGGCTGTCTGACAGAAAGCAGAGAGTTGGGATAAAAAAGTCGTTCTCAGGATGGCAGTCAGGGACAAGTGGTGTTCCACAAGACTCAATGTTGGGGCCACAACTTTTCCCTTTATGCATTAAGGATTTACATGAAGGAACTGAGGGGATTCTGGCTAAGTTTTCAAACAGTGCAAAGATAGATAGAGGGGCAGGTAGCATTGAAGAGGTGGTTAGGCTGCAGGAGGGTGCTCTAGCGCATCTCCTCAACTTCCCAAACCTCCGCCCTTGATCTACACCCTTCCAACTACAACAAGGATAGAACCCCTCTGGTGCTCGCCTTCCTTCCCACCAACTACAGGATACAACGCATCAACCTCCGCCATTTCCGCCACCAACAGTCAGACCCCACCACGAGATGTATAATTCCCTCCCCATCCATATCAGCAGAGAACATTCCCTTCACAACGTACTCGTGAGGTTCACGCCCACCCCCCCCACCCCCACCCAGCCACTTCCACTCCTGGCACTTTCTTTGCCACGACAAGAGGTATGAAACCTGTGTCAACACTCCCTCCTCACCTCCATCCAAGACCCCAAAGGATCCTTCCACCTAAGGTAAAGAACATCCTGTGCATCCAAACACCACATCTACTCTGTCCATTGCGCCTGGTCTCCTCTCCATTGGTGAGACAGGACATCAACTTGCAGAACGGTTCAGGTAACACTCTCGGACATACACACCCAACAACCCCACTTCCCTATCCTTGAATACTTCAACTCTCCCTCCCACTACAACAAGGACATGCACGTTTTTGGCTTCCTCCACTGCCAATTCCAAGCCAGCATTCGTCTGGAGGAAGAACGCATCACCTTCCACCGAGGAACCCTCCAAACACACTGTATCAAGGGCAATTTCACCAATTTACTCATCTTCCCTCCCACCACCTTATCCCAGGTCTAACCCTCTAGTTCAGTACCGCCCTCTTGAAATGTCCTATCTGTCCATCTTCCTTCCCATTTATCCACGCCACCTTCCACTCTGAACTATCACTATCACCACCCACCTTCATCTAGCTATCGTTGTCCAAGCTACCTTCCTCCCAGCCCCAGCCCCAGCCCCAGCCCCTCCCATTTATCTCTCAGCACACTTCCGCCCAACCACCTCGTTCCTGATGAAGACTTTATGCCTGAAACATCGAATCTCCTGCTCCTCGGATGCCATCTGGCTGGCTGCGCTTTTCTCGCACCACACTCTTTGACTCTGATCTCCAGCATCTGCGGTCCTCACTTTCTCCTACTGAAGGATTTGTACAGGTTAGGGGAGTGAGCAAATTTGTGGCAGATGGAGTATAACGTGGGCAAGTATGACATTATGCACTTTGACAATAAGAATACAGGCATGGACTATTTTCTAAATAGCGAGCACGTTCAGAAGTCAGAAGTGCAAAAAGTCGAGTGAGTTCCAGTCCAGGAGTCTCGAAAGGTAATCTTGCAGGTTGTCGATAGTTATGAAGGCAAATACAATGATGACATTTATTTCAAGAGGGCTTGAATATAAATGCAGGGATGTACTTCTGAGCCTCTATAAGGCTTTGGTCAGGCCACATTTGGATTGTTGTACACAGTTTTGGGCCCCATATCTCAGGAAGAATGTACTGGCCCTGGAGCATTTTCCAAGGGGAATCACGAGAATGGTCCCAGGAATGGAAAGTTTAACATATGAAGAATATCTGAGGGCTCTGTAATAGAGTTCAAAGGATGTTAGGAGGTCTACTTGAAACTTACAAGATACTGAATGGACTGGACAGAGTGGATTTTGATAAGATATTTCCAAGGGTAGGAGAGACTAGGTCCCGAGGAGACAGAGTAAAGAGAAAACCTTTTAGAACAGAGATACAGACGAACCTCTTCAGCCAGAGATTGGTGAAACCATGGAACTCACTGCCACAGAAGGCTGTCAAGGCCAGGTAATTGAGAATATTTAAGAGTGAGGCAAATAGGTTCTTAATTGTAAAGGGGATCAAGGGTCACAAGTATAAAGCGGGAGAATGGGGTTGAGAAGCTTACCAGCCATCATTGAATGGCAGTGAGGCACAATGGGCTGAATGGCCAAATATCTGCTCCAATGTCTTCTGGCCGTATGGTTAATATTGGCTCTCCACATTCCTCATTGGAGATGCATCCTGGAATTTGATCTTCACATGATTGATGAAGAATAAAATTCCAATACTGATGGATGGGAAATATCATGTTCACTCCCTCCAGTCTCAGCAGCCATGACCCCAATATCATAATCACACTGCAATTGAAATCCTGTGAAATTTACTTAATCACAGTTGATTGACATCCATAACATTAACAGCATGACCCTCACTTGCCCTCTCTGATCCTCGAATAGACATCTGAATTGTGTATCACGTCATATTCTCTGTGAACATATCCATGCCAATTGTCTGTTATAACTCATGTCGTCGTAGGCAGATTTTCCTGTCAGATTACGGACTAGAAAAGTTCTTTCCATATTTTACAGACATTAAAATCACTGATCAGTAGCAAGAGACTCTATGTTTCCATTTATAAACGGAGAAACTTCTTTATGTTCTGACAATCCTTTGACATTACTCCCATATCTAAGGAAGATTGAATGATTACATACAATAAATCTACCATCTCAAATATTTCGTCCCTCTCTTCACCCCACACACACATATCCCATGCCAAATGTGTAAATTTTGAACGTTCGTTTGAAATTTAATGAAATCAATATTGAATTCACAGGGGTCAACTGGAGCAATTTGTTCAGAGACTGTGATTAATGTCAATCTCCGTGGAGAGGGGAGGAGAGATCAGAATCTGAGAACATTAGACTGGAATGTTCCAACAATGGACAGGAGTTTATCCTCGGGTCTTTACTGGCTTTCTCTGCCTTGGATATCATTAGTATATCGGATCCAGGATTTCCTTTGGATTATTCAAGGTGGTTACAATCCCATCCTCACGAGAGTTGATGTTCCTGGTAAGTCATTATATTTGTCTACTATACCGGGTTGATCTGAATTTCTGCTCATGATGTATAAATTTTGGAAAGTGCAAGTCAATGTCTTCAGTTCCAAACAAAAATTCATTTCCTTATAAATTATAACTAACAAACTACTATTATTAAATTACTCACTGATATGCGAGAAGGAAGCAGACTGTTCTCAAACTCCATGATCCATTTTGTCCTTCACAGATTTACATCTCCATGTCCTCCACATTCACCAATCCTGTTCAATACCACCATCGTGATATACTAGTCTCTTCCGCAGTCTCAGTGCAACTCCTGAATGAACCATGATTTGTGTCTTTGTTTAATCCGCATGCAACAGTTTTAAGTTCCTTCTAACCACATGTCTGTCACTAAACAATTGCTCTTGAGAATGTTTAACTTGATCTCTGCACATACAGGACGACAGTTTATGATGGTCAAGCCATTGACACATAATCTAGAACCACATAATAATTGTCTGTTGCCATCTCATGAAGGAAATTGGGGGAACTTAAAAGCAACCATTATCATTTGTTATACTAAAACATCTGCTTGCCTCAAGTACGTTCGGGAAGTCAATGTGTCATGTTTCCCTGGTTGGGTTTCAGCGTGACTTCTGTGATGAACGTGTGGGTGTACTTTACCTTTAAGAGAATTAAAAGCCAGCAATAACTACCTGACGGCACCAAGTGTTCTGAAAAATAGATATAATTTAACCTTTGGTTGAACAACTCAAGTAGCTCATTGTCTCGAGCCAAAAAAAAATCAGCAAAACAATTTAAATTATAACCCAAAATACCCACCTCCAATCAAGTTTGAATTTAGTATATTGACAATCTTAAAGGCCAATAACACAATCCAATAGTTCGGGGGTACAAAACCGTGGAAAATTGAACAGTTGAGAGGAGAAATATCAAGCTACGAGCATACAAAGACTGCCTGAAAAATGCTCTCTTAAAGGTACTTTTATTGATTAGTATTTGGTGAAGCAGAATCCCCAAGAAGAAAAGAAGACAGGAAAATGGAGAACAACCGAAAGCTTCCTGGTTTTGAGATTAGAAGTTTTGTTTCGTAAATCTTAATTAGCAGTCTTATCGGACTAGTATTGTGGAGGGGGAAGATAAAAGATAGGTTAGAGGAAGACGTTGTAAACAGTCATTCGTTTATTATTCTCTGTTAAATTTTAAGAAATAAAGTTGTTAATTTTTACTTCAGAATTTGGACTCTAGAAGTATCACATATTACTGCATGGAATACATCTTTTCTCTGTTGCTGATTTTAATTAAGCAGGAGAATGTATCCTGTGTTGTAACACTACAAACCACCAGCAATGTGTTTTATTCTGTATTGGTCTGTGGAACAACTGCACCAGCCACTCAGTTCAAGATCAGCACAACATGTTGGCCTGACCAGGGCTGCATCCATCCTGTGAGAGAAGACTAAACGTAAAGATAGCTCCCTCTGCCTGTTTCCTGTATTCCTACAGTTCATGTCTCTTCAGCCAGGTGATCATCCCCTAATTTAGGTGTATTCAATCTCATTGAAGTTCTCCCTAAGAGTGATGCACATCTCCATACGCATCTCTGTTGCTCGCTTTATTGATGCTGACGTACAGGGACTTGTAAATTCCATGTCAGACGTAGGGCATGGAGAAGGAATGGCTTTTTGTGGCACAGGAAAGTAATGGCGATATCTAAGTGAGAGAAAAGGATTATTGCGATCATCCCTGAGAGTGTTGTTGAGGCAGTATTTGGGGTACTGTGGATAGACTTTCTCACAAATTTCACCAGACAAATCCCTGGGATGATGGCACCATGAGCAATGAGTGAAGCTCAGTGAGAGAATAAGAGATGATTGCATTGAACCTTAAGGGCGATGGACAATCACTCATGATGTTCTAAATAGCCACTGATACGGAGAAAAAATCCATGTTTTTTGTCATCCAGGTTACATGATTTTCGATAGTTTAAGAGCCTCTGTGAACGTTCCACCCAACTGCACTCACTCCCTTTTTCGATTAAGACAGAGAGAGAGTGGGGTGGGGGGGGGGGGGGGGGGGAGGTTCAGGCGATTGAATGGACTCTCCCAAAATTAATAGAGTTCAATTGGTGTGCGATCCTGCAATGAACGTCATGTTATCCATAAAACCGACAGCAGCCACAATACCTTTATTATTAAAGAGTTAACTCTTCCCAACAATTTCTGACCTCCATGGAGAACATGGCTGTGTCTTCTCTGAGTTGGAAGATGCCTCCTTGAGACTTGACACAAAACATTTGCTAAATTCATTTGTCTGTCAAATGTCACCAAATACAACTTTAAATAAATGTAAACAACCAAGCACCACAAACTTCTGGGGAAGAGAATTTCCACTTGAACATCCATTTGAGAATTTTTCATTTGTGTTCCAGACAAAGTTGGAGGGTCACTGTTTCCTTTTTCAGTCCCACTGCTCCACTGGTTACACCAACCTTAAATGTACCAGTTTAGTGATGTAGGCAATGATATAGGTCTCAGAGTAGTTCATTTTCTAGAAAAATGTGAGACACAGAAAGTTGAACTCATAACAAATGTTATAATGATAGAGTTTGCCAAACGTTATTGTGCTTTTGAACTTATTCTGCTCACACAATGTACTCGTAGCGGGATTTCTTTCTGGAACAGTTGGATTTGGCTGATTTTCCTTTGTTTCAGACAGTGGAGAGATTCCAATGAATCCTCACCAAGAATCCTTCACAAGTGGTAAAGATAACTCAGGGATTTTCTGGTCTCACACTTTGCTATCGGGCGGAACAAAGTAGGAGAGAGTGTTCAATTGGCTGCTGCTACTCAGTTTATTGTTCCCAATAAACACTGACCCTTCTGTCCAGCAAAGATCAGTCGAGCTGAGCCTTGTAAATCTTCAATAACCGAGTCTGTACTGCTGCCTGAGGATGAGGACACCACAGGTAGCACAGCACTAAAGTGAAAGGGACGTCCTTATTTCATTGTGGGACTGTTATTTTAAAACGGTGTTAACTGAACATCAAATCACCACCTCTTTTCAGGCATAAGGACAGAATAATTAGGAATAAAGATAAACCAAACCTGTCCTATATTTCCACTGACCCTTTCCAATCAAATATGTATCACACCCAGCCTCTGCTGATGTCTCAGGAAGAGAACGCCTGATAGCATAATACTGCAGGAGCATTAAGGAAATAAGCAGATTGAGGCCATTCAGCCTATCGAGTCTGAAATTCTGTTCAATAATTTCTTATATGCACCTCGACCTCATTCTTCTACCTTCTCCCGAGAATCCTTGATCCACTTACAAATCAAAAACATATCGATTTGTGTCTTAATGACATTGGTGACTGTGCCTCTGTGTGTGTGTGTGCGTCTGTATATGTGCGTGTGTGTCTCTGGATGTGTGTGTATATATACGTGTGCATGTGTGTCCATGTGCTTGCTATGTATGTGTTTGCGTGTCTACATCTGTCTGTCTGTGTCTCAGTCTCTGTTTCTACCTGTGTCTGTGTCTATTTGTATTTGACATATATGTCGCTGTGTGTTTATACGTGTGTCTATGCCTATCTCCTTGTAAGTATTGTGTGTGTTCGTATATTGGGGTGTTTAGTAATACCTCTGTGTATTTTTTGTGTATGCGTTTGTGTGCAGTGAGGTATCTGTGCTTTTTATTGGCAGTGAAAGGACTGCTGTTGGTACTGCCAGTGGGTTTAAAGTGAGAATTGTCTTTCACTGAATATTGCTCCTGAAACGGTCGGTGGGACATAGACGTTTCAGAATCTCCACACGAGACATCCTGGTCCTCTTTGGCTCTTTCAGAGTCCTCCCCACATGGCGGTGGGAGGGGATGAGGGAACGGATATCGGGCACTCCACTACCCGGCTTGGGCCTTTCTGTCCTATTCCAGGCTGTTTCTCCTGGAATGGGAGAAAGGGAGGGAGGGAGGGAGAGTGGGAATGCGTGACCCTGCTGTTAGTGCTTGTGTAGTTGGGGGGAGTTGTGAGGTGTCTGGATTGAGTCAGTCGACAGTTTAGAATCCATATAGTATTGTTAGTGTGGGAGGTATTGCGTAGGTGACAGAGAAATTGAGGAAGAAAGTCACTGAATTTACTGTGAGACTGGTAGTACGTGAGCCTTATTTGGAGATAGAGTGTGAACCTAACAGGTGTGCAGTGCGTGTGAGGGAGCAGAGAGTATCTGGTAACTCTTATCCTGACAGAGCTAGGAGGATATTGTTGCTTGTCCTGCAGTGTGGTACATTTCTTCAGATTATCTCAGCGTCGACGTGAGCCTCCCCGAATGTCTTGTCCAATTTTATCACTAATAACGACACAGACCTGTCCCTCAGCTTCCACAGAATCAGTTTAGGTAGAGCTTACAGATAGCAAGGAGAAGCATATATTAATGTGTTATATATCGAAATCAAAATGGTACCAGAAAATCTGAGCATCATATGCTCTGGAAATTAGATACGAAAATGTGTTGCTGGAAAAGCGCTTTTCCAGCAACACATTTTCAGCTCTGATCTCCAGCATGTGCAGCCCTCACTTTCTCCTGGAAATTAGATAGGCAAGTATTTTGGATACAGCAGTCTTATTGGATGTTCTCAAGTTGCATCTAATCTGCATTAACTAAGTGACTGCTCAGGCTCCGAAAAATAATTTCAATAAGTGTACACGAGGTAGGTTGATGATTATGTTGTGAAACAAACTAGAGAGCAGGTTATTTCGGAATTGATATTGTGTGATCAGAAGGACGAATTATTAACCTTGGTCTGAAGCAGCATTTGAGGAATAGTGACATTAATAAGGTGCATTTTACACGGTGACTGCATACCGTGCTTGAACATTCTGGTGAAACATCATGGAAGACTGGAGGCTAGAGGGTCAAGTCCCCTTCAGTGAATTGGGAAAGTGCAATATAACATTCAGTGGGAGATAAGCGATGGTTGTTAGAGTCATAGAGTCCAACAATACGAAGACAGGCTCTTCGGTCCAAACTGTTCCATTCTGACCAAAATGTCCATCCACGCTAACCCCATTTCCCCGCTATTGCTGGTATCTTTCTAATCATTTCCTGTCATTGTATTTGTCGAAATGCCGTTTAAATGTTGTGAATGTCTCCAGCTCAACCTCTTCCGCTGCTATCTCATTCCATATGCGTACCAGCCCCTCAGGTTCCCTTTTATTCTTTCCTCTCTGACGTTAAACTGATGCCCTCTAGTCTGTGATTGCCCAAACCCGGGGAAGAAAGACTGAGTGCATTCACTCTGTCCATCCTACTCATGGTCTTATACACTTCTACCAGATCCACCTCCCCCCTCAGTCTCATACACGCAAAAGTAAAAACTCCTAGCTTGCCCAACCTCTCCCCATAACTCAGACCATTGAGTCGTTTGCAACAACCTTGTGAATTTTTTCTGCACTATTTCCAGTTTAATAACACCCTTCCAATAGCAAAGTGAACAAAATTGAACATAATGCTACCACTGTGGCCTCACCAGCATCCTGTATAACTGCAACACAACTCCCTAATTTTGATAATCAGTGAAATACACTGATTAAGGTCAATGTGCCAAAAGCTTTCTTCACTGCCTAACTACCTCTGAATCAACTTTCAGAGAACCATGCACCTGAATGCCAAGGTCTCTCTCTGTTCCACTACACTCCTTATGACACACCATTCACCATGAAACTCCAACATTGATTTGATTTTCTAAAATGCTAAAACTTACAATGATCTATATTAAACTCCATTTGCCATTTCTCAGCCCACTTCCCCAGCTGATCAACGTACTGCTGTAATTTCTGAAATTTCTGATAACTTTCCTAACTCTCCATGATGCTGCCTATTTTAGTGTCATTTTCAAACTTACAAATCATGCCTGTACATTTTCATCTAAATCATAGGTATATATAATATGTAGTGGTCCCGGCACCAATCCGTGAGGCATCCCAATAGCCACAGGCCTCCAGTCTGACAAGCTTTCTTCCAGTATTACACTCTCCTTCCTACCATCAACGCAAATTTGTATCTAATTTGCCAGCCCCCACTCAATTCCATGCGATATAATCTTCCAGAATAGAGTACCTTGTGGAACCTTATTGAAGGCCTTACTGGAATCCGTCTAGACTACGTATACCACCCTGCCCTCCTCAACGTTGCTGGTCACTTCATCAAAGAACTCCAACAAATGTGTGAGTCATGCTCTGCCATGCACAAAACCGTGCTGGCTTTGATGAAGGGCTTTTGCCCGAAACATCGATTTTCCTGCTCCTTGGATGTTGCCTGACCTGCTCTGCGTTTCCAGCACCATTATAATCTTCTCCGAATCACACACTGTCATTCCAAATGCATGTATATTTTATCGATCAGAATCTTTTAGAGTAACTTACCTACTACATTTTAGGTTTAGCCGTCTTTAGTTCCCAGGTTTTTCTTTGTAGCCTTTCTTGAATACGGGCTGAGCATTCGCTGTCCTCAGTCGTCCCGGACCTCACTCATTCGCAAAAGATGATAGAAAGTAACCAACATGGGCTCCCACAATTTCTTCTCTATCTTCCTGCAGTGTTCTTAAATATATCTGGTTAGGACCAAGAGATTTTCAGAAATATTGCAAAGTCTGAAAAATACATCTATCTATTTCAGATATAAACGTCAAAGGAAGGGAAAGTGACTCAATGATGGTTAACAGAACAAATTAGAAAATATATTAATCATAGGAAGTGACTTCGGAAGAATTCCAGATATTGAGGAAACCTGAGAATTCTCAGAAGATAAAGATGCAGAAAAGAAAGGCAATGAAACTGACAAGGAAATCAAAAACAGAACATGCATGCTAACAAGCACGAACACAACGACTGCAGAAATCTAAGATCTATATTTCAAAGGAAACAAAATAAAAGCAAGGTCAAATGTGGAAATTTGTAATCGGGAGAGGATTGCTTATTGTGGAGAACAGGGAAATGGCCAAGAAACTAACCAATGTTTTTTGAATCTATCTTCATGGAGGAAGATCCAGAAAATCACCCAATAATACCAAGTGATCATATCGGACTTCTAGAGCAAAATCAATTCATATCAGTAACAAGGTAGTACTTGAACATGTCACTGGATTGAGCATTTCTAAGTCTGTGGAAACAGATGTACTTCCTATCAAAAAGTCACAAATAAGTCACCAATAGACGCATTAATTGCGCTGTCGATGACTGTGTTTAGCTCCTCTAAGTTTTCATTTTTAACAAGTTCCCTTTCCTTAGTGAAAACCGAACCAAAAAAATTCATTTAGGGCTTCCTCTATCTACTCAAATTCCATTCACAAATTCCCTCCGCGATCCCTGATCGGCCCGAACGTCTCCCTGATCATTAGGGAGAACGCCTTTAGGTTCTCCCTAATCCTTCTTGCCAAGCCTTTTTCGTGCCCCCTCCTGACTCTCCTCAGTCCATTTCTGAGCTCCTTTCTAGCAAGCCTGTAATCCTCTAAAGCTGTGCTAGTTCCTTGCTTCCTCCACCTTATGTAATCTGCCTTCTTCCTTTTGACGAAAACTTCCTCTGTTTTCATCGTTCAAGGCTCCTTAATCTTACCCCTTCTTACCTGTCTCAGAGGAACAAATTTGTGCATCACTCGCAACATCTGCTCCATAAAGTCTCCACATGTCTGCTGTGCCCTTTCTGTGGAACAATTGCTCCCAGTCTATACTTCCCAACTCCTGTTTGATAGCATTATAATATCCTTTTCCCAAATTAAATATTTTCCCTCGTTATTGCTCCTTTCACTCTCCAAGGCTATGGTAAATGTGAGGCAGTAATGATTATTGTGACCAAAGTGCTCTCCCACTGTGAGATCTGACACCTGTCCTGGCTCGTTGCCGAGCACCATATCCAAAATGGCATTTCCCCTCGTCGGTCTGTCGACATACTGAGTAAGGCAACCTTCCTAAACACACCCGACAAAAGTGGCTCCATCCAAACCATCTACACTTAGGAGTTTTCAGTCGATATTGGGAAAATCGAAATCACCCATAACAATAACCCTGCTACTTCTGCATTTTTCCAGAATCTGTCCGCCTATGAGATCTTCAATCTCTCTACTGCTATTAGGTGGTCTGTAGAAGAACTACCATCAGTGATCATATTGGTTCCAGTGTCTGCGATAGGGGCATGGGAAAGATCTGGATGAATTTGGATGTCCTCGTGGATGAGGAGAATTCAGTCATGAGCTGGAGTTGATAAGGGTAATGGGGGATGTGCAAGGAAATCGCTAGGGTTAATGGTGGTATGATGCCTAAAGGTCAGCCGGAGGTTGTTGAAGAGGTAAATCTCATGACGGTTTTGGGGAGCCCCAGTCAAATGTTGAGTTTGCAATTATCCCAACTGGATGATCACCACATGAGAACGGTAGACGTCAATATCCTGCTGAAGCGTAAGGGTTTCTGTGGACTGTAATCTCAGATAAATAGTGGTAAGGATCTGAGTACAACGGGGATATCCTAAGGCAACAGTGTCAAGTTTAGTAGAGAAATAGGCAACCGGGCAGTGGTGATCTCCATGTAGTTGAGTGAGAACTGAGGAAGCACTGTTATCCAGAATCGTGCATTAAAGTTGGAAAGGTCTGTCATAGAGGGGTCTTCCAAAAGCTGAAGCTCGTTTGTCAAAGGCTTGCTATGCCTCTGAGGAGAGTTCGAAGGTACCTTCACAGGAAATAAAGGGGGTCAATACCCGAACGAGGAAGGCAGAGTTAGGGATCCATTGTCGGCAGAATTTGACCATACCCAGGCACGGACGAATCTGTTTCACCGTTGTTGGGACCGGGAAGTTGACGACAGGAGTAATACGGATCTGCTCAAGGGAGTGTGAATCAGCTGACAGCATGAAACCTAAAAACTATACCTGACGTTGTACAATTGAGACTTTTTCGGGAGAAGCAATATAGCCCAGACGTTTCCGATAGATGAGGAGGAGGACAACATCGGAGTGACCAGATGCTTCATCTAAACTGCCAAAAAGGAGGTCATCTCCATATTGGATCAGTGCAGACCCACCTATGAGGGTGAGAGACTGCAATTGTTTCTGTAAGGCCTGAGAGAAAAGGGTTGGAGAATGTAGGAAGTCCTAAGGTAATCGAGTCCACATCAACTGCTGGCCAATAAAAGTAAGGACAAATAAGGTGCTGACTGTCTTCATGAAAAAGCAGAGAGAGAAAAACAAAACATGTTGCAGGTCGACAACAGTGAAACATTTAACGTCTGATGGTACCAAGACCAGGATATGAGCTGGATTTGGGACCACTGCCATAGCATTGATAGCTCTATAATCTTGAACCAGTTGATACTGGTCTGGCGTGCCAAATATTTGGACAACTCCCTAGAGTCCCCTTCTCCTTTTTTTTTCATTTCGTAATGAATTCTTATTAAGACCTTTTCAGGCTGCACTTGGACGATAGAGAGGTGAGGGGTCGAGTCAACCACGTTTGAATGTGAGGAAAACCAAATTGAGAAAATACTTACGTCTGCCCGGCCAATTTCTCGACAATCCGAGGTCTGAAGGCTCTCACACTATTATCTGCAATCTGTCCATACCGAATCCGAGTCACGACACCAGATGATGATCTGGATCCCCGGCAAGGAGGGGGTCTCGCTTCGGTGATCGATCAATAAACACTCGTAATTGATCTGGCTGTTAAGAATGTATTCTATATTTTTTATACGTCCGAGTATAGAGGGTGCAGAAACACAGAGGTTATACACTTTCGTGTTCCTTGGTGTAACTGTGCACAAAAAGATAACAAATACATTTTAAAATACTATTTTTACGGAAGGATAGAGGCCATGATCGTATAGTACATTCAGATAATTGCCAGTCAATACTCGATATTGCTTTATGCGACAGTTCCTTGGTCCAATGATATTTCCTGGGAACCAACTTTATTTTCCAACACTCAGGCCACTCTTGTATCACTAACCGAGCCATCGCACCTGCACCCAAAGGCTGGTTAAAACTGCCTTATCTAGCTGAGTTATTTCTCTGCTTTAAGTGGCGCATTGTCTGCTAATCACGACTGAAGCTGACTGTGGTTAGTCACTTATATTGAATTAGCACTCAGTAACATAAAAGCCATTTTCTGCAGCTTTAACAGAGTTATCAGTTTGCAGCTTAGAAGCCACTTTGTCGTGTTATTTGCACTGAGAAGCCATTTGCTGCCACCTAGATTATGAAGAGCATCAGTTAAAGGGTCACCCCTGACTACAACTAGTCATCTCAACCTGTATTCAGGTGTCAGATCATCACCTGTCCTTCTGCAACAGGCTCAAGATGCTGAATGGCCTCCTACTAACCCTCTGTAATAGGCCCGAGACATTAAATGACACAGCAACCCATGTATTATGAACGGTTGGTAAACTGTTTCAAATGAACTGTTTCAAATCTGTTTTAAATAGTTGTCTTTGCAAAACTTACCAACATTCCATCTTTCCACCTCTTCATGTGGGAAGAAGCTAGTATGGGATCAATGGCCTCCTCCGATCATTCTGTAACAGGCACATTGGGAGAGAATTGCTTCCCCCATTCCTGAGTATCTGTCCCAATGTTTTATCTCAAAGTTATGAAAGGATGTGATAACTGGGCACTTTCATCCAGGAGTAGCCTCACACAACATCATTTGGCAATAAGTATCGTACCTTTGTTTAAAGTCTCTAGAGATTTCCCCACCAGTAATTTTTATAGCTGCTTTGTTATTTTATCCCCGTCTCCTTTTATAAACAGGATGGGGGATATACAACCCTGCAGTGTTCCAGCAATACGCCCACATGCAATGAAAAGCGATTAAATAAATTGAAAGTTTTATGGTCCATCCATCAGTAACGCTCGTCCTTTACATCCAAACTGAGTAAATGCTCACGTTTATTGTGATATGAAAAGGGATGTAACGAAGGGGTTAACTGAGCCTATTTGTTCAGTGACTGTGATTAATGCCGATCTCCATGGATTTTAATTATCCCAGTGGAGAGTTCCCATTTTTAATGATAAATGAGCTCCGTACAATGTGTTATTCCATTGTATGGGTGGGAGCATCACCGACAGCACTAACAGAGATCAGCACCTCCAGAGAGAAGGGGAGGAGAGATCAGTATCTGAGAACATTAGATTGGAATGTTCCAACAATGGAACGGAGTTTATCCAATGATTTTTCTGTCCTTTCTACATATTATGATCGGTTGTCATTTTCATTGCGGATCTATTTTGCTCTTTGCATTATTCAATACTTTTATTATCCTCTCCTGTCTATCGTTGGTCTCCCTGGTAAGTCTCACTCTCCAGCTATTTTTTTTACTAAAAACCAGTTATGACTGCCGTACTGTTCTTTCATATAGTCGTAACTTCTTGCCACCATTATTGATCCTATTGAGACTCTGAATCGAGATATTCACTCTACAGACTACTACAACCTACATCAGGGAACTTGTTCATTCTTAGATTAGATTAGATTACAGTGTGGAAACAGGCCCTTCGGCCCAACAAGTCCACACCGACCCGCCGAAGCGAAACCCACCCCATACCCCTACATTTACCCCTTACCTAACACTACGGGCAATTTAGTATGGCCAATTCACCTGACCGGCACATCTTTGTGACTGTGGGAGGAAACCGGAGCACCTGGAGGAAACCCACGCAGACACGGGGAGAATGTGCAAACTCCACACAGACAGACACCTGAGGCGGGAATTGAACCCGGGTCTCTGGCGCTGTGAGGCAGCAGTGCTAACCACTGTGCCACCGTGCCGCCCCAATTACTGTCTCCCTCCTTGCTTCTGGCAGTGTTACTCATGGGTCTCTATGTTAACCTACTGAGGTTCAGCGGTAACCCATTGCCTCACTGCCCTTGCTATGTACATATTGGGAGCATGAGCGTCACTGCCCTCTGTTACAGTTACAAACTCCATTTCCTTCATCTGATTCCATACCATCCCTGTCCAAGAGCTTTTAAAAATACGTTTGTGGGTCTTAGGCATCGCTCGCTGGCCAGCATTGATAGCCCATCTGGATCTGCCTTTGGGAAGGTGGTGGTGAGCTGACTTCTTCAATCGCTGCAGTCCACTTGCTGTGGGCTGACCCATGATGCCGGCAGGGAGGGAATTTCAGGATCTTGACCCAACCACTGTGAAGGAACGGTGTAGTGCCAGAACACTGGACGAGAGGAAATGTCCTCTTGTTCAAGAAAGGGAGTAGGTACAACCCTGGCAATTATACACCAGCGAGCCTTACTTTAGTTGTGGGTAGAGTATTGGGCAAGGTTACAAAAGATAGGATTTATAAAAGTCTCGAGAGGAATAAGTCGATTAGGGATAGTCAACCCGGTGTTACGAACTGTAGGTTGTGCCTCACAAACCTTATTGAGTTCTTTGAGAAGGTGAACAAACAGGTGGATGATGGTAAAGTGGCTGATGCGATGTATATTAATTTCCGTAAGGCATTTGATAAGGTTCCCCCCGGTAGGCTATTGCACAAAATGCAGCGGCATGGGATCGAGGGCGTTTTAACGGTTTGGATCACACATTGGCTAGTTAAAAGCAGACAGAGGGTGTAGGTTGATGGGAAATGTTCATCCTGGAGTTCAGTTACTAATGGTGAACCGCAAGGATCTGATTTGGGGCCACTGCTGCTTGTCATATTTATAAAAGACCTAGATGAAGGCATAGAAGGATGGCTTAGTAAATTTCCAGATGACACTAAGGCTTTGGAGTTGTGGATAGTGCCGAAAGATGTTGGAGGTTACACAGGGGCATAGATAAAATGCGCAGTTGAGCTTAGAGGTTGCAAATTGAGTTTAATGTGTAAAGGTGTGAGGTGATACACTTCAGAAGGAGCAACAGGAATAAAAAGTACTGGGCAAATTGGAAGATTGATGGTCATGAGGAGGACCAGAGAAATCTCTGTGTCGATGTGCATAGATCCATGTAAGCTGACAGCCAGGTTGACAGGGATGTTAAGAAGGTATAGGTGGTGGGATTCAAGATGGTGGCGATTAATACGCTTGCTTTGCTGAGTTCTGCACCAGAACACAGAAAAAAATGAGGCACTCATTCTCCCTTTATTACCTATTGTGGTCGATATTATTAGTTTTTGACGCCCAGAATTGCTGTGTATGAGTTTGAAATTGTTAGAGAAATGTGTAAAGGGAAGGGACTGTGAGGTGTGCAATAAGCAGGACACTCCCCTACAGCAAGGGACACGTCTGCGCCTGAATCATCGACCTCTGCGAGCGCTCCCGGCGTCTCAGCTGCGGAGCACAGCCTGGCCTTGGAGTTGGTGAAACTCTGAGAGAAGATCACTTCAGCAATAGAAGAGACCGGGCCAGGCTTGAACCGATCTCAGTCATGCTGCAGAAGTATGGCCAGGAAATCCAGCATCTCGGGCAGCACATCATGGAAGTCGATCAACGGGCTGCAGCTTCTGAAACCGTGGTGGAATCCTTGGCGTATCAAGTCCTGGCCCTGGAACAGCAGGTACAGGCAGGTCGATGAGCTCGAAAATTAAGGCTGTTGGAACAACGTCTGCCTGGTCGGGCTGCAGGAAGAGGGATTCCACATGGTCAGCTTCTTAGAGCAATGGCTCCGGCAGTTATTGAAGCTAGTAGTCGGGTCGGGCCAGGTTCGGTTGAGTGGGCCCACCGGACACAGTGTACAGGTCTAAAATGGACCAGCGCCCCACGCGGTCCTAGTGTGATACCAACAGTAACAGAGAAAAGCAAACGGTGCTGGAAGGAGCCATAACCTCTGGTACACAAAGGATTGTGAATTATGCATTTCCAAGACTTTTCTGCCATCGTGATTCGCAAAAGGAAGGCATTTGATGCGTTAAAAAGGCAGCTGAGGGACTTGAATATCCAGTACTCTGTAAGATGTATTTCAGTCATGGAGCATCCGTGTTTAATTTTGACTCACCATAAAAAACAACGGACTTCCGGGAAACCTTATAATAGACTGGCTGACTTGAATAATATGGACAATAATGTTTACTTTATTTTTTCTCTTTGGTTTACCTGTTAATTCTTTATATATATATATTTGTGGGTTCTACTTTTCTTCTTTTTACGATCCTTTCTCCCTTCTCTCTCTCTCCTCCCGTTATCCTTTAATTTTATTTTTATCATTTCCTTTTCATTTCTCTCCCTTGATATGGGATGGCGATGTGGTTGGGGGAAATAGCGGGTGTTTTGTTCTGTTTTGTTTTAACCACGAGTACCGAGGATTAAAGCAAGGATAGGACAGGTTGAGTGCACACTTTTAATTTTCTTGTTTTCAGATGCTGTCTGGCTTTGGGTCACAGCTTCAGCTGGAAGGAAACATGAGGGTGTTAGTAGGTAGAATGAACGCTCCCTGTGGGCAATAGGGCAAAGTTTCCTTGCCCTATTGCTGCTAAAAGCAGCAAGGAGGGGACATGAAAGGTCCTTAGTCGATAGGATTAGGGAAAACCCTAAGGCTTTCTATAGGTATGTTAGGAATAAAAGAATGACTAGGGTAGGAATAGGTCCAGTCAAGGATAGTAGGGGGAAGTTGCGTGTGGAGGCGGAAGAGATTGGGGAGACACTGAATGAATACTTTTCTTCAGTATTTACTCAGGAACAGGGCATTGTTGTCGATGAGAATACTGAGTCACAAATAAGTAGAATGGATGGCTTTGAGGTATGTAGAGAAGAGGTGTTGGAAATCCTGGAAAAGGTGAAAATAGATAAGTCCCCTGGGCCTGATGGCATTTATCCTAGGATTCTCTGGGAAGCAAGGGAGGAGATTGCAGAGCCATTGGCCTTGATTTTTATGTCCTCTTTGTCTACAGGAGTAGTCCCAGAAGACTGGAGGATAGCAAATGTGGTTCCCTTGTTCAAAAAGGGGAGTAGGGATAGCCCTAGTAACTATAGGCCGGTGAGTCTCACTTCTGTTGTGGGCAAAGTCTTAGAGAGAATTGTAAGGGATAGGATTTATGCACATCTGGATAGGAATAATGTGATCAAGGATAGTCAGCATGGTTTTGTGAAGGGCAAGTCGTGCCTCACAAACCTTATTGAATTCTTTGAAAAGGTGACGAAGGAGGTTGATGAGGGGAAAGCGGTAGATGTGGTATATATGGATTTTAGTAAGGCGTTTGATAAGGTTCCCCATGGTAGGCTACTGCAGAAAATACGGAGATATGGCATTGAGGGTGAGTTGGAGGTTTGGATTAGGAATTGGCTGGATGGAAGAAGACAGAGGGTAGTAGTTGATGGCAAAGTTTCTTCATGGAGTGCCGTCACTAGCGGTGTTCCGCAAGGATCTGTTTTGGGACCATTGCTGTTTGTCATTTTTATAAATGACCTGGAAGAGGGGTTAGAAGGTTGGGTGAGCAAGTTTGCGGATGATACGAAAGTCGGAGGAGTTGTTGACAGTGAGGAAGCATGTGGCAGGTTACAGCAGGATATAGAGAAGCTGCAGAGCTGGGCAGAAAGGTGGCAGATGGAATTCAATGTAGCTAAGTGCGAGGTGATTCACTTTGGGAAGAATAACAAAAAGATGGGGTACTGGGCTAATGGTCGGATACTTGGTAGTGTGGATGAGCAGAGGGATCTTGGTGTCCATGTACACAGATCTCTGAAAGTTGCCACCCAGGTAAATAGTGCGGTGAGGAAGGCATATGGCGTACTGGCTTTTATTGGTAGAGGAATTGAGTTCCGGAGTCCTGAGGTCATGATGCAGTTGTATAAGACTCTGGTACGGCCGCATCTGGAATATTGTGTGCAGTTTTGGTCGCCATACTATAGGAAGGATGTGGAGGCATTGGAACGGGTGCAGAGGAGGTTTACCAGGATGTTGCCTGGTATGGAAGGAAAATCGTATGAGGAAAGACTGAGGCACTTGGGGCTGTTTTCACTAGAGAAAAGAAGGTTTAGGGGTGACTTGATTGAGGTGTACAAGATGATTAGGGGGTTAGATAGGGTCGACAGTATGAACCTTTTCCCGCGTATTGAGTCGGGTATTACAAGGGGGCATAGCTTTAAATTAAGGGGGGGTAGATATAGGACTGATGTTAGGGGTAGGTTCTTCACTCAGCGAGTCATTAGTTCATGGAATGCCCTGCCAGTAACAGTGGTGGACTCTCCCTCTTTATGGGCATTTAAGAGGGCATTGGATAGGTATATGGAGGATAGTGGGTTAGTGTAGTTTAGGTGGGCTTGGATCGGCGCAACATCGAGGGCCCAAGGGCCTGTACTGCGCTGTATTCTTCTATGTTCTATGTTCTATGTTCTATTTGTGTTAGACGTTGTTCTGTGTCGACGTAGACGTTCGAAGTTTTGATCTGGTAGGTTTGGAAGTTGCATTTTTAAATTTATGCAAACTGTTTGCTGTTTTCCCTCGGCACACTATGAGTGGGGCTCGTCCCCTCAAGGGTCATGCACTATTTCAGTTGGCTATGGCGAACCATTCAGTTAAATGGTGCACCTGGAATGTTAAGGGGAATCATTCAGCATTTAAGAGTAAAAAGATATTTTTAAGCCTGAGAAAAAAGAGGATTAATGTCACCTTGCTGCAAGAAACACATCTAACCAATAAGGAGCACTTCAAGTTAGAGCAGGGAGTACAAAGAAGAACAAAGAATTCAAATGAACTATCTAAACTTGTCAATTCCTAAGCATCTGTATCCCTCTGATCCCCACTTATTCATGCATCTATCCAGACGCGTCTTAAATGAACCTACCGTTTCTGCCTCTACCACTTCTGCTGGCAACGCGTTCCAAACGCCCACCACTCTCTGTGTGAAGTATCCCCCTTAAACTTTCCACCTCTCACCTTGAAAGCGTGACCTTTTATTACTGAATGCTTCACAAAGGGAAAAAGCTTGTCTCTATCCAACCTTACTATAACCTTTATAATTTTATAAACCTCAAATAGGTCCCCCCTCAATCTGCTTATTTCTAATGAAAAAAAACCTAACCTACTAAACCTTTCTTCATAGCTAGCACCTTCCATACCAGACAACATCCTCGTAAACGCTCCAAAGCGTCCACATCCCTTTGGTAATGTGATGAACAGAACTGTACACAGTATTCTAAATATGTTCCAAACCAATGTTTTGTAAAATGTGAACATGACTTGCCAGCTCTTATACTCAATACCCCGTCCAATGAAAGCAAGCATACTGTATGCCTTCTTGATCACTCTATCCACCTGTGCAGCAACCGTCAGGGTACAATGGACGTGCACTCCCAGAATTTTCTGTCCATCAACTTTTCCCTAGGCTCTGCCATTTATTGTATAATTCGCTCGAGAATTAGTCTTGCCGAAATGCCTTGAAATCCATCTGCCACTTCTCAGCCCAACTGTCCAGTCTATCTATATCCTCCTGTATTCTCTGACAGACCCTTATGCTTTCTGCCAATCCACCAATCTTCGTGTCATCCACCACTGGTCACCTTACTCCATTTCGAGAAACGTCCTTCAACTGCTACTCTCTCTCTCTCTCCTGTTGCTCAACTCATTCTTTATACACATAGCTAGAACACCCTGCGCACCATGTGACTTCACTTTCTCCATTAGTCTACCATGTGGAACCTTATCAAAACCTTACTATAATCCATGCATATGACATCAACAGCCCTTCCTTCATCTATCAACTTGGTCACTTCCTCAAAGAACTCTATTAAGTTGGTAAGGCACGATCTCCCCTGCACAACACCATGTTGCCTATCACATATAAGTCCATTCTTTTCTAAATATAAATAGATCCTAACCCTCAGTAACCTCTCCAGCAACTTTCCCACACCGAAGTCAGACTCACTGTCTGTAGTTATCTGGAATATCCCTGCTACCCTTCTTGTGCAAGGGGACAACATGGGCAACCTTCCAGTCGTCCAGTATTTAAGGGTGCCACAAAGTTATCTGTCAGGGCCCCAGCTATTTCATATCTCGACTCCCTCAGTAACCTGGGATAGATCCGATCCGGTCCTGGCGTTTTGTTTACTTTAATAACCTGTAGCATACCTAACACATCTTCCCTACTTATGGCAACGGGATTCAGACTAATCAAACGTCTATCTCTAATCTCAACATACATCATGCTCCTCTCCTCAGTGAACACTGATGCAAAGTAATCATTCAGAACCTCACCCACTCTCTCAGGTTCGGCACACAGCATTCTTTCATTATCGTTTAGTGGACCAATCCTTCCTCTAGTTACCCTCTTGCTTCTTATATAAGAATAAAATGTTTTGGGATACTCCTAAATTCTGCTCGCTAAAGCTATTTCATGACCCCTTTTAGCCCGCTTGATTCCTTGTTTAAGACTTGTCCTATCTTCCGATATTTCTCCAAGGCCCATTCTGTTCTTCGCTGCTGAGACCTTATGTATGTTTCCCTTTTCCTCTTAGCTAGTCGTACAATTTCTCCTGTAATCCACGGTTCACGAATCTTGCCCTTCTTATCCTTTGCCATCAACGGGACATGCCTATCCTGCACTATCTTTAACCTATCTTGAAAGCCTCCCACATCTCAAATGTGGACTTCCCTTCAAATAGCTGTGTCCAATCCACATTTCCAAGTTCCTGCCTAATTTTGATATAATTGGCTTTGGCCCAGTTTAGTACTCTTCCCTTAGGACCACTCTCTACTTTCCCTACGAGTATTCTAAAACTTAGAGAATTGTGGTCACTGTTCCCAAAGAAATCCCCCACCGCAAATTTTACCACCTGTCCTGCTCGTTCCCCAGTACCGGGTCCAATATGGCTCCTTCCCTCGTTGGAATATTGACTTACTGCTCTAGAAAGCTCTGCTGGACACTTCTTCCAAATTCTACTCCATCCAGACCTCTGATGCTAAGTGCATCCCAGTCAATGTTGTGAAAATTAAAATCTCCCATCACCTCTACCCTATTGCCTATACATCTTTCCATAATCTGTTTACCTATTTGTTCTTCTACCTCACGCTCAGTGTTGGGATGCCTGTAATACAGCTCCAATAGTGTAACTGCATGCTTCTTATTTCTCAGTCCACCCATAATGCCTCACTACCCAAGACCTCCATAGTGTGCTCCTTTAGCACAGACGTGATATGACCAGCAATGCAACTCCATCACCCATCCCCCTTTTGCTTCCCTCCTTGTCCTGTCTGAAGCATCTCTATTCTGGAACATTTAATTGTCAATTATCATGCCCTTCCTTCAACCAAGCCTCTGTGATTGCAATAACAAGATACTCCCAGGCACCAATCCAAGCCCTAAGTTCATCTGCCTTGCACATTATACTCTTTGTATGAAAGTAGATGCATTTCATGCCACCAGTCTTTTGCACTCATCTGCTCTCTGCCTTTTCTTCCCTTTATTAATGCCATCTTCATAATTCATACAGTTTCCAGACTCGAGCTCACTGCCTACTTGTTTTCTCTTCTGGTTCCCAGCTCCCTGTCACATTAGTTTAAAAAACTCCCCAACAGTAAGAGCAAAACCTTCCTATCTCCCTGAATTCTTCTCATTTCCTACTTATATCGTTGGTACCTAGATGCACCAAGACAACTGGCTGTTCACCCTTCTAAAAGGGGACTTTTAGAATGCCATGCAGCCAATCGGTGACATCCCTGGCCCGATCACCTGGGAGGCAACATACCATTCTGGAGTCCCGTTTTCGGCCACAGAACCGCCTATCGACTCCCCTCACAATAGAATCCCCTATGACTGTGGGCCTTACGAGTCTTTTTCCCGCCCTTCTGAACAGCAGTGCCCACCGTGGTGCCATGATCATGGCAACTGCTGCCCTCCCCTGGTGAGCCATCTCCCCCAACAGTATCCAAAACGGTATATATGTTTTGGAGGGAGATGACCGCAGGGGACACCTGCACTGCCTTCCTACTCTTTTTTCTGCCTTTTGGTCACCCATTCACTGTCTCCCTCAGCAACTCTAAACTGCAGTGTGACTGGTTCAATAAATGTGCTATCCACGACCTCCTCAGCATCGCGAATGCTCCACAGTGAGTCCATCCGTAGCTCTAGAGCCGTCATGCCGTCAAACAAGAGATGCAGCTAAACAAACTTCTTGCAATTAGAAGTGTCAGGAATGGCAGACACGTTCCTGAGCTCCTACATCAAGCAAGAGGCCCAGGCCACGGGTCTGAGGTCCTTCATTGTAAGCTTAGCTTTGTATGAACTAACTGAACCCAAACAAAGGACTTGAATATATGAAAAAGAAAGATAAAGAGAAAATAAAAGCCTTACCCTCTTGAGTCTTCTCCCTCCGGTTCGACGAGGGTGGGGGAGCGGGAGGGTGATACTGCACGTGTAGTATCTCGGGTTTAGCCACTGCCTAAATATAAATTAAGCCATTACCTCCCTGGCAGCCCTCGCTTCACTGCTCCTTCTCTCCTCGCAGCTCGGTCTGAGTGTTCAGACGTGTTTTTTTTATCCTTTAATTCGAAAAGCAGAGGGGTTACTAACTCATCAAGAAAAATCTTCAATTTCAACTGTGAGACCAAATTAAGGATGAATATGGGTGCTTTATGATTCATAAAGCTTTAGACATGGAGGTACGTATGGGAATTTGAATGTGTGCTGCGCCAGGCACATTCCCTCAAATTTTTAACAGATGCGCTTTCCAGGTTGATGGCCCTCGGGACTCATCATACAGTAATAGGGGGAGACTGGAACCTACTTATTAACCCCGAAGTGGTCATGGTGCCTTAGGGTCTTGCGGGTATGCCTCTGCAATCCAGGCAGTTGGTGGACCTGAACAGGCCGCTGGGGTTGGTGGGTGTGTGGAGTTGTCTCCATCTTGATGGGAGGGTTTTCAACTTTTTCTCTCAGCCACGTAAGTGCTGTACGAGGATTGTCATTTATTTGCCCTGTTGACCATTTTAAATTCGGCGCTGTCCTGCAGAATTGTGAATATAGCCATTTCTGATCATGCAGCAGTGGACATGGAGGATAACGTCAGTGGTGATGGGACAGGCTCACAGCACTGGCGCATTGCTCCTTCTGTCCTGAAGGATAGCAAATCTATTGAGTAATTTTGAGGGAATTTATTTTTTTTTGCGACATTAACTTGGGTACGGCCAGTAATCCGTCAGTGCTCTGGGAAACTGCCAAAGTCTATGCAAGGAGTTTGATTATTTCTTACTCGGCGACACAGAAGTGACAGAAGGCAGAGCAGCAGCGTATGCTTGAGGCTTTCCTGAAGGCAGCTCAGACCGCATAGTGTGACAGACCGTCTGTAACCAAGTTGCAGCAGATTACACCCTCAGGGCTCCTTTGAATGCTGCGCTTAACCAGACAACAAAGAGGGCAATCTCCTTTGCGAAACAGAGATTATTTGAGGATGGTGATAAATGGGGTAGATATTTAACATACCCTGGCCAGAAAGAAGAATGTCCCCTAATCTATCACATCCATTAGAGAGAGTGCCAGGACTCTTCTTTGCGATACCAAAAATCACTCTCGTATAGAACCAATTAATTTGAATCATGCCCAGGATACCAGAAACTACTGGAAGCTGAAATTTATTGTTTAATACCTGGAAACCAATCAAACTATGAGAATTTAATGCGTCATGGGGAGTATATAAACCTTGTATTTGAAAATTAGTGGGTACGTTAGACAAAAAATTCTATCCAATACACTTTTTTCATGTTAAACCTGCTTACAGTAAAAAAAGAAAGAAGTTGACTCAGGCAGATCAGCAGCTGGAAGACTGAAACATCGGGAAGACAGAGTGTGCGGTGTTGAGATTAAGTTAATGTAATGTTTAATGAGTGTATTAATGGAACAGCGCTTTTTCAGAGTTGTAGTCATATAGTAAGCAGTTAAATAAATGGGGTCTTGTACTTGTGAATAGTTGCTGTTTAGTGTTTACTGTTCGGGTTCATAAAACATATTGTTATTTTTCTTTGAGTTGTGTAATTTGAGAGTTCTGTCTCACTCATGTTTTAACAGATTACGAGGTGAGGGGAGCGTTTCTTATTGGTGTTTGGTTTTTATTAACATAGGTACTACAAATCGATGTCCTAACAGTTTGGGGGCTTGTCATTCAGGATTTGGACAGACGTGAACAGATTAGGGGTACAAAAGTTTAGCGGATTCCAATACTTGGCAATTACTGTTCTAGATCTTCAAATAAAACTTAGGTCAGAAAATTTGTTTCATTTTGCTTACATATGGATGATTAAATGAAAAGTTAAAGAAATGGGTCTAAACATACTAAAGAGGTTCTGGGGTTTGAAAATGATTCCCAATTTGTCAAGAAATTTAGAAAAACGGAGGAAGGGTGTACATTTCGAATTAGCAAATATGTTATAATTGGGTCTTACCAGGGACAAAAGGGAATCTGAAATTGCAATGGTGTTGGTCAAGCACTTCAGTGTATCGGAGAAACTGACAGTGAGTGCAGCAGATTTCGAAAAAAAAATAGACTGCAAATGCAGTCACTGGAGTTAGAAGATTAAAAACGTGAGACAAAAAGAAAGAGAGAAACAAGAAGAAGAGAGGTAGAAGAGAAAGAGAAAGAGAGAGGATAGAGATAGAATTTGAACCTGAGAAGGTGCGCATTTGTCAGTAAAGTCAAGTTAACAGGACAGAGATTAAACTAAAAGGTAGATATATATATGTATATATATACACTAAAATATTACCATATTTTGCTAACAAAAATGTGGCTGCCTTAATTATTTCATTTGAAAAATTGGATAGACAGATGGAGTGGTCAGAGAACATGTGTGTAATGCTAGTTCAGACTAAGCTGGTAGGCAGAGCGAGTGATGTATGTGCAGCGTTGTCAGATGAGGGGTCAAAAGATTATGCAAATGTCAAACTGGCTATTTTACTGCCTATGAATTGGTAACAGAAGTATACAGATCGCGGTTTAGAAACATAATAATGGAACCAGATCAGAATTATGTTGAGTTTGAAAAGTTAAACATAGTAATTTTGATAGATGGGCATGGGCCTTAAAATAGACAAGGCTCTGAGATAGATCATTCTGCTGGAGGAATTGAAAAACTCACTTCCAGAGATGATCAGAATTCATGCAGATGAACAGGGCGTTCAGGAAGTGAGAAGAGTGGCAGAGATGGCAGATCAATATGCATTCGTGTATGAGCTACAATTCAGCTTCTGATAGGATCTCCCTCCTGTGAGGGATAGAACTTGGGAGAAGGGGAGATCCTACTCTACAAAGCAAAGATTGAGAGCACACTGGGAATGGTTTGTTTTGGTTAATAAAGACGCCCAAGAGGGTTTAAAGGAAGTGAACGGCCTCAGGTTGTTTCACAATATCGGAGTGGAATATATAGAATTACAGTGCCGGTGGCTTAAGAATGGCACTGGGAAAAGATCTCTTCCCTGCCATAAGTGGGATACACAAAGTCACAATGCTAGTCGTGGAAGAAAGGCACTGTGGGAAAAGATGTGGTAAAAGAGGCTAAGCCAGTGGAATTAGTGGAAGTAGTAACGAAAATCCCAAGAAATGTTGAGGAGCTGTAGGAGAGTGCACAGCCTAGGCAGGGGGTGGGTATGAATTTAGTACCTGAACTCTATAAAGAATTCACCTCTGTGGGCAAAGTTGACTCAGAAAGAACAGGGGAGAAGGACAATAAGGCAAACTTTTGTGAGATACCGTATCTGCTCAATCTCTAAAATTGGAGAAGTGTGGTGCTGGAAAAGCACAACAGGTAGGCAGCATCTGAACATCGACATATCAGGCACAAGCCCTTCATCTGGAAAATGGTGGGGAGGGGATAGAAGGTGGCTATAAGATAAAAACAGGGTAGAGCTGGGGCTCGGGGCAAGGTCACTGGGAGGCGATAGGAAAATGAAGGTGAGAGTGATCGTGATACGTCGGAGAGGAAGGTGGAGTGGACATGTGGGAAGGAAGGTGGACAGTCAAGAGAGTCGAAGAGGACGATGCTGAGGTGAAGGGTGGAATCTGGGATGAGGTTGGCAGAGGGGAGAATTGGAAACTGGTGAAATTGATGTTGATGCCGTGTAGTTGGAGTATCACATCTGATCTACCACCTATCTGCTTCACCCTGCCCTGTGACCTCTCAACATTGCCCCCACCTGCATCTACCTATCGCCTTCCAAGCTACCTTCGGCCCAGCTCCACTCCCACCCACCTATGTATCTCAGAACGCTTTACCCCAGTTGCCTTATGAAGGGGTTATGCCTGAAACGTGTATTCTCCTGCACCTCGGCTGCTGCCTGACCTGCTGTGCTTTTCCAGCGTCACACGTTTCAACTGTGATATCCAGAGTCTGTAGTCCTCACATTCTCTCAGCCTCTAAAAGTAAATGATGAAAGTATTTGCACTATTTCTGACATGTTACCTGAGAGATTGATAATTTGTGCTATGGGGACAGAAATATAGTGCTCTCCTGTGTAAAATCAGGTTGGAGATCCATATCAAGATTGGGGATGTAACAATGGGAGTGAGTGACAGACCGTCAGTTTCAGAAATACCGTTTTATTCTTGAGAATTATTTAGCAGGATCAAAGGTGGGAGTGACAACTTTAGTGGTGGAGAACTCAAAGGAAGACCGGGAAATTGAGGGGTTAAAAGACATATACCCAGGAACTTTTCCAGACTGCTTAATAACAAGATCTCACTGTCATAATTTACAACAAGATGCAAAAAGGAAAGAGAAAGACAAAGGAGCGGAAGTTTAATTAGCTGGTCCGTTGTTTCATGTAGTAGTGCGGGAAAAACCTGAACAGGCAGAGGGTAAGACAAAAGTGTTTAGTCCTCAAAGGCTAATGGCCTTACAACAGAAATTTACATAAATTGATGCATACTCAGAAAAGGAATCAGAATATATTGTCGAGCGTTATCAACTTAAAGATAGAATCCTAAATAAAAATGGAGATGACAGCAGGTTAGTGTCGAGGAGAAATGGGCTAAAGTTGACCAGATTGTGTTGGTGATAGCATATAGACAGGAAATGCTATGGGTATCACATTAACTACCTGCAGGAGATTATCTAGGTAAACCTGCAGGAGGTCACCTGGATGACTCAGGCTAAGGTACAAAAGCATTTCTACTGGCCTGGAATGCACAAGGACGTGGTTACTTTTGTTTTACGTGCCGAATGGCTGGTAAGCCACAGGCAGGACTGAAACCAGGACCTGTGTTGCCAATTCTTGCATTCGACGGATCTTTCATGAAGGGTGGGATTAGTTGTGTAGGCCGCCTTTCTAAAACAAAAGTTGAAACCAATATTTTCTGACAATAATGGATGTGTCTGTCAGATTACCAGAGGCAAATCCATTATGGAGAATTCAGGCAAAAAGGGTGGCGGAGGGGTTGGTAGCGTTCTTTACTCAGTACGGGCTACCCAGTGAGTTTCCGTCAGTCCAAGGGAGTCATTTTACCGCTCGGCTGTTTAAGCAAATCATTGATAGCTTAGGCATACAGCACCTCAAATCAAGTGCGTCCCAGCCTGAATCACAGGGAGCCTTGGAAAGTTAGCATCAGACGCTGAAGATCATGTTAACAGCGTACTGTCAGGATTACCCGAATGATTGAGATAAAGGTGTCCCATTTAATTGTTTGCCATTAGGGATGTCCCTCAGTTTACTCCCTTTGAGTTAATATTTGGACATGAAGTGAGAGGTATATTTGAATTAATTAAAGAAAAATTAATCAGACTGAAGTCGGAGATCTCAAACTTGGATTATGTATCTGAGGTGAGGGAGAGATGAAATACAGTATGTTAGTTAGCTAAACAGCACCTGAAGAGGGCACAGCATAGCATGAAGCAAATGACAGGTAAAACCTATGATTTTTTCATGTTGATGCCACCAGTGGTAGGAAATCCATTCAAATCCAGGTTTAGTGGACCCTTCCCAAATGGAGAAAATGTAGAGCCAGGTAAACTATCTGGTAAAGATGCTGGATATAAAAAAAATGGTAGCAGGTATGTCATGTGAATACGTTGTAATCTTACTAATATAGAGATTGGGAACTGGGGAAACAGGTATTAGCTACTGCCCCACAGAGTGAGGAATCAAAGACAGATGCCATGGAGTTTGATGTGACGCAAAATCCTTTAAATAACAAGGACGTCATTGAGGTGTGGGATAGGATAGCGACCTGTCTGTTGCAAGAGCAATGAACCCAGTTGTTTGTTCATTGCAGCAGTATGAGAACAGTTGCAGAAATAAGATGGGAGGACTTACTCTTTTGTGTAAGAGGTGAAAGTAGCGAATGCTGTTCTGATAAACAACATCCCTGCAGGCTTAATCCTCACAAAGCCACCGAGGTCCAGAGGGAAGTGGATGCGATGCTCATTGAAGATATCATTAAACCTAATCAGAGTGAGTGGCGTATGCTGATCCTGTTAGTTCCCAAACCTGATGGAGCTCAGCGATTTTGTGTGGACTATCAGAAGTCTGAAACAAAATCAGACTCCTATCCAATACCAAGATTCAAAGACTGCATACGTAAAGTTTGACATGCCACACACATCACAAAGTTGGACTTACTGCATGGTTATTGGCATTTAACTTGATCCGAGGAAGTGAAAGAAGTTTCTGCGTTTGTAACTTTAAATGGGCAATATCAATTCAAAGTGATGCTCTTTGGAATGAATAATACACCAGCCACATTACAAAGACTCATGAACAGACTTGTGGCCAGATTAACAAATTGTGCAGTTTATCTGTTAGATGCAGTGATCTTTAACAAGTCATGGAAAGATCACATGTTACAGTTGGCAGAGCTCGTGGAACGATTACAAGGAGGAAAACAGACAATAAACGTAAAGAAAACAAAATTTGCGAAAGCAGAGTTGACGTTCTTGGGACATTACATTGGACATGGAAGATTGAGCCGATGGAATACAAAGACGAAGGACGTTTAGGATTGTCCATAGCCATCCTCGAAGAAAGTGAAGCTTCGATTTTTGAGACTGAGAGGATTCCATTGGAAGTTTGTTCTAAACTTCAGCAGCTTCGTGGAACCGCTGATGGATTTACTGAAGAAGAACAGGAAATGTTGGTGTATCGAACAATTCCAGCAGGTATTTGAGAATGCAAAAGCAGCATTAACCACCGCACCAGTTTTAGCTACACCAAATATTTTGAAAACCTTCAAAGTTGCGACGGTTGCTAGCGATATAGCGGTTGGAGATGTATTGATGTAAGAATATGAGAATGGAATGGAATGGCCAATTGGCTACCTGTAAAAAAAAAAGAACCCACCGGAAAGAAAATGCTCCACTATTTAAAAAGGATTATTGAGTTTGGTACTGACCTGACAACATTTTGTTATTCATGTGACAAACAGGCTGCCGGAGACGAATGCACCACAATCCCCTTGCATTTTTTGGAAGACTTAAAGACTAAAATATGAGAATATTTCATTGGAGTCTCATGTTACTGACTTTTAACTTACAAAATATACACGGCGTGGGCCGTAAAGATGTGATAGCTGATGTGTTATCGCAGATTTAAAGGACAACGTGCAGATAAGATTTGACCCATGAATTTTTCTGTGACGATGTGCACAGTCTCGCAGATCTGCTAAATGAATGTTACTGAAACTTTAACAGCACACGCCTGAATGGTGTCTGGTTCTTGCTGCACATGGACACAGACTGGATCGGGAGCTGAAAGAAGGGGACAAATTATTCTGAACATTGTGGAATCTTCAATCACCATCCCTACTTCTAACCTTATGATGGGGAGGATGGGGGTGGGGGCGGGGAGACATTGACGAAGCAGCTGAAGATGTTTGTGAAGAGGAAGCTACTCTGAGGATCTCCCATGGAGATGACCCAGGACTGAGATGATTGACATCGATGAACAACAAACGTCTTCCTTTGTGCTATGATTGACTCCAACCAGTGGGGAGTTTACTTTGATTCCCACCAAGTCCAGTTTTGTTAAGTACTTTGATGTCAACTTTAGTCAACCACTGCTTTGATATAAGGGCCAGTCATTCTTACCTGAACCCTTGTGTTCACGTCTTTCGATCATATAGCAGGCCAGGATATAGTAGCAGCAAGTGTTTTCTTCAAACAGATTGTACTGAATGTCAGGAATTCTCTTTTCCAGAGTGTTTGGGGAGCGAGAAGATGAATTACTTGAAGAGGAGGTGGATGGATATTGATCTGTTGGAGAGGTAAGGGATATGAAGAATCAGTCATTAAAGAGGACCTGAGACCAAGAGAAGGTCAGCCATTATCTTAGTGAAGTGCAAGTTAAGCTTGGGGGAGTGGTGAACGAACTAGCCCTGTTTCTGATGTTCTCCCATTCTGTTATTGGAGAGTTAGTGGGTGTTATTTTCCTGGAAGTTCTGTTAGTGAATATTGCAGTCGGGGAGACCGGAGGATTCAGTGAGCAATCCCTGGGAGAGTGTTGTGGGCTGTATTCACAGTGAAACTGGGTCTATAACATGACAAACAAATGAAGCACAAGTTGCAGAGGGGAAGCTCTGTAAAGAGAGATGAGGGGCTTCTTTCATACACAGCTTTGGTTTTCAAGTCACATTTTCCAAACCACCCCAATCCATGTGGCACAGTCTTGAGGGATTGAATGGTTTCCTCTCTTTCTGTGCACCAGTTTATAGGAGGAAGTATCCTTTAACTGCTCCTGTCTAGCAGGTTTGAGGGGCTGAATGGAACACAGACACACAGGACTGAGGAGCAGGAGTGGGTCATTGGACTCTGAGCCTTCTCCACCAGGCACTAAGATTGTGGCTGATCAGGTTGTGGTCTCAGCCCCACTTTCCTGTATGTATTCCATTATCCGTAACTCACTTTTCTGTCAAATATTTAACTAACTCAGCTTTGCATCAATGTGAACATATAGGCACACTAAACTTTAGGTGAAGAGAATTCCCTCTCCAAAGGTCGTTTCAGAATTTCTCCTCATACCTCTTATAGAATCGGAGAGTCATGCAGAATGGAAACGGACCCGATAGTCCAATCTGTCCACTCGGACCAGATAACCAAATCTGATCAAGTCCAATTTGCTAGTATTTGGTCAATATCCCTCCTGTATCAGACACATTTTAAATATGCGATTGTAACCGCCTTCACCACTTCCTCTGACAGCACTTTCCGTACACACACCACTCTCTGTGTGAAACATTTACCCCTAATATCCCTTCCAAATCATTCCCCTTCTGCCTTCAGCCTATGCCCTCTTGTTCTGGACTCCACTATCCTGGGAAAGAAATAGTGGCTTTTCAGAATATCCATGCCACTGATGATTTTATAAACCTCTATAATGTTACTCTACAGTCTCTGACTCTAGGGGGAAACACCTCAACCTAATCAGCCTCTCCCAAAATTACTAAATTGCCCCTAGTGTTAGGTAAGGGGTAAATATAGGGGTATGGGTGGGTTGCGCTTCGGCGGGGCGGTGTGGACTTGTTGGGCTGAAGGGCCTGTTTCCACACTGAAAGTAATCTAATGTGGGCGGCACGGTGGCACAGCAGTTAGCACTGCTGCCTCACAGCGCCAGAGACCCGGGTTCAATTCCCGACTCAGGCGACTGATTGTGTGGAGTTTGCACATTCTCCCCGTGTCTGTGTGGGTTTCCTCCGGGTGCTCCGGTTTCTTCCCACAGTCCAAAGATGTGCAGGTCAGGTGAATTGGCCATGCTAAATTGCCCGTAGTGTTAGGTAAAAAGGGGTAAAGGTAGGGGTGTGGGTGGGTTGCGCTTCGGCGGGTCGGTGTGGACTTGTTGGGCTGAAGGGCCTGTTTCCACACTGTAAGTAATCTAATCTAATTACAGTAATCTAATCTTATCTAAATCTGAAACTGTGCAGTTCTGATACATCTTTGTGAATATTTTCTGGAGAAAACCGAATTGTATGCAGTATTCTTAAAGTGTTCTCACCAACTTCCTGTACAGATGCAACATGCCACCTCAAATCCTATACTCAATGTTCTGACTGATTAAGGTAAATGTTCCAAATGTGTTCTGTCCCATTCTGTCTACTTGCGACTCCACTTTCAAGGAACAACGCAACTGCAGTCCTAGGTCCCTTTGTTCCACAACACTCCCCAGGACCTTACCATTAAGTGTAGAATTCCTGCCCTGATTTGACTTTCCAAAATGCAAAAATTCGTATTTATCGAAATTAAGCTTCATCTGTCACTCCTTATGCCTTTGTCCCATTTAATTATAGTCTCTTTGTACTCTGAGATAATCCACTGTACCACCTTTCTGATGTAATCTGTAAACGCACTAACCATGCCTCCGATGTTCACACCTAAATCCTTGACATCAATGATGAAATGCAGTGAAATCAGAAATGATTCTTGCAGCACACTGCAGGCCACAAGCCTCCTATCCGTCTGCCTTCAAGCCAGTGTGAATCCAATTGACTAGCTTCCTCTGTATCCCATGTAACCTAACCTTACTAATCAGCCTACCAACCAGAATGCTATGAAAACTTTGCTGAGGTGGATATAAACAATGTCTACTAAACTGCCTTCATCAATCGTCTTTGCCACCTCTTCATAAAACTCAATCAAATTAATGAGACATGATTTTGCATGCAGTCCTTGCCTTCCCAAAAGTATGTAAATCCTGTCGCTCAGAATCCCCTCCAACAACGTATCCACCACTGACATCAGGCTCACCGGTCTATAGTTCCCCGGCTTTTGGGTCACTGTTTCCTTTTCTAGTCCCACTCCTCCACTGCTCACAACAAATGTTAAATATAACCAGGTTGGTGATGTAGCCGATGATATTGGTCTCAGACTGGGTCAGAGTCAGTTTTAGGAACAAATCAGGCTCGTTTCTTTAATCTGCTAAAACAACACGGTTATGATTCAGAGCAATATTACTCAAGCGACGATGGAAAGATGAATTTCAAAGTGTTTGTGTATTGCAAATATATAATCTATATTTCCATTTCTAAAAATTGAGAGATTTACAAAATGTCATTCTGCTTCTGAAAATATTCTACTCACACAAGCTGCTAGCATGAAATTTCATCCTGGAACAGTTGGACGTGGCTGAATTCCCTTCACATTAGACAGTGAGGAGATTCCAATGAATTCTGGTCAGGAATCCTTCAATGGTTAGCACTGCTGCCTCACAGCACCAGGGTCTTGGGTTTGATTCCAACCTCAGGCGACTATCTGTGTTGAGTTTGCGCATTCTCCTCTTGTCTGTGTGAGCTTCTCATGAGTGCTCCAATTTCCAACCACAGCTCAAACTGTGTACGTTAGGTGGATTGGTCACGCTACATTGTCCAGAGTGTTCGGGGATTTCTAGATTTACGTGCGTTAGTCAGATGTAAATGTAGGGGAATGGGCCTGGGAAGGTTGGTATGGACTTGTTAGGCCGAAGGACCTGTTTCCACACTATAGGAATGCCATAAAATTAAGAACAGTAATGATAACTATAGGGCTTTTTTTGTTTCAGCTCGCACACATTGCTGTGATGAGGAACAATGAGGGCGAGAGAGTGCAATAGGCCGTTCCTTCTCGGGCAGATTACATTTTCTCCCTCTCTGAGTTGAATCACACAATACTGTCATCCTCTCTTAATCATGTGAGGTCTCCTTGCACATTGTCCAAACTATGTCTTCATCACATTCCCTGTTCCATGAAGATGCATCATTGCTGCTGTCATGCACGTAGGCATACAATTAACAGAAAATGGTCTTGGTCGATTTGAAGATATGTTTACTTATCCCTGCGACATAAACAAAAAAGTTCAATGTACTCAGAATACCTGTGTTAAAATGAATGCATTTTGTAACAAATACAGAAATTGCTGGAAGAGCTCGGCAGGTTTTCCAGTACCCAGATGCCTTTTACATGCTGCAGTTGTACCAGGCTGCACCACTTCCTCTGGCAGCTCATTCCATACATACACCACCCTCTGTGTGAAAAGGCGCCCCTTAGGCCCCTTGAAAATCTTTCCCCTCTCACTTTCAACCAATTCCCTCCAGTTTTGGATGCCCCAACCTGGGCAAAAAACCCTGACTACTCACCCTATCCATGACCGTTCTGATTTTATAAACTTCTACTGCTGCGAAATGTGACTCCACTCAGCACGAATAGCTATGCTTTCACTTATCCCGCGCCTAAATTCTGAAATTCAATACTGACACCTCTTCCTTATACATCAAGTCACAATTCTAAATCCATTTTATTCAGTTTGTTCAGGTGTATCATGAGACATATCTGTGGGATTTGCACCTAGACCTTTGTGCCCGGAGGTAGGGACCACTCGGCAATACCCATAAAGCTGTAACATTATTCTCCTGTGTGCTTGTTCATCAGCCTGTTCCGACATGCTGTGACATGCCTCTGCACCAGGCAGGACTTGAATTCAGAACTTCTGGTCCAGAGCTTGGAAAACTACCACACACGTTCAGGAATTAGACTCAAATCCAGAGCTCAGGCTCAGAGGGAGGGACATTACCCACTACACTAGCACATCCAGATTTTGAGTCATATTTTAAGTGCCCGCTTTCTGCTCAGTGTGGATTTTTTATAATCAGATTACCATTACTGAACTACAAAAAACATTTTGTATTGTTAAACAAATACAAGATATTTGTCTCAACTGTTGAGTGCACGTGCTGTGCTATCGAAATTAACTATGAACATCTTTAATCGCTATAATCTGTAGTCTGCAATATTAGGGAAAGAAATCCTGCAGACACACTCTGCCCCAATGAAGGGTCTCAAATGGATATTTATAACTGAACACCAGAGACAAAAATAGAGCATAATTCCTGGTCGCAAAATACCGATCAGTATTACCCAACTCTAACATGCGACTGCCCTCTTCCTAAAACCATGAAATGATACCAGGCCGCTAATTATTGTTCAGCCTCTCCTCCCCACTGACTGTGTCTGAAATCTGTCCCTCCTCCCCCTAACCACACACGGCAAACCAAGCTCAGGGTCTTTGTGAAAATCAAGGCCGGTGAGTGCAGGCCTCTTAGAGAAGAGGAAGGAATTTTAATTTGAAGGGGGATGGTGGGGTGATGGCAATAACACTCACTGGGCTGAGGAGTGGCAGACGGAGTTTAGTTTGGATTAATGCCAGGTATTCGATTTGGTTAATCAAACAAGAGCAAGACCAATACAATTAAAAATAGGTTCTTTGGCAGTGTTGCAGAACAGAGACCTAGGCCGTCAGGTATAAATCTTTAAAATTTGCATCGCATTTAGATAGTGTGGTTAGGAAGGCGTTCAGCACGCTTGTCTTCATTGGTGACCTTTGAGGAACGGAATTGGGGCGTTATGTTGAGGTTGTACAGGACACCGGTGAGACCTCTTCTGGAATCCTGTGTCCAGTCTGGTCACCCTGCCCACTCATTCCATAGGCACACCACCCTCTGGGTAAAAAAGCTGCCCCTTTGGTCACTTTTAAATATTTACCCCCTCACCTTTAAACTATTTCCACTAGTTTTGGTCTCCCCTACCCTTAGAAAATACCTCCATGTCAAATACTTTGATATTACTGACCTTGATATTATTAAGCTGGAGAGGGTTGAGAAGAGATTAACCTGGATGTTGCTGGGAATGGAGGGATTGAACTATAAGGAGAGGCTGTGTAGGTTGGGACGTTTTTCAGTGGTGATTAAGGGGTAGCTTTACAGAGATTTATAAAATAATGAGGGGTACAGATACGCTGAAGGGCTGATGTCTTTTCCAGAGAGTTGCGGATTCAAAACTGAGGGATATTTTAAGGTGCGAGGAAAAAAGATTCATAAAAGTCATGAGAAGTAAATATTTTAGACAGAAGCTGGCTTGGGTGTGGAATGAACTTCCAGAGGAAGTGGTGAAAGCAGGGACAGTTACAACATTCAAAGGACATTTAGATCAGTACATGGATAAGATATCAGTTTGGATGATGCTGTGAGCAGCTGCCCTCTCCCTCCCCCTCTCTGAATGGATATCTGTTGGTTTTCATCCTCTGCCAATGCCTGTGCAGTGGCGTGGGGAGGCCAGGAGACGGTGGCATTGCATCACTTTAAGCACCACAGAGACTGCCAGACCGGCCCCACACAGCGACACACACAGGAATGGTTAGGACACGGCGTGAAGCTCATCTGATAACTTAAATTAAGCGTAAAGAAATGCTCAATTCGCCTCGTAAACTGTTAAAATATGAGTGACAGAGAACTCCCAAATTCCACTGTTTAAATAAAAACATCAATTTATTTTTTCACTCTGAAAGTGAATATTTTACTTCAACTATTCACAACTCTGAGACCCTCATTCTCTTAACTGCTTATTACCCGACTCCAGCTCCACAGCAATATACTGTTATGGGTCTGTCATCCTCTAATACCACATGTGCTTTTAAGCTCTCAGTTCAGAACAGCAGTCACCCTCTCTTAAAGGTACAGTACACGATTTCAACTTCATCACATTATACCCTGAAGAATATCGATAAGTGGAGCCAATCCAGATTTCTCTTGCTCTGTGGTTTGTCAATATTTCATTTGCTCTGTCTCGTGTGTGTCACGACTTTTGTTGCTCCATTGACATCATGTCATTATTCGACTCTGTCCATGGGAATACATCAGTATTTCACTTGCTCACACTCTTTCAGTTGTTTCATGGGGACTGTGACGCTATGACAATCTCAATATTTGTAGATGGCACCAAACCTGGAAGAACTGCAAAGTCTATGGAGGGCAGGGTGGAACTCAAACAGGACAGTGACACGTTGGTATCGTGTTCAGATGTAAGGTAGACGGGGATCAATGCAGAGTAGTGTGTGGTGATGCATTTTGTTAAGAAAGATAAAGAAAGACAGTTTAAAACAGGCTGTGCCATTATAAAGGGGGTCCTGGGTGCATATGAGCACAGATTGTTGAAGATGTCAGGACAAGGGGAGAGCAGTAACTCTCACAGATTAGTTTCAGTATCTGATCTGTTTACAGGAGGAGGTGTTGGAGGGAGTCTCGGTGCTCCCTTCCTGGGAGGTGGTGGTGACGATGTGATGTGAGCCCACCCTCATGCCCACCGAGACCGTGGGGATTCCATTTGTACCAGCTTGAAACAAAAGGAAGACGGCTTCAGGGCCATGGCTTCTCAGTTGTGCCGGTGGAAACGGAGCTGCCAGTCGGTTTAAAGTGAGAATTGCCCTTCACTGAACATTGCTCCTTACTCGGTCGGTGGGACGTGGATGTTTTAGAATCTCCACACGTGGTGTCCCGGTCCTCTCCGGCTCCTACCAGAGTCCTCCCCACATGGCGGGGGGAGGGGGTTGAGGGAACGGATATCGGGCAGTCCACCCCCCGGCTTGGCCCTTTCGGTCCAATTTCAGGCTGTTCCTTCTGGAATTGGAGGGAGGGAGTGAGGGAGGGAGTGGGTGGTCCTGCTGTTAGTGTTAGTATAGGTGGGGAAGGGGTCATGGTGAGGAGTCCGGAGGGCGTCAGTCCACAGTGTTGTATCCATGCAGCGTTATTAGTGTGGGGGGTAAAGTGGAGGGAAGAGGAGGGGGAAGATGCTGCATGCGGCAGTGAGAGTGGTGGAGCATGAACCTTGTTCGGTGGTCGCTGCTATAACAGATATACAGTAAGTGTGAGGGAGTAGAGAGAATGCAGTGACCCTTATCCTGACAGAACAGGGAAGGTTATAGATGCTTGTCCTGTATTGCTGGACATTTCTTCAGACCGCAGATACTGCATTGAGCTGGGTGGGGAGCTCAGGCCATCGTCGGTGGGTCTGGTGACGTGGCCTCCACTGGGAAGAGAATGGTTCCCCTCTGTACTAGCCCATACACCAGGGCCTCCGTGTTCCTGTCGACAAACCGTGGTGTAATTGCCCCTTATCTGCCATGCTCGGGGTAAACTGTGCAGGGCAGCTCCGAACTGAGAAATCTCAACCATGTGCCCATTGGCCTTTTAAAGGTGACACCAATGTCAGGGGTCACGGAATATCCAGGAAAGCTCGGGTGATGGTGTGTACCTTCAGACAAGAGGACTCCCATTTACAAAGCTGTACAACAAATGCTCATCCAAACCTCTCCATCATCTGATCTCACACCAATATCCATTTTTCCCATCTTTCCTGGGAAGACAGGCTCATGTTACAGGATGCTATCGAAGTGTCGACATTTCAGCATTCTGCAACCTGGGAGCACATCCTTCCATGACACTGTCTCTCAGTCTCCTCCTCTCTGTCTATTTCCCAAACACCTCCCATGTGGGGATATTTAAACTGATTCCCCTGCCATCTCTCTCTGGCAGTGATGTTCACACCCACAACACCCCCTTGTCATGGCACAATGGAGAGATGGAGCTGGAAATGGATGGGAGCTGCATATCCTGTCACCTCCAGTATGGGCTGCAAGTTTGCCCACGCTGGGCAGTGACCTAACACAGTGTTACTGTGCAATGCACTGGGTTGGGGTACACAGTCCTACATGCTGGTAGGGTAACTGCTCCTGGCTTACAGATCAATGCACTGAGATGGTGTGCACAGTCCTACATGCTGGGAGGGTAACTAGTCCTGGTTTACAGATCAATGCACTGGGGTGATGTACACAGTCCTGCATGCTGGGAGGGTAACTGCTCCTGGTTTACAGATCAATGCACTGGGGTGGTGTACACAGTCCTTCATGCTGGGAGGGTAACTGCTCGTTTTTTCCAGATTAATTCACGGGTGATTACTGCATAGGTCGCTGTGCTGGTCAGACTAACTGGTTGAGTTTCATAGATAATGCAATGATGTAGTCTGTGCAGCTCCACATTCTGGATGGATATTCCGTTCAGTTTCGCACGTTAGTGCACTGCTGAATTCTGCACAACTCCCGGTGCTGGACAGATACCTAGTCTGGGATATAGATCAATTCACTGTTGTGGTCTACACGGCTCCCCGTAATCCTGTGTAGCAGCTTTGAAATGCTGAATGTTCCCTTCCATTTCCTGTGTAACAGGCATGAGAGATTAAAAGATCTGCTCCAATCGCTGAGTAACAGCCTCCAATGGCTGAATGGCCTCATTCTGTTCCTGTTTAAAACTCTGGATGGGCTGAATAGCCTGCTTCAGTATTGGTGCAGTTGTGAGTGGTGCTGAATATTTTGAAACCATCAGTGAACAGCCCACTTCTGACTTTATGATGGAGGGAAGGCCATTGATGCTGCAGCTGTTACTAGCTCACAGTGCCTCATGGATGGCCAGTTTCCATGTGCTTAGTCCTTTAGAAGTATGTCCTACTTCACAGGAGGGAGTGCCACATAACACAGTAAGCAGTACGCCTAATATGAATTATCTCTCCATCCCGGAGGCTCTCAGCCTCATTCGTGATGAAGGTCTGCTGCCCCAAACGGTGATTTTCCTGCTTTTCCAGCAACATACTAATCTTGAGTATGTGAAATATGAGGCTGAGACTTTCCCTACACCAGGACTGTGTGCTGGCTGCTCCTACAGATACTGTCAGGACAGACACCTCTGGGACAAGGAGCTTGTTGAGAATGTTTCCCCCAGTCTGGCTGTTGCGTATGTGAGGTCTCTCCCTGCTCAGTCACCGGGAGACCCGTGGGGATACTCTTGGTGATGGACATCGAAGTCCCACGCACAGAGGATGCTCTGTGTCCTTGTCACCCTCAGTGCTTCCTCGGATGTGTTTCCAACATCGAGGGGAAATGAGTTATCTCCGAGAGGAAGGGTGGGAGGCAGGAGATAACCATCCTCAGAAGATTTACTTGACCATGTGTGATCTGTTACCATAAGAATTCCTGGGTTCAGGAATCAATGTTGGGGAATTGCAGGGTAACTCCTTCCCTAACTCTCCCAGGGTGTCCACACCACTGGTGGGTCTGTCCTGCCGGTGGGACAGAATATCCCCAGGGATGGCGATGGAGCTTCAGGAAACATTATGGGCTGCAAGGTGGCACAGTGGTTAGCACTGTTGACTCACAGCGGCAGTGACACAGGGTCAGCCTCAGGTGACTGACTGAGTTGAGTTTGCACATTCTCCCCGTGTCTGCGTGGGTTTCCTCCGGGTGCTCCGGTTTCCTCCCACAGTCCAAAGATGTGCAGGTGAATTGGCTATACTAAATTGTCCATATTGTTAGGTGAAGGAGTAAATGAAGGGGAATGGGTCTGGGTGGGTTGTGCTTCAGCGGGTCGGTGTGGACTTGTTGGGCTGAAGGGCCTGTTTCCACACTGTAAGTAATCTAATATAATATAATCTAAGTTACCCATCAGGCCTGATCCTGTGATTATGATGGTGTCGGACTGTTTCTTGACTGGGAGTGTTGTGCTGAAAGAGGCAGCATCCGAGGTGCAGGGGAATGAACGTTTCAGGCATAAACCCTTCATCAGGAATGAGGCTTGTGGGCCGGGCAGCTGAGAGATAAATGGGAGGGGGCTGGGGTTGGGGGGAGGGAGCTGGGAATCTGATCGTTAGATGGAGGTGGGGGAGAAGTGATAGGTCAGAGAGGAGTGTGGTGTGGATGTGGGGGAAAGGTGATGGACAGGTCAAGGTGTTCCCCGGAACGTTCTGTCCCCAACATTCTATAAACGACATTCCCCGGAACGTTCTGTCCCCAACATTCTATAACTGACATTACCCGGAACGTTCTGTCCCTGACATTCTATAACCGACATTCCCCGGAACGTTCTGTCCCTGACATTCTATAACTGCCATTCCCCAGAACGTTCTGTCCCTGACATTCTATAACTGACATTACCCGGAACGTTCTGTCCCCAACATTCTATAACCGACATTCCCCGGAACGTTCTGTCCCTGACATTCTATAACTGCCATTCCCCGGAACGTTCTGTCCCTGACATTCTATAACTGACATTCCCTGGAACGTTCTTTCCCCGACATTCTATAACTGCCATTCCCCGGAACGTTCTGTCCCCAACATTCTATAACTGACATTCCCCAGAACGTTCTTTCCCCGACATTCTATAACTGACATTCCCCGGAACGTTCTGTCCCTGACATTCTATAACTGCCATTCCCCAGAACGTTCTGTCCCTGACATTCTATAACTGACATTCCCCAGAACGTTCTGTCCCTGACATTGTTTGTGAACGGCCGGACGTCAGTGAATTGAACAAACGATAAGATCCCGGGGGAAGAGATCCCGTTCCAGGGAGAAGGAGACACTGTTCCGAAGGCCCCTCAGGTAGTTAAAGGGGTGAATATGTTTTCCCTGCGTTTACATTTCTTAACAACACAGGATCGACCACAATTTAGACCAAAACACATGAAATTCCCAAACTCCGTGTGTCTTTCGGAAACTGGGAGAGAATCCTTCAGGACAGCAACGTTTCCACCCTCCATATTAGGAACTGGGAAGGAGTGATCTGTGTCTGCTCTCGAGTGATCGAGTGTGTGGGAATGTTCAAGAAACCATCTATCCTTATGGATGTGTCTCTGTGTGTTTGGGGAGGGAGGATTTCTTGTGGTTTATGTCACATTTTTGTCAGGAATTCAGACCTTCCCATTTGTTATTCCAGTTCCATTTATTTTAATAAATCCCTGAATACAAGGATACATTTGAAAATCTCACTGGATCCCCAATAAAACGGGTCCCTTTGCCTCCAGGCTGATGGATAATGGGTTTGTTTTCCTTCCTCACAGTTAACGTAGTGACCATCTACGTCCTGCTTTATAAAGATTGTGGATTGTCTCCATGTGTAAGACGTTACCTGGGGGCCATGGCAGCGGCGGATCTCCTGGTCATTATCCTCGACCTGATACTGA